>NC_081324.1:40871602-41179816 GCF_026419965.1 Kogia breviceps | reverse complement strand
CAGAATTCACTAAAATGAGAACATCCATGGGTTTGTTCACTTTGGGGGTTTCTGAAATGAGATGACCTATGGATAAGACTTGTTCAAACATCTAGATGCTAAGGAGAAGGCTGCAAAAATCAAGTTGAATTTTGGCATAGCTGATAGTGAGCTGCTTTTTTTTTTTTAAGGCAGTGATTGACTTTGTGAATCCACATATTCTTGAAGCTACCTCAGAAATTTTGACCCAGGTCATTAACTTGCCCTCCCATTTCTTTGAAGAGAGGACATTTTTCAGTTCATCTAAGAGCAGAATCAAATTCTTTAGACATGAGATCAGAGGGAGGGGTCTCAGATAGCCCTGTTTTCACCATTTCTTTGTTCTATCCTTTCTCTCCACTGTAATCTCAATGGGGTGTTGGAACAGACTCTGGAAAGAACCATATAAGCTTGGATTCTACAGAGGAAACCTGCAACCTGCCTCTTAGAGATTTTTCCATGTATTGAATCAAATACATTCTGTAAAAGCTTGTGTTCTCCATTTAAAAAGCACCACTTCATACGTATAACTGAATCACTTTGCTGTAATACCAGAAACTAACACATTATAAATCAACTGTAGTTCAATTAAAAAATAATAATAATAAATAATAATAAAAAGTACCACCTCAATATTTCTGGAATAGCTACTAACATATAGTAGGATTTGTATATCATTATAGAACATCCCTATCATGCAATGTCCAGAAGACACTTGTTCTAACATATTTTCTTTTTAATTCTCTAAATAGTTGAAAGTTTGAAATACATAATAAGCAAATTCTGGTGACCCAAAGAAACTATAGAACACACCACAAATTACATGAAAGGTTCCCACCACTTCCTGGGAGAGATGCTTCAGCAGTAGCCTCAAGTTCACCTCTGACTGAACTTTCATCCTTACCAGTAGTCAATTACTCATTCAGTTCAATAGCAATTGCCAATAAAGAAATCTGGGGCTGTAGACTTACACAAGTATAAATCAGTCTTATATCAGTTTTACTTAGATTTATGTTCCAAATAGTGTGTATTCTTTGAATGCAAAATATATAATATGTATATATATTAAAAATCTTGATATTTTTGTATCAGTGGCAATATTCTCCTAATTCATGTGTCAATACACACCCATTCATTATAGCAACCAAAGGCCACTGTTATCACAGTGCTGACATGGGTGGGACCCACTGTTTTCCACTCTTTTTGGCTAAAAGAGAGCATTTACAAATACAAGGAGGAGGGCTTGACATTCATATTTCAATGTGAGACTGGCAATGAGGAAATATTACTAAGATCTGTAAATTACCCACAGATTGACATGGGAGCTATTGCATTGGGGAAGGACAATATATGACAAGTCCTCCCTGACTGGAAGGCGATGGGAAAGCTTGAATTAAAACATGAGAAATGCCAGGAAAGAGGAAAAAATGTGTTGGAATAATCATGTTTATTCTCGCTGAAAACGTATATCCGTTGTGAATTATTTGTAACCATAACCTAAATCCTTGTATTTCCCACGAATCAGCACTTACTGAACAAACATAAGAGGATAAGTGATTAGCATTCCCCCTCTAGGAACATCTGCTTCCAAAGGAAGTTTGGCAGAGTCTACAAGTGACGTCAGACCGCCAGGCACAAAGATTACAATCTGGTTAATTCTTGCCCTGGTATTCCTACCTCCGGGGGAGCCTGGTCTAAATCCACGAAAGCCAGAGTTTGAAATGGATTACTGTACATTCTCACTGGAAAACAAACAAAAGGTTGGAAGCCAGAAGTGCTCAGAACTAGCATTTCACTGAGTCTCTTAAATATTTATACTCAACATCCCACAAAATATCCATTTGTAAAGATGTTTGGGAAAATAAAATAAAATTCCAAAGAGAAACATTTCCAGTCACGCCGCTTACCATCTACAAATACTTGCTGAATAACTCCCTTGAAGTGTGAGAAGCCACCAGACTTTTTATGGCCCAAAGCAGGTCCACGTTATTCACAGAACAGTTATACTTCAGACACCTTGTTGGCTAACTGGGATTTCACAGGATTCTATAGTTACTCTCTGTTCACCAGCTTTCACTGAGTCTTCAGAAATTTGGTTAAGAAAGGATTTTGAGTGAGCTACCTGGGCCAGGAATTCCAACAACCACTTTTGAATAAGATGACTCATTACCACCGTGAACATTTTTAATATGGATGGAAAGAGATAACATTTGGGTTTGGTTGTCACCTACAAAACAGTGGCTTAAGAAAAAGTAACTCCTTTGAAATTAAGGTTTCACGGATAAGACAGACTTTACCCAAAGTTAATTCAAAACAGAATTAAGCAAAACACTTCACTGAAGTCAAGTGAAAATCAGTCTTAAAGGCCAAAAACAAAGAGGGAGGAGGGGGCAGAGAGAGAGGAATGCAGCCTGTGTCATTGCTCGGATCCACAGGAAGAAGTGATGATTCTCCCAGCATTTGTTCTTTTCCTAGGTCAGAACTGGGTGAGTTGAATGAAGGACCAGGATCTTACCTTACAGATCTTTCTCGGGATGACATGTAATCATTTTATTGTATTCCAACTGTTGAATCACTATGTCTTGGCTATCTGTCAACATTTCATGAAGTCAGGTGATACACTGAAAAGTAACGTGATTCTGGGAGTCAAGAGAACGGGATGGAAGGCTGGGGTATTTGATCCTATGCAGGTCACTTACCGTCTCATTCCCAACCAAATTCTCATTGAGGGTACGGATGCCTATTTTCATTTCTTTACAGATTTATTGTGTGATCAAATAGAGTCATATTATAAAATATAAATATAACCATAAAGTAATTTATAGTAACATGAATGAAAAGCATTATGAGAAAAACACATCAGTTCTGGCAGTTTCTCTTAATTTTTTACATTCCGAGAACTTACTGTGATCATTTCCCTTCACCTCTTCTAAGAAGTCAAGGGCACTGGTTCATTTCAACAGATGACGATATTCTTCAACTGATCACCGTAGAAAAACGGGTCTGTTCTGTAGACACCAACTAACAGGTAGCGTCCCTTGCCTTACTGGCAAGTTACCGGCCCCGCCCCCTCACTCTCCCTTCCAGTCCTCACTCAGTCAAGCAGTTAGGGTAAAGGTTACAGAATTGCAGCAGTTTCCTCTAACGTTGGAGATTAGGTTACCTTGGCTTCCCTTTAACCGGGGACGCAATATCAGTGTTAACCAAGAAGCTGAAGTAAACTGCACAGTGATTACACTCCCCCTCCTCCTGTGATTTGACAGGAACTGCCCAACTAGAACAACAAAAAAGAGAGAGAGAGAGAGAGAGAGAGAGAGAGAGCGAGCGCATGCACAGGAAAATCTGACCCAATGGCAAAGGAATGTTGTCCCCCTCCTCCAAGTTAACACAAATGTGTATCTCGTTATGAAAGAATGGCCCAGAATGGTTAGCAGGTAAGGAGCCTACTGACCTGTCACTCACCAGCCGCGAAGTTTCAACAGGAACTCAAAGGACATATGAGTAGAAATGCTAGAGGGTTTTTTGTTTTTGTTTTTTTTTTCAGAGTGAGGTATTGAAAGCTGGCTCCCATTCCATGGCTATGGGCCTTTCTTTAAATATAAACAGAAGCAAGAGCTGAGAACGACTGCCATTCTCGAATGCCAAATAAACACAAAATGACAAGCACAGATTTTTGGCTTTCTATTAAAGTTTGGTTTTTTTCAACAACCCTTTTTGTTGCCTCTAAAGACAATGGTCTCAGTGTTTCTGAGCCAGATCCTGGGAGTCTAAGCAGAGCCCTCCTTGCCACACCCCAACCCAGTTCACTCCGCAGGCAGGGCTAGTGTCCCCTTTGGGTTTGACAGCGAGCCATCTCTCCCCTCCTGGCCCACTGCTGCAGAAGGATTTGTTTATTGAAACGAAAGAGGAGTGGTATCTGAAACTTGGAATTTGCAGACCGAGGCCCAGAGTAGTTTGATGAGGGAGGTGCTCAGTGGTTTCTACTTGTTTGGGGAACAGTAGCTTAATCGTGAGTTCTGCAAGGGACTCAGTTAGAGAGAGTTGAGGATTTATCCACTTCATTAGTTCATTGCAGGTTTCACTTTTTTTTAATTGGTGTTTATCATTTTGGCTTTATGTCACTTAGGGGTAGCAATAGTTGACTTAAGTAGATGGAGCCAGTGGGCTTTTTACTCTCTTTCCCATCCAGCAGTTAAAACAGCCTCCAACTTCTCTTCCATGGCTGAGTAAATACTTCAGGTATTTACACAGGTATGTATCTCAGTGCAGAATGTTGGCCACCCACATAAGAAGCTGTCAAGTCATGTATGTCACCATCTTCCCAAACGTTGCCATTTTTTGAGGCTCCACATCAGGATATCAAAGTTGTGTAGTAGAAACACTTGAATACTGAGGGCACTTATTTCTTGCTCTTTCCTTATAATCTCACAAAGGATTCTCTTTGCTGATTTTTAACCTCAAGGGGGAGAACTCGATTCAAAATGGTCCACTAATATTTTACTTATTATTATTTCTATAACATAATTAATTTCTCCTTCTCATTATTTGCTTAGATAAGTTTAGCAAGTTATTAAGAGAAATGATTTCAGCATAAACACAGTGACACCCATTACAAGGTTTCTATCGCCTCCAAATCTGTGACAATAATAAAATAATAGGCTCATAGACATAGAAAACAAACTTATGGTTACCAAAGAGGAAATGGGGAGCAGAGAGATAAATTAGGTTGGGAGTAACAGGAAAAAGAAATAATACAGTGTTTGTAAACCACTTGGTAGAGCTGGACATAGTATTGTCTTATTGAAGCTCAAAGAGAACACATTTATTCTTCTTCAAGTTCAACAGCTATTTTGTGCCAAATTTTGTGCCAAGTAGCTCCTTCTTTTTCACAGTATGAGTTGAGTCACCATAAGAATTATCTGAAGAGGTCGTTCTCAGCATGGCTTCTATTTATGTATTCATTCATTCATTTATTCATTCACTTTTAAACTTATTTGCTTATTTATTCACTTATTTATATTAGGAGCAATGTTTTTCTCTCTTACTTGCCCTATCAGTATTGGAAAACTTGATAAAACAGTCTAACACTTAAAGTATAAGAAACAGTAATGCAGGCATTTCTCAAGGATGTTGTGAAGGACAGCTAACAAAAATTAATATGACACTTAGCAACCACATTGTTCTAAGCAATTTTACAGACATCCATAGCTTGTTTCAATGGAACGTATCTGTCCTTCTCATATTAATCTATTTCCAAATCAAATTTCACTAGCTCTAAAGCAGCTAAATGCATTCTAAAGAAGGCACTCTTTATAATTCTACCAATTCATTCAACATTTGTGGTAGAATCATAATAATTCATTTCACATATGCAAAGAATTCTATGCATCAAAATTACATTGAATTTTTTTTTTTTAAAACAGCATTCTGTGGGTTTCCCTGGTGGCACAGTGGTTGAGAGTCCACCTGCCGATGCGGGGGACACGGGTTCGTGCCCCGGTCCGGGAAGATCCCACGTGCCGTGGAGCGGCTGGGCCCATGAGCCATGGCCGCTGAGCCTGCGCGTCCGGAGCCTGTGCTCTGCAACGGGAGAGTCCACAACAGTGAGAGGCCTGCGTACCACAAAAAAAAAAAAAAAAAAAAACGAGCATTCTGAATAACTAAAACTCAGTTCACTATATCCTTAAATGAAGGATTCATTAGGGAGATCATTTACTATCAGAAGATCTTAATATCCATACATTAATTCATGAAGACAAAGAGAGAAAATAGAAGTTGCTGTTATTAAAACATATGCATTCTCTTTCTATACATTCTATACTTTCTCTGTACAAACCCAAACTAAACTCTGGATCTGATGGATTAAAAGAAAGCTGTAGTTTCTACATGAATCTGATGAACTATGGACCAGAAGTTTCATAGACAACCAAATACTTCTGCTGTGTGTGCTTTACAAATACTCTATTAATAGTTCCCCAGACAGTATTTTCTGAACAAAAGAAAACAGCAGGCCCCAAACCATAGCCATGAGCTAGGATTCCTCAGCTTTCAATGTGTTCAGAGGTCGGAGCAGGAGTGAGTGATTACTTGTAGATAAACTTCACATTGTACAATACTCCAGTTTTCCAAACAAAATGTCAGGAGAGGATGAGAGGACAAAAAATCTGAATGTTTGCTAGACTTGTCATCACTGGTGATACAGGTTTAATATATATTTGGGCCTAGAAAACTTTAATAAGCCAAAAAAATTTTCCTTAGGCATGGCCTGTAATTAACAGGAGAATCGGGTGACGACCCACAACTCAAGCCCTGACGTCAACAATCTGAAGGAGGAAAAAACTGATGAGACCATAATTTTCTTTCTTATTAGAATTCTTCTTCTCCTAAACACTTTCTTTCAGACTCAGCCTAATTTTGTTCACTTCTGGGACTATGACTTTTGCACTTACTAAAGAAAATATAAAAATGCAAACAAAGAATAAAGGATACTTTTGAGAACAGCATTCACTTAGGAATGCTAGAAATATCATTGAAGTATCATTTTGAGGTAAAAAAATACCCTAGAAAGTCAACATGTAGCTCTTCCAAAATCGTTCCCACAGATCTAATGTGTAAATCCAGTTTATTTGTGTTGTTTGTATGAATAGTGTTCATGCAAAAAAGGAAAATCAGAGCCCTATACAACTAACTTCTTTTTTTCCACAGTAACCTAACTTCTAGTAAAATTAAACTTGACTGTAAATAGTTTCAAAAACCAAGGGAGGGGAAGGGTGGTAATGAACACAAACTTCCCAAAGTTCCCTGCGGTGCACTTGTATTCGATGCCACCAACAGTTTCCTATTGTCTTTCTTCCTTTCTTTTCTTAGAAACTCTCTTTAGAAATCCCTTCATGTCCCATCCCCCCACGCCCCCTTGGTCTATGCGCCCAACCTGTGGGTACCATCAGTACCATCATCTTTGAAGTGAGCCTCTGCTTTTGCTCTGGGCTGCTGTGTCAGGTACTACCGGTTAATGAATATTTTTAGGCAAAAATCTGGGAGAAACTGATAGAGGCTTTGATTTTTTTTTCTTTAGTTAAATAAGACAAAATTTTTCTCTCTGGATAGCCATAGAAGAGACTTAAACTGATTAAGACTATGCTCTTTTAATTACATCTCCTTCCCTAAACACCACCCCAGCAGAACACTCTCAAATCTTAATCTCAAAATCTCTTGTGTCGGGCTTCCCTGGTGGCGCAGTGGTTGAGAGTCCGCCTGCCGATGCAGGGGACGCGGGTTCGCGCCCCGGTCCGGGAGGATCCCACGTGCCGCGGAGCGGCTGGGCCCGTGAGCCGTGGCCACTGAGCCTGCGCGTCCGGAGCCTGCGCTCCGCAGCGGGAGAGGCCACAGCGGTGAGAGGCCCGCGTACCGCAAAAAAAAAAAAAAAAAAAAAAATCTCTTGTGTTCCCTAACCTAGCAGGTTGTAGAGTCTTGTTCCCAGAGGGGAGGTTCTCGACTCGGGGCAGAAAGGATTCAGAGATGAGATGAGGAGGCCAAGGAAGTAAAGTGAAGATTTAAGCGATACTACACTCAAAGGGAGAGCAGGCAGTCTCAGGTGAGTAGCTGCGCTGAGTTTCTTTGGCAAGCCAGTTATGTGGGGTGTAGAAATGAAGGGGCAGAATATTCATCAGGGAGGGAGGGTTTGGGATCCTGTTCCCTGATTTTCATCCCAACTCCACCTTCCTGAGAGAAGAGGGATTTTTGTCCTTATTTAGTCTTGATGGGAAGTGTCATGGCATTGGTGCATGATGGGAACTTCTTACATGTGAAGCTAATTTTATTTAATGAGAACATAATGAGCAAAAAGTTACATTCAGATGCCGGAGATTCCCACCTTTTCCCACCTTTCTTTGTCTTCCTCCAGGACACTTATCAACCCAAAACGTGTGCTTTCCTGTCAGTCTAGAGGTTCCTGCTTTTCTTTGTCTGCCCAAGGACACCTGCTCTTTACAAGATGCGTGGTTTCCTGCCATCTGGCCGGTACCCCCTTTTCTCTGCTCATATCCAACTACCTGCCTCCTTTAACATTCCCCCCAACCTCAAGAAGTCTGGACCCTTAAAATCTTCTGAGAGGCAAAAGGTCAACAGTTCATCTGCTGTAACTGCTTCAAGGTGAGCATGGGCATTGTCCCTACCAGTGGGTGCAGATCTCCTTGCTACCTGTCAGAGATAGGGGTCTTGGGGTTGTTTACTGTGGTGGAGATGGAGAGTGGAGGGTACAAGAAAGCAGCAACCTTCTCCAGTGGGTGTCGATGGCCCCCCTCTTCAAGTGGGGTGGGTTGAAATCCCAGGTGTAGTATCATCTGAAGTTGGAGTTTGGAGGGGGGGTGGTTAGTTGTGTTTTGTTTTTGTTTTTGTTTCTGAAGTCATGGGGTTTTTTTCCCTTGGCACCTCGGGTTTTGATACAGCAGATCTAACAGGCAGAAATTGGAGTATACCTGACTATACTCATGTTTTGCTGTTAACCCCATCATGTCCCCCAAGGAGGCACGGAGTCCTGAAGGACTTAGGTCTTCTGGGGAGGCGTGGCTGCAGGGGCATATTCAACAGTCATATGAGTCAGTAACTTTAGCGTTGGCGTTCATGGTGTTGGGTAGAGGATATCTGTAAGCTGGAGCTGTAACAATGTGAACAACCAGGAGAACCATTAGGGAGGGTGTGCTTAAAGGAGACGTGACATCACAAGAAGCAAAAGAACAGAGAAATGAAGAGTTTACTGGAAAGAGAGAGTATTGACGCCTGGAAGGGAAATTATTAGCCTCCTTTAAGATGAGTTTTATAGAAGGAAAACCTGTGGAGCTGGGGTCCAGGATCCAAGAGGAACTTACCCACCGCATCCAGAGGCAGTGGAGAAACAGCCAAAAAACAGAGAGCTCGAGGAGCCCAAAGGCAAGGGATTTGGAACTTGCATTTACGATGGTGCTTTTAAAGTATCCTTTAAGGGAGATTGGTTCAGGATGGTGGAGTAGAAGGACGTGCACTCACTCCCTCTTGCGAGAACACCAGAATCACAACTAACTGCTGAATAGTCATCGAGAAGAAGACACTGGAACTCACCAAAAAAGATACCCCACATTCAAAGACAAAGGAGAAACCACAATGAGATGGTAAGAGAGGTGCAATCACAATAATATCAAATCCCATAAGCACTGGGTGGGTAATTCACAAACTGGAGAACAATTATACCACAGAAGTCGACACACTGGAGTGAAGGTTCTGAGCCCCACATCAGGCTTCCCAAACTGGCAACAGAAGGAGGAATTCCCAGAGGCTTACACTTTTTTGTTGTTGTTGTTGTTTTTTGCGGTATGCGGGCCTCTCACTGCTGTGGCCTCTCCCACTGCAGAGCACAGGCTCCGGACGCGCAGGCTCAGCGGCCATGGCTCACGGGCCCAGCCGCTCCGCAGCATGTGGGATCTTCACGGACTGGGGCACGAACTTGTGTCCCCTGCATCGGCAGGCGGACTCTCAACCACTGTGCCACCAGGGAAGCCCAAGGCTCAGACTTTGAGGGCTAGTGGAATTTGATTGCAGGGCTTCAACAGGACAGGAGGAAACAGACTCCACTCTTGGAGGGCACACACAAAGTAGTTTGCACATCAGGACCCAGGGGGAAGGAGCAGTGACCCCATAGGAGACTGAACCAGACCTACCTGCTAGTGATAGAGGGTCTCCTGCAGTGGTGGGGGGTGGATGTGACTCACTGCAGGGACAAGGGCACTGGCAACAGAAGTTCTGGGAAGTACTGCTTGGCATGAGCCCTCCCGGAGTCTGCCATTAACCAGAACAAAGAGCCTGTAGCCTACAGTGCTGGGTCACTTCAGGCAAAACAACCAACTCTCCTGCCCTCCATGCTACCACTTCTAACCTCACAGACACCCAAATATACCAGAACTCAATATGCTCTGCCTCAGTGTCCCTCCACCCCTGAGCAGGGGTGGGAGTGTTGTGTGATACATACTGCCCATAAGTCATGACCCTTCCGGATGCAAGAAGACCTTGCCTCATACAACAAAGAGAAGATGTGCTTTTGCACTTAGAAGAACCTATAACCACAGAGGAGTGACTAGTCCAGGAGGAACAGCCAGCATGTCTCTGTATAGTAATAACAAGAACATTTCTGGAAGTTGCCCCAGGCACTGCATTGGCTTTTCTGCCTCACCCTATGCACCCACCCATTCTCTGTGCTATTACGAGCACCACAGGTCACCAAATTTACCCTGGAAAACCCACTGAGAGGTTTTTCAAGTTAAAAGGAAAAACTCCAAATTCATTTTCTGGAAACAGGTTCAAGATAGAAACAGTTCTGTGCTGTGTACAAGAGAGCTGCAAACTGTCGATATGGACAGAGAACAGCCAACAGGAAAAGTATTTTAAAAAATGACAAACCACTTGTGGAAGTTTTGGCATCATTTCCTCCAATGACTGATAATTATTTAAGAAGAAAATACTAGAAATAGTACTAACCAAAATAGTACTAACCAAAAGCCTGGTAACAATAAATTCTTGATCATTATCTGTGAATGGGATCACCAGCCCCTGGATAATGAAATCTAATACTTTTGTTAGAATGGGCATTGTTTTTAAGTCCTAGTTACACTTTAGTCTAGAATGATTCTAGCCTTACAACGCATCTCTCTTCTTAGAGAAAAACACATGAATGTGTGGTCATGGGAGGAGAACTTTGACCTGGAAAGGGTATTTAGGCACTCTCCCAGACAAGCTGTTGATTTCCACATAAAAATTGGCAAAAGAGAGAGCCATCTGGGATAAAATGTTATCCACATTGTTGGTGTCTCACTGTTGGAAGTGTAGTTTAGTTTTTCACCACAAAAAAATATGATATTATGCAGCTAATAGAAACTATTTCTCAATAAATCACAGATATATAAGGGACCCAGGATGGGTGTATTAGTTTTACTTATTTCAAAAATCTAAAACATCATTTTTTAAATGAGCATTTGGTGCAACTATCTACTTACCATCTTTTAGAGTTTTCTAGAAAATGCATCCTCTGTTCCCAGATCCCATGAAGGCTTATGCAATGGAGGCCATCAGAAAATGTAACAAGGAGTTAAGAGATCTGGGTTCTAGTCATCACTCTACCATTAACTTACTACAGGATGTTACACAGACATTTAATATTCCCCACTATATTAGTTTAGATAACACTAGCTGTGTAACAAAATACAAAAATGTCATTGGTGATAAAAGATCATTTCTTGCCCTGAGGACAGTTCAATGCAGATATTCCTGGTCAGCAGGCAACTTTCTTTCCCATAATGATTCAGGGGTCCTAAAACTCCCCCATTCATGAGGACAGCAAAGTCCTCTGCTTCATGCTAGTGGAAAGGGAAAGACAATATGGAAAAGTCCCACCCCCTTTGTAATAGTCTGGCCTACAAGTGACACATCTCACCTCACTCTCATTCCAACATCAAGAACTAGTCATTTGCCCATGCCTGTCTGCAAGGACAGGAGCTAAAGACTGAAAAATACGGTCCAGCCAGGGAGAGCATGAATTTTGCATGCACAGTTATAAACATTTCTGCCACATCAAACCTCTATTTATTAGTCTGTGAAATGATAATAATAATAACTGACCTGCCACCCCGCAGAGATATGGTAGAGAAAACAGTAACAAATGTTAACGTGCTTTGAAAAGGGCTCAAGAGAATCAGAGCCCCACAAGATATTATTTTCCCTCCTATCTACCAACTTATTTGTGCTTTCTAGTATTGGAATCCATCTTCAACAGATAGTGTTGTAAGAGCACATATCTCCGCATCTCTGTATCCACCATTCTCACCCTCTAGCAGCTTTTGACGAAGCCTTACCCCTGAGCCCATGAAATGATATATTTTCTTGGCTTCCACATCATGGCATTCTCCTGGCCTACCCACTTTCTCACTGCCCCTTCTCAGTCCACTTTGCTGAGTTCTCACCCTCTACCCAAAGGTTTCTTACTGCAACACCTCAGGACTCTGTCCTAAACCTTATCTCTCATTACTCTCACTCTCTAGACAATTTTATCCTTTCCTATGGTTCTATGCTAAGGATCCTGAAATGGTATCTCGAGTCCAAGCTGCTCTTCTGAGCTTCAGACTCCCACATACCACAGCCTCCTCGACAGTTCCATCTGAAAGCTCCATACATAGCTCAGACTTCACATGGTCAAAACAGAACTCCTGATTTTCCCTCCCTACACCTGTTCCTTTGCTAATCTTCCTTTATATAACTTTCCCATCTTAGCAAATGGCATCAATTGCTCAAATTCAAAACCTTAGAATCATTTTTACTCCTTTCTTTCCCTCACTTCACATTGATAAATCCTGTTGGCTTTACCATAACCTCCCCCAAAAGTCTTCTTTCTGTCCACTTCTATCTACCTGCTGTTTCCCTAATACCAACAACTATCTTATCTCACCCTGATTTCTGTAGAAATTTCTTAATTAGGTTAGCTAATTCCACACTTGCTCCCTACAACCCATTCTCATCCAAGCAGCAAGACTCACCTTTTAAAGCTATACTACATTTTAGCAAATCTCTGAAGCCCTCACTTTTTAAACACAACTTACATATAAAAGAAAAAACATACCACTTGGACAGTGATATGATACTTTCTTATTACATCAGATGTAAGTACATTTTTTTTTATGTCAGACATGTTAAAATTTGAAAAAAAAGGAATGGCAACTGGCTGATTTTTTATCTACCCACTCACCCTCAACCCTCTGATAAAGCATAAAGCCAACAAAGGGAGCAAATAAAATTATATATAATTCACTGCTTTAGTAATACTTTGTGATAGGGAATATCATGGCCCTCAAGTTACCTGTTGTTAAGAAATAAACCAAAGTCCAGCAGAACTCTGATTGTGCACCCACCACTGTAAGCCTGTGGGTGCAGGGAGTGGGGGGAGGGGAGTTTAATAGACGCCATGAAAATATTGAAGGGGTGCAGAAGACTTATAGTATAGATGAAATCATCCCCAAGAAGAAAAAATCCAATAGTAAACACTGACCACAGGTTAGAACTTGGTAATTAATAGCACCAGCTACAGGGCTTGTAGGTGGTGGGACTAGAAGCAGATGTCTCTGAGAAACATTGCTCAGGGAAAGAAGATGTAATCCTTGGAAATATGGCAGTGAAGGAAAAAAAGGAAGTAAGAAAGGAAGATTAAATACTTTATATTAAATCAAATAAAATAGCAAAGGAAACAATAAAGAAAAAAACACAGCCACCCCTTGCCTTCCTGACACCATCAACAACACTATAAGAGCAACACAGAAGAGGGCAGAACAGAGAATTATCAAGCTAAGAGCACTAACCACAAAATGCATAGGAATGGAAAAAGTGGACCACATCTAGGCAAAACTACTATAAAAATTCAGAAAATGTGAATTAAGGTATTTCAGTTGATAAGAATTCTCCCCCCAAAATCAACCATAATGCCAAAGAAATTTTAAATAACACTCAAACTGAATTGAGTATTTTCACATAAACATTTGTAACTGTGAAGAAATACCTTGAATCAGAAATACAAAAACTAAGAACAGAAATGGAAGGAGTGAGTGAGACATGAAATAAGAGTTGATTGAACTCAGGAAAGAAACAGAAGAAAAAAAGACAAAAATCATATCAGAAATGAAGACTAAATCATCAGGTACTCAAGAGAAGATTCAAATGAAAATTTAGGAAAAGAAAGAAAACAACCAAGAGGAAAAAAACTGAGATAAAGAAGGAAAAATGAAATCTAAACAGATAAACACAAAGAGATTCACAGTCTAACACATCTTTGTTAAAAGTAAAATACAGAGAGAAAATCAGAGAAAAATGACTTGTCACATGCAAGGGACTCCAATGAGATTAACAACTGACTTCTCTTCAGAAAAGATGGAAACCAGAAACAGTAGGATAAATAAGCAAAGTGCTGAAAGAAACTGTAGATCAAGAGTCTTATATCTAGCAAAACTATCTTTCAAAAATAAAGATGAAATAAAGATATTCCCAGATAGACAAAAACTGAGAGAATTCATTTATCTTTACAAGAGAAATAGAATGGCATCAAACATCTTTAAAAAAAGTAAGGCAACAGCATACCAGTATTTTCAGAAAACTTAAGGAATGAGGGTATAAATCAAAAGTATTACAGCCATTCAATGGAAAAGGAAGATGTGGTATATATATATAATGGAATATTACTCAGCCATAAAAAAGAACAAAATAATGCCATTTGCAGCAATGCAGATGGACCTAGAGATTATACTAACTGAAGTAAGTCAGAAAGAGAAAGACAACTACCATATGATATCACTTATATGTGGAATCTAAAATATGACACAAATGAACATATCTACAAAACAGAAACAGAGTCACTGACATAGAGAACATACTTGTGGTTGCCAGAGGGGTGGGGGATGGATTGGGAGTTTGGGGTTAGCAGATGCAAACTATTATATATAGAATGGATAAACAACAAGGTCCTACTGTATAGGACAGGGAACTATACTCAATATACTGAGATAAACCATAACGGGAAAGAATATAAAAAAGAATGTATAACTGAACCACTTTGCTATACAGCAGAAATTAACACAACATTGCAAATCAACTATACTTCAATAAAATAACTTTCTTAAAAAAAGAGAGATATGATAACTAGTTAGAGTTTGTGATCTTCTACTGTGTCCTGGGCTAGAGGGGAGAAATCTGTAAAGGACATTATTGGGTCAATTGACAAAGTTAGAATACAGATGGTAGGTGAGGCTAAAATATTGTATTAATATCAAATTTACTCAACTTGCTAACTGCACTGTGATCTTATATTCTTATTGAGAAATACACACTAAAGTTTTTAGGGGTAAAGCACCATGATACATGCAACTTTCTCTAAAATGGCTCAGAAATATTACATATACTATATGTTTTATATATGTGTGTGTGTGTTTTGTGCATTTTCTATGTGGTTGTGGGGGGAGAGGAGAGACAGACAGACAGACAGACAGACAGAGGAGGCAAACAGCAATGCAAATGAGACCAAATGTTAACATAGCTATATCTGCAAAAGTGGTACATGGGTGTCCTATGTACTATTCCTTTTCCCCCCCTTTTTTTTCAGTTTTATAGAGAATAATAAAATAACTGATATACCTATGTGCTATTCTTATTCTTGCAACTTTTTTATAAATTGAAATTATTTCCAATTTAAAAGTAATTTACATATAAAGAAATATCTTAGATATTGTGAAATAAGACAAATCAAATTATATCACTCCCATTTCAAACCCTCGAACAGCTTCCCAGCGCCCTGAGAACACAAATCAAGGTGCTCTCCCTAACACCTGAGTGATGCATGCCTGGCTACATGCCCTGCCCAATCTCTGCCTCTCCTGCCCCAACCCAGCACCAGCCATGCTCATCTTCTCTCTTCCGTTCTGAACTCTTTCCAGTTTCGAGGCTTTTCACATTTTGGCGGCTGCTGTTTATACTGATCCAGAATCCCTTTCCCCTCGGGGTAAACCCCACCCTCCCATCATCAGTCCATGGGGTTCAGAGGGATTAGCACTGCCCACACCCTGAACTCCAGGTGGGCTGTGAGCTGCTGAGGGCACCCCTGAGAATGATGCCAATACACGGAAAGCAAAGATGCCAGGTAAAAGCAGGACCAAATTCTGACTGCATCATTTGAGGCTTTGCCTCCAGCCTATCCTGAAATGAGATCTACCCCTGGACTTTCTGCTCACACAGCCAAAAACTCCCTTCTGCTGCACTAGTTTGAGTGTGAGTTCCTGGATGTGCTGTTCCCTTTGCCCAGAATGCCCTTCCCTTCTCTCTCTGTAAGACTGGCTTCTTTCCCCCCTAGGTCTCAGTTTAGATGTCACCTCCTCTGAGATGCCTTTCCTGAATATCCTACTTAAAGGTCTCCCATTTCAGATCTGTTTTTCCATTTCTTAGCCCTCTGGTTTTTTGTTTTTGTTTTTGTTTTGTTTTGCCTCATCACACTTAACATAACTTGCATCATTTCACTTATTTGTATGTTTACTTCCTTCCAAAATTGTCCCCCATTTGAGTAAAGGCAGGGGATAAGGTGGTCTCAGGCTCCATGGCACCCACGGGGCCTGGGATGTTGCCATATCATAGTGGCCACCCACTGTTTATTAAATAAATGCATACTTCTTTTTTCCTAGTTGCACTAAGTCTTGAATACTGAATAATCTATGTTGCTTAAGAGAGGAAAAACCATGAACTGGCACATGATTTTTAGGCCTAGAAACTATTTTACTACATTAAAAACTCCTCAAGGAGTGTTTTATTGCATTTTCATTTTCTGCTTACCCCAAATATCTTGCATAGGCCCTTACCCATAGCATGTGTACAATTATGTGATTTTTTTTGCTCCCAATTATAATGCCAATTAAGTAAGCAAAGGAGCCAGGCAGTACTGAACTGACAATGATACACCCAACACTGTAATTCCTCCTTTCAGAAGCTACTGTAAGACTCCAATGGGACCGGATAGACATTGGGGGAAGAAAATTTTCCAGGGAAGTGGATTAGAGCACTGTAAATATTTATTGAATGAATCATAAGTCTCTGTAGCTAAACAAATTCCAGAAAGGAAGAGACAGAGAGAGACAGATGAAGACAGAGAGAGATAGAGAACTTTAAACCCCTCAGTCACTAGGACAGATAAGTAGAACTTAACAACCACACCATAAGCTCTGACATCAATTCTGCATCCAACAATATGTTTCCAGGTCCCATGAAAAAACTTTCAATAATCTATGAAAACATTACTTAGCCCCCATCTCCTTTTCCTTCCACTCTCCTCCAGCTCCTAATGAGGCTGGCCATGGATCTGGGTCACTGGGAGAAGGAGGATCAAGTGCTATTGTGCTGGGGCTACGAGATCTAAGTCAGGACATAAAATGTGGATCCCCCTCTGTCTTGGTCAAGTCAAGTCAGGTAATCTACCAAGAATCTGTTTCCTCTCATCCATAAAGAATGGATAAGAACACCTACTGGATGTACCTCACAAACTGTTACTATATATTGAATAATATACTAGTAAAATACTTCATAAATTATGTAAACATTATCAAAATTCAGTTACTAAACATAATCTATTTTTATGATTATTGATACAAATCTCCACTCAAGAGTTTTAGAGTTCCACAAAGATGAAATCTCTGTAATGATTTAGTTCTTTATGGGCACCTAAGAGCTGTTGAAAAAAACACTATGATCCAACTACTTGTGATGAAAGCACTTTCAGAAAAGAGTTCCTGATATTCCCTAAACCTAAAGAAAATCTTCAGCTGCATTATTTGTTTCTTTCTGATAGTAATAATAGTATATAATAACAATGTAAACTAGTAATCCTAGTGAATCTTTTGTTTTGCTACTAGGTTTTAAGCTTCTGCAGCCTTGCCTTCAAGTTACATAAGAGGTCCAATGTCTCCTTATTATGAAAAATTAGGTCCTTAAGCACCTTGCTAAGAGCCCTAGGCCATTTTCTACCCATGTTCCAAAGGTCTGAAATAGCATTTTCTAGGCACAAAGGAGAATCCTTCTTGAAGGTGAACCCTTCTAAATGCTCTTGTGTCACCCCCTTTGGGTCACATCTGAGTATCCAGGCCATAGAAGACATCTGATTAAAAGTTGCATTAAAGATGAAGCCTAGAATTATTTTAATAAAATTTCACAGTTATCCAAAACCTGTAAAAAATTTTTGTTTTAACTGTAAAAATTGTTCTCTAGTCTCTTAGTTAGCTGTTCTCTCTTGATCATAAGAAACAAAAGCCTCATACAATTTCATTCATTTATACACTCATTTGTTCATTTATTTATTCAACCATTCATCATACATTTATTGATATTACAGACAAAGTTTAAGCTTTGGGAATGTAAAATTGAACAAGAAACAGCCTTTGTGAAGTATATATTGATACAGACATATCAACAAATAATTGTAATGTTATCAGGGCTTTAATAAAAATATGTACCAAGAGGTAAGGAAGCTCAGAAGAAAAGTGGCATTTTTTTTCTGCAGGAGTTGGAAGAGATTTCACAAAGTATTGAAATAAGACAGGTATTCACAAAGATTAAAAGATAGGTAGAAAATCATTAATTATAAATTAACTAAATGAGTTGATATATAGAAAGGATTTAGACCACTGACTGGTACAGTAAGTGCCGCTGAGATGATAGCTAATATTAGTGTTAACATCACCATCATCATTGTCTAAACAATAGGAACCATCAGGGTGCTCACCAGCTCCGGTCTTAGGTGTGATTTTCTGTGCTGACATCACTCTCACTTTCAACATGTTCAAGTTCCAAAGGTTCTATTTAATAAAAATCCAGCAACACCAAGGTAAAGCATGAATACTAACCACCTAGCCTACTCCAGTCTAGCGCGCTTTCTTTATCCAGCTAAAAACAATGGGCCATAAATACAAACTTTGTAATAAGGGAAGGGAATAGATAGAAGAGATTAAGGTCAAAACTCTAATTTATAAACAAAGGCATTGGAGAATAGAGGGGAAAGGTAAGGGGGCTCACTTTTCTTAGAACAAAGTCAATGTGCTTAAGAGTTTCATGGTAGGACATTGAATGGCACTAGCAACAGAGTGTGAGATACTGGCTGTTGATTATAGGGTAAGCTCTGCTGCAAAACCAACAAGGATGATCTCTCAGTGGGTTAACACACAGCAAGTCTGACATGAGTCTAGAGGCACTTTGGGGCTCCTCCCTTCAAAGTGCTGATTTGGGGACTCAGTCTAATTCCCCCTTATAGCTATGCCATCTGGAACACAGGGCTTCCAGGTCACCACAACAGGGAAGAGAGAACTGGAGAGTGACTCACCTGTTAATAAATGCTTTGACAGAAGTGACCCACATCAATTCTGCTTCTACTCACAACTCATTCACCATAACTAGCCACATGACCTAATTTAACTATGTGAGTATTAGAGAATTTGTGGGAGTATGTGGGTATTTGGAGAATGGAGTTTCTGCACAATTTTGGCTCAGCTAGATTGTAATTTAATTTTTATTTTTTGAAAAGGTAGAGATTGGGGAGAATGCTTTTGCTGTTTTTTTCCCTTATGAATAGTTTTCTACTAGTTAGATTCACTTTTCTCAGTAGACTGAAAAATCATAGACTTTTTAAAAATTTTGCTCCCTAGGACTTAGTACCACTGCTGACAATAATAGGTGATGAATAAATAAATAGATAGATAGATTCTTTAGGTAAAGCCAGTATAGATATCCATGTTTTTGCCCAAACTGTATCCAGAAGTCAGCTGCCAGAACTTTATTCTGGTGATTAAACTGATTTTATTAGTAGTAATGTAGTTAATTCATTTCATTATTTGAGGAATTACCTGTGGGAACAGTAATCAAATTGACTCAATTCTTTCATTGTTTACAAAAACAAGCCAGTACTACAGGTCTCTACAGTATGCACTCAACTACCTAACCCATCACTTGCCATTTTCTCCACATAAGGGTTTTCCTTTCTCTTTCTTAGTGTCTCATTAAAGCTTCCTTCTGCCCTCGAGATGTTTTATAAGGAAAAAAGAAATAAAGCTTACATTATTTTTTCCATATATTACCATCTTGGTTTATTGTTTTCTGCTTGTATAAAATTTTAATTCATATTAAAGGAAAATATTTAGTTCAGCTGTTCTTAAGAAATAGCATTCTTTCACTTCAAATATTTTCTTTGTCAAAATAATCCCTACATATTTTAGTTGTTGTTTAATTTCTTATTTCTCCAATGGAGAAAAGCTGGAAAGCCACTGTTCTGTGTATCTTCACCTTCTTTATTTTGCAGACCTTGTACGTGATGTCATTGCATTCACCTATGCCTTTACAACCTTTAAATAGCATCTTAGTTGTCAAAGAAAAACAATCCTTCCCTTAATTCTAACAAAGAAATATAGGGCCTGGCCAAGCACAACACCAGGCATATAATATTTATTCAAATATGTTCGAGTTCTAATTCTCCAAACTCTCCAGAAATGATACCCAACCAGAGATTCTGAAAAATCACGATTGATGTAAATGAAGTCCATTCATTATTCTTATCCTTAATTCGCCAAATTATATGCCCAGATTGGTCACCATCATCTCCATAAAAATGACAATTTATTTAAAGTCCTAATGGAAATACACATATCTATTTCAAAATTCCCTGAAAGCATTTCTCTTAGAAACATAGTCAAGAAATGCTGTTGGTGAACAGCTCCCTTCAATAAAATCAGTATGTTGCCATTAATTCAGGTCTTGAATTCCTCTACCCAACAGTAATAGTGAAATCTTGATAACTCATAATGCTTGGGTATTCTCCATAGCCAGGATCCTCTAGACCAACAGTCATCAAATAGGCTATCAGAATAGACTAGGGTACAATGACCAAGCATGAGGTATACTGTAGTGTGTTTGCTGACAACAATAAAGTATCAACATTTTTAAATTATTTTCTTTTTTTTTAACGTGATACAGGTGAACTCAAGCATGTCCTTATGTCTTTCTCATTCATTTACTTTGAATATATGAGAACTGTGTATAACTGCAGTTTATCCTGAAGAGCAGTCCACAGTTTAACACAATGCCCGTTAATGTTAATAGTTGTAGCAATTATACACTACAGTGTGTGAAAAAAATACTGAGAATTTCTTCAACATCTGGGTATTTCCAAGACATTCACATCCTTGACATTCACATATTTCACATATGTGAATGTCAAGGATATTACAACAGAGAAATGTTGGGAATTACTGTTCTGGGTAAGTCTTGGTGAATATTCCTGAAGCATTTTCTGCTACATTTGGTCTAAAGCAAATATAATTTTTCTCTTGGCTATAATTCTGTGGTATGAAGTTTCCATATTCAGACACTTAATTCACATCTAAAATATCAAGTTGATAACTTGGTATTGTTTCTCCTCTACTGAAACCATTTTTTAAAATAATTTAAGTTATTTCACTAAAGTACGTCCCACTCACCCCCTTGAAACTAAATAACTCTGTGCTCTCTACCAGCAGCTCAAATATTTGCATCCACTTCGAAGAGAAAACAGAAAAAGAGACAGTATTTCAGTTCAAATATATCAGTTGAATGACTTTAAGAAATATTATCCCAAATGCTCATTTATGACTGTTATGTCATCAAATTGAAACCACAGAGGTATTGTGAAAGTAACTGACATACATAACACTTTTTTTATGATTATGACACTATTATGCAGAAGTTCTAGGAATTCAGAGTTTGTCTTTTTTTAAAATTCTCACAATGATATTCCTTAAACCAGCAATAAACTCTCAAAGACAGCTAATATTATGCAAGATCCCTTAGCAAGCTCCTGTAACTGACAAATATAGTTTGGCCATATATTTAAAATACTGTTCTCCATTTGTTCATAACAACATACTTCCAGTCCATGGGTCTGAGAAAATGGATAATTTAATATGAAATATATGACCTGCAACTCATGTGCATTTCTCTAAAGAGTCCCAAACTGCTTTCAAACAATGAGTCTGTGTGTGAAAAAACCATTTAAGCAATTTTAAACTCTCCTAAAGCAAAAAATATTCTAGTTGTAAATAAGTATTTTATAGATAGTGTTTAAATAACAGTCAGGTGAAGAATAAAAATGAAATCCCATCACATCTGAAACTACTTATGTCACCATTCAATAAACAAAAACACATAAGCCAATGTAAAATTTATTTGAGTTGAAATAAAGAATATTTCCAAGGAAGAGTATTCATCCAGAGTGAATATTTATAGAAAAGCTCTATCCCTCAAAAAATATATGTGTTTATAATGCCAAATTTGGCCAGAATCCTTAAGTTTAAGGCTATTTCATGAAAGTTTTCTAACAACTTTGCTTGGGACAAAAATATTGGCTTATAAAAAATGCCCTAGGATTATTAAAAATCACTTTAGAAAAGCCAGTAAAGATGTTAAGTGAAAACTTTACCCCAAATCCTTTTCCTTTGACAAAATGTATTCTTAAATCATCTTTGTGAGTTTCCAACATATTTTCACAGTAGAGAACTGTCTCTATTTTTCTGCCCAAAATATTCATAAATTATAACACTGTTATTTCTGTTTTATGACCATTCAAAACTTAAATAGAATTAATCACATTCAAAAGTGGGCAACCTAAGTGTCCATCAACAGATGAATGGATAAAGAAGATATGGCACATATATACAATGGAATATTACTCAGCCATAAAAAGAAATGAAACTGAGTTATTTGTAATGAGGTGGATAGACCTGGAGTCTGTCATACAGAGTGAAGTAAGTCAGAAGGAGAAAAACAAATACCGTATGCTAACACATATATATAGAATCTAAGAAAAAAAAATGTCATGAAGAGATTAGTGGTAGGACGGGAATAAAACACAGACCTACTAGAGCATGGACTTGAGGATATGGGGAGGGGGAAGGGTAAGCTGTGACGAAGTGAGAGAGTGGCATGGACATATATACACTACCAAATGTAAATTAGATAGCTAGTGGGAAGCTGCCGCATAGCACAGGGAATTCACCTCTGTGCTTTGTGACCACCTAGAGGGGTGGGATAGGGAGGGTGGGAGGGAAGGTGACACGAGGGAAGAGATATGGGAACATATGTATATGTATAACTGATTCACTTTGTTGTAAAGGAGAAACTAACACACTATTGTAAAACAGTTATACTCAAATAAAGATGTTTAAAAAAAAAAAAAAGAGAAAAGCCAAAAGTGGGGGAACATGAAATAGTTTAAAAAAATGAATAACAAATGCAATTTGTAGAAGTATTGACATCAAAATTTTAATGACAGTTATGTTAATTGTGCCATAAAACTTCACACAGGATGAACATAAGAGCAATCATCCCAAGCACTGGTCTTAAAAATACAGAGCAACGTAGAATAGAATAGATATTTTGATGTTAATTTTGGCAAGAAATGTTATCTAGTTTTTATATCTGGACCTTTGCACCACCTAGAATCCCCCTCCCAGCCAAGTGTTTCCAGGGAGGTTGTGATAGCCAAGTTCTCTTTTTTAAAAAATTTATTTATTTGACTGCATCGGGTCTTAGTTGCAGCATGCAGGATCTTTCGTTGCGGCGCATGGGCCACAGAGCGCACAGGCTAACTGTGGCACATGGGCTTAGCTGCCCCGTGGCATGTGGGATCTTAGTTCCCCGACCAGGGATCGAACCTGTGTCCCCTGCATTGGAAGGCATATTCTTTTTTTTTTTTTTTTTTTTTGCGGTACGCGGGCCTCTCACCGCTGTGGCCTCTCCCATTGCAGAGCACAGGCTCCGGACGCGCAGGCTCAGCGGCCATGGCTCACGGGCCCAGCCGCTCCGCAGCATGTGGCCACGAACCCGTGTCCCCTGCATCAGCAGGCGGACTCTCAACCACTGCGCCACCAGGGAAGCCCCGGAAGGCATATTCTTAACCACTGGACCACCACGGAAGTCCAGCCAAGTTCTCTTATCCATGTAACCTCCAGGATTTGGTGTGAAGCTCCTTACGCCAATCTCATTGCAGCACTCATCATGATGAAACATAATTTCCTCTTCACTTGTCAATATATAGCACTAGCTGAAAGGTTCTTGATGTCAGTGACCACATAGTATTATGTTGTTATTATGTATTTCATGCTGCTATCACCTAAAATGTACTCAATAAATAATTGTCAATTACTGCTAAATAGATGACCCCCAAAATACAAAGTAAGGGCTGGTACTCGAAAATCATATAAACCATTTGTTTTAGTGTCAGGAACACATACTTTTCACTTGAAAATATAGTTCTGCCATCACACATCCAATTTGGATGCTGGGCTAAGGGCTTGGGGAAAACAATATTATTTTGAGACCATTCTACCCTTTTAAACAAGCTATATAATAGTTCTCATGAAATCTGCTTATAAACAAACCCCTCATTTCTATGTTGCCTTAGTTGAAAATAGTCACAACCTAAAATTATGGTGCCTGTTCTTCCACTGTAAATAACATTTTGTTTTTCAGCCTGAGTTCCTCTCAGTGGCTATTCTAAAACTCTGTCATTCTTCTTGAGTTCTCTACTAATGCCCACATCATCTTTAGGAGATGACCTTCTTGAATTTAACCTTCTTCAACTCTTCCCATCCCCATCATCCCCTCAAATTTTCTTCATGTGATTACTCCCTTATCTCCTTTCCTGCAGTCAAAGATGAAAAGACATCCCACCTCCTGTACTTGTTTCTGGATATAAGGTCAATATACAAAAGCCAATTACTTTCTTATATACTAACAATGAATAAGTGGAATTTGAAATTAAAAACATATCTCCATTTATATTAACACCCCCAAATATGAAATACAAATTTAAGAAAATATGTACAAGATCCATATGAGGAAAACTACAAAACTCTGATGAACAAAATCAAGGAATAACTAAATAAATGGAGAGATATTCCATGTTCATGGATACGAAGGCTAAATATTGTCAAGGTGTCATTTCTTCCCATCTCCATCTACAGATTCAAGGCAAGGCCAATCAAAATCCCAGCAAGTTATTTTGTGGATATAGACAAACTGATTCTAAAGTTTATATGGAGAGGCAAGAGAATAAGAATAGACAACACAATACTGAAGAACAGAACAAAGTTGGAGGCTCAACACTACTCAACTTCAAGACTTAGTATAGGGTTTCCCTGGTGGCACGGTGGTTAAGAATCCTCCTGCCATTGCAGAGGACATGGGTTTGAGCCCTGGTCCAGGAAGATCTCACATGCCATGGAGCAACTAAGCCTGTGCACCACAGCTATTGAGCCTGCACTCTAGACCCCGAGAGTCACAACTACTAAGCCTGTGTGCCACAACTACTGAAGCCAGGGTGCCTAGAGCCCATGCTCCACAACAAGAGAAGGCACCACAATGAGTGCGCACCTCAACAAAGAGTAGCCCCTGCTCGCCACAACTAGAGAAAGCCTGCATGCAGCAACGAAGACCCAACACAGCCAAAAATAAAATAAATTAAATTAAATTAATTTTTAAAAAATTTTTTTAAAGACTTAGTATAAAGCTACAGTAATCAAGACAATGTGGTATTTGTGAAATAATAGACAAACAGATCAATGCAAAAGAATTTAAAGCCCAGAAATAGGACCACGTAGAGTCAACTGATCCTTGACAAAGTAGTAAAAGCAATATAGTGGAGAACAGATAGTTTTTTCAACAAATTGGACTGAAACAACTGGATAGCCACATACCAAAAAAAAAAAAATGACTCCACACAGTTCTTATATCATTTTCACAAAAATTAATTCTCAATATATCATAGACCTAATGCAAAATGCAAATGTAAAGCACAAGACTATAAAACTCCTAGAAGATAACATAGGAGAAAACCTAGATGACTTTAGGTATTGTGATGACTTTTTTAGATATAATACCAAAGGCACAATCCATAAAAGAAATAATAAGCTGAATTTCATTAAAATTAAAAACTGCTCTATGAATGACAGTGTCAAGAGAATGAAAAGACAAGCCATAGACTGTGAGAAAATATTTGCAAAAGACATAATAAAGGACTAATAAAGGACTGTTATCTAACATATGCAAAGAAGTCTTAAAATTCAACAGAAAGAAACCTAAGAACCCAATTAAAAAAATGAGGCAAAGACTTCAACAGACACCTCACCAAAGAATGTGTACAGGTGAAAAATAGGCATGAAAAGATGCTCTACATCATATGCCATCAGAGAAATGTAAATTTAAACGACAATGAGATACCACTACACACCTATTGGAATGGACAAAATCTGGAACTCTGACAACACCAAATCCTGAAGAGTATATGGAGCAACAGGAACTCTCATTCATTGCTGGTGGGAATGCAAAATGATACAGCCATTTTGGAAGATGGTTTGGTGGTTTCTTACAAAACTGAACATACTCTTACCATATGATCCAGCAATTACACTCCTTGGTATTTACTCAAAGAGTTGAAAACTTATGTCCACACAAAAACCTGCACACAGATGTTTACAGCAGCTTTATTCATAATTGCCAAAACTCGGAAGCAACCAAGATGTCCTTCAGTAAATAAACTGGTACATTCAGACAAAGGATATTATTCAGTGCTAAAAAGGAACGAGTTATCAAACCATGAAAAGACATGAAGAAAACTTAAATGCATATTAGTAAGTGAAAGAAGCCAATCTGAAAAAGTCTACATACATATTGCATGATTCCCACTATACAACATTCTGGAAAAGGCAAACCTCTGGAGACAGTAAAAAGATCAGTGGTTGCCAGGGATTTTGTGGAGCAGAGAGGAGGAAGAAGGATAAATCGGTGGAGCACAGAGGATTTCTAGAGCAGCGAAAATACTCTGTATGGTACTATATGTACAATACTCTGTACGATACTATAATGATGCATACTTGTCATTAGACATTTGTCCAAACTCATAGAATATATAACACAAAGAGTGAACCCTAATGTAAACTATGGACTTTGAATGATCATGATGTGTAGATATAGGTCCATCAGCTGTAACAACTTGCACTCCTTGAGCCTATAACCCCACCTCTGGTGGGGAATGTTGATACTGGGAAAGGCTATGCATGCATGCATGGTGGCGGGGTAATCCCTGTACCTTCTTAATTTTCCTGTGAGCCTAAAACTGCTCTTAAAAAAATTGTTTTCGGGCTTCCCTGGTGGCGCAGTGGTTGAGAATACGCCTGCCAATGCAGGGGACACGTGTTCGTGCCCCGGTCCGGGAAGATCCCACATGCCGTGGAGCAGCTGGGCCCGTGAGCCATGGCCGCTGAGCCTGTGCGTCCGGAGTCTGTGCTCCACAACGGGAGAGGCCACAACAGTGAGAGGCCCGCATACCACCAAAAAAAAAAAAAAAAAATTGTTTTTATCCTTTCTCAATTCCACTTATTCCTCTAAATACTACTCATTTCTTTCCTTCCTTTTACAAGAAAACTCAGAGTGTCAATACTGTGTTCGATTTCTTTTCTCGAATCCACTTACTGCTCTTGTCAAGGTAACCAGTGACTTGGACTTGCTGAATCCAATGATCAATTCTCAGTCCTCCCTTTACCCCCCACCCCTCCCAGGGTCTGGCAAAGCTGGTGACTCCCTCTTCTCTGACCCTTTCTTCCCTTGGCTTCACATTACTCTTTCCTGGTTTTCCTTCTCCCTTTCTGGCTGCTCCATCAGTCTGCTTTGCTGGTTCCTGCTCCTTTTTCTAACCTCTAAACACTGGAGTGCCCCAGAGCTCTGTCCTTTGCCCTCTTTGTTCTACCTCACTTCTCTGGGATTTCATGAAGTCTCAGTCAGTCTTGGCTTTAAACCCCATCTATATGCTGATTTAATCCCCAAATTCACAGATCTAGTTAGGACCATAAAAAATGTTTTTATTTTTAAAAATAGGAGGGAAGGCTCATAAGGGTTTTTACTTACAAGCATGAAGATAAAAGGTAGCTTAAAGTTCATAAAGTCCAAACCCTACAATCTATAGCCAAGGAAAGGGAGATCCAGAGGGAGTAAGAGACTTGTCCAAGGTGCGAAAAGATTCCAACATTAGGAAAATTTTCCAAGCAAAAGGATTGCTCTCATTTTTCCAAAGGGGGAAAAAAAAACATGTGTAAAAGTATGTGTTCAGGAACAGGCAGACAAGTCCAGTTTGACATCATTTTGCACAGACATGTGTAGATTAAGTAACTTTCTGAATATTTTTTACCAAAAATAGATTTAGCTGGAAATGTCCAGGTAACTGGAGACTTGTAAATTTTTTTTCTTCACTCATCTAATTCTCTGCTTCACTTTAATACATGAATACCACTATACAGTACAAATTTAAAATGCTACACCTTTTAGACAGACACCTCCATCTTTAGAACCTATTAATATTTATACTTCAATATTAAGTCTCTGGAGCCTAATCAGGTGGCAGATGGGGGCCAAAAAGGAACATATTTGAATGTAACAGTCCCATCAGCAAACTAAACCTAGAAAACCTTCTATAAAATTTGTGACTTGACTCTGAAGGGCAATTCTGACCTGCAGAGCTAATAGCTTGCAGTCAGCTCACTTGCCTGTTCTTATTATCTTAACACATCAGGAAATTTCCCAAAATTGCCATATAGGTCATTTATTCATTCTGTCACATTTGCCAAGAAATAGCATGCCTATAAAAAGAGCAAGAGAAAATATCGTCCATCTCCTATCCATCACCTCCCCAAACATCCAGAATAGATTTTATTCTCTTATTTTTCATGTCATTTAATAACAGTACTGGTGCATTTTAAACGGTAAAGAGAAGCATTCAACCATCTCTGGGATGGTGGGGCTACTTTGCTTCTGACATCTCTGTCAGTGTATTTTAATAAAAAAGGTTATAAATGTTTAGTGTCTTTTCATCTGAAAGTGAATGCCTTGAGGGCTTTTATTCATGTTCATTTTATTCCTGAAAGCTTTCAAGCCTACAGACCAGAATAGAACAAACAGAGACTCCTGTATCGCTACTACCAAGATTAAACATGTTAACTTCTTACATATTCGCTTCAACTTCTGTATCTATCCATCAATGTACCTCAGCCACTCACTCTTATTTTCTCTTCTTCCACAGAAGCAGACACCATTGCAAGGTCTATGTGTATCATCCCCATGAATGAGGAGAAGAAGAAGAAAATAGAAGAGAAGGAGCTGGAAGAGGGAGAACAGGAGGGAAGGAGGAGATAGTGCAAAAAGAAGAGGAGGAGGAGGTATTTTAATATTTTCCAGTTGTATTACAATGAGCATATATTACTTTTGCAATAGGAAAAAATATCATTGTAAAAGTAGAAATTAAAACTACAATATTATCTTATTTCAAGAAGTAAAGGTGGAAAATATTCTGGAAAGGTCGTGCTCTATCACAGTTTGGAAAAGGATGTGTGGACAGACCTGGTTTGTTCTACCTGAGCAGGGCATCTACAGAGGCAGGGCTACTCCCACCATCCCTGAATGTGTGTCATTCCTCCATTGGTGGTGGCTGGGACCAGCACTCCCCTCCATCCTCTCAACATCCAGGTGAGTGAACTCCTGGCATCACTCTGTTATGAAGCATACCGTCTACATCAATACTGCATTGCTAAAGTTCATTACAGGCCACTGTTCCTTCGATTAGGAAAATAGGACACCGTTGGCAACCATGGTGAGAGTAGGTTTTTAAAATTGGTGGGGAGGAAAGATAGTCTTGTCAACAAACATTGTTGGAACAATCAGACAATCACAAGCAAAATAATAAAAAGGACCTTAGCCTAAATTTCACACCTTATAAAAACTTACAATAACTCACGGATCTAAATATGAAATGCAAAACCTAGACTTTTCGATAAAAACGTAAGAGGAAAACTTCATGATGTGGAGTTAGGAGGAGAGTTCTTAGGCATGACACCAAAGACATGATCCCTAAGAGAATAAAATCCATAAATTGAACTTCATCAAAATTAAAACTTTTGCTCTGATGAAAAGATAAGCCACAAATCATGTACCTCACAGTGGACTTGTATTCAGAATGTGTAAAGAAATCACTAAACTCAGCAGTAAATAAACAATCCAGTTAGAAAATAGATGAAAGATAAACGGATATTTTACCAGGCATATATAAATGGCAAGTAAGGACATGAAAAAATCCTCAATATCTTTAGAGCCATTAGGGAAATGCAAATTAAAGCTACAGGGAGATACCTCTACACACCTATTAGAATGGCTAAAATTTAAAAAATACTTATAATACCAACTATTTTTGTTACTTCTTGTGAGTCAAACTATTTCATTTATTTATTTATTTATTTAGGCTGCATTGGGTCTTCATGGTTGTGTGTGGGCTTTCTCTAGTTGTGGTGAGTAGGAGCTTCTCTTGTTGAAGAACACAGGCTCTAGGTTCATGGGCTTCAGTAGTTGTGGCACATGGGCTCAGTAGCTGTGGCACGTGGGCTCAGTAGTTGTGGCTCGCGGGCTCTAGAGCACAGGCTCAGTAGTGGCGCACAGGCTTAGTTGCTCCACGGCATGTGGGAAATTCCTGGACCAGGGCTCAAACCCATGTCCCCTGCACTGGCAAGCAGTTTCCTAACCACTGTACTACCAGGGAAGCCCCACTTTAACTTTTTAATTGTTATTATAATTCACCTAAATTTTGCATAAAATTGGCAATTCTCAAAGTATCTTAATTCATTTATTTTCTCTTCTCCTACCCCTTATTGTCAAAAATCTTCTCTTAGTACATTTCAATCCCTGTTCCCACCAGCCTTCTCTGTGAAGACTGCTATTCTATATAATTTGTGCTTTTTAATGATTTTGATTTTTCCATTCTAAATTTAAGTATTTTTAATTTTTTCAAATGTAATGATCTAAAATAGATCTTTTGGGACTTCCCTGGTGGTCCAGTGGTTAAGACTTTGCCTTCAGCTGCAAGGGGTGCAGGTTCGATCCTGGTTGGGGAGCTAAGATCCCACATGCCTCATGGCCAAAAATCAAAACATAGAACAGAAGCAATATTGTAACAAATTCATTAAAACTTTAAAAAATGGTCCACATTAAAAAAAAATCTTAAAAAAATAACGTAAAATGGATCTTTTAAAAATAAGTGCAGGGCTTCCCTGGTGGCACAGTGGTTGAGAGTCCTCCTGCCAATGCAGGGGACAGGGGTTCGTGCCCCAGTCTGGGAAGATCCCACATGCCGCAGAGCGGCTGGACCCATGAGCCATGGCCACTGAGCCTGCGCGTCCACAGCCTGTGCTCTGCAACAGGAGAGGCCACAACACTGAGAGGCCCGCGTACCACAAAAAAAAAAAAAAGTGCAATTTTTAAAAGAATTTTATTTTATTTTCATTTTTTTAACATGTTTATTGGAGTATAATTTACAATGGTGTGTTAGTTTCTGCTGTATAACAAAGTGAATCAGCTATACATACACCTAACACCATATCTCCTCCCTCTGGCGTCTCCCTCCCGCCCTCCCTATCCCACCTCTCTAGGTGGACACAAAGCACCAAGCTCTTCTCCCTGTGCTATGTGGCTACTAACCACTAGCTATCTTTTACATTTCATAGTGTATATATGTCCATGCCACTCTCTCACTTCATCCCAGCTTACCCTTCCCTCTCCCCATGTCCTCAAGTCCATTCACTATGTCTGCATCTTTACTCCTGTCCTGCCCCTAGGTTCTTCAGAACGTTTTTTTTTCTTCAGATTCCATATATATGTGTTAGCATATGGTATTTGTTTTTCTCTTTCTGACTTACTTCACTCTGTATGACAGTCTGTAGGTCCATCCACCTCACTACAAATAACTCAATTTCATTTTTTATGGCTGAGTAATATTCCATTGTATATATGTGTCACATCTTCTTTATCCATTCATCTGTCAATGGACACTTAGGTTGGTTCCATGTCCTGGCTATTGTAAATAGGGCTGCAATGAACATGTGGTACATGACTCTTTTTTAATTATGGTTTTCTCAGGGTATATGCCCAGTAGTGGGGTTGCTGTGTCGTATGGTAGTTCCATTTTTAGTTTTTTGAGGAACCTCCATACTGCTCTCCATAGTGGCTGTATCAATTTACATTCTCACCAACAGTGCAAGAGGGTTCCCTTTTCTCCACACCCTCTACAGCATTTATTGTTTGTAGATTTTTGGATAATAGCCATTCTGACTGGATAATGGCCTCATTGTAGTTTTGATTTGCATTTCTCTAATGATTAGTGATGTGGAGCATCCTTTCATGTGTTTCTTGGTAATCTGTATATCTTCTTTGGAGAAATGTCTATTTAGGTCTTTTGCCCATTTTTGGATAGGGTTGCTTGTCTTTTTGATATTGAGCTGCATGAGCTGCTTGTATGTTTTGGAGATTAGTTCTTTGTCAGTTGCTTCATTTGCAAATATTTTCGCCCATTCTGAGGGCTGTCTCTTCATCTTGTTTATGGTTTCCTTTGCTGTGCAAAAGCTTTTAAGTTTCATTAGGTAACATTTGTTTCTTTTTCTTTTTATTTCCATTTCCCTGGGAGGTGGGTCAAAAAGGATCTTGCTGTGATTTGTCATAGAGTGCTCTGCCTATGTTTTACTCTAAGAGTTTTATAGTGTCTGGCCTTACATTCAGGTCTTGAATCCATTTTGAGTTTATTTTTGTGTATGGTGTTAGGGAGTGTCTAATTTCTTTCTTTTACATGTAGCTGTACACTTTTCCCAGCACCACTTACTGAAGAGGCTGTCTTTTCCCCACTGTATATTCTTGCCTCGTTCATCAAAGATAAGGTGAGCATAGGTGTGTGGGTTTATCCCTGGGCTTTCTATCCTGTTCCATTGATCTATATTTCTGTTTTTGTGACAGTACCATACTGTCTTGATTACTGTAGCTTTGTAGTATAGTCTGAAGTCAGGTAGCCTGATTCCTTCAGCTCCATTTTTCGTTCTCAAGATTGCTTTGGCTCTTCAAGGTCTTTTGTGTTTCCATACAAATTGTGAAATTTTTTGTTCTAGTTCTGTGAAAATTGCCAGTGGTAGTTTGATAGGGATTGTATTGAATATGTAGATTGCTTTGGATAGTATAGTCATTTTCACAATATTGATTCTTCCAATCCAAGAACATGGTATATATCTCCATCTATTTGTATCATCTTTAATTTCTTTCATCATATGGTTTTTCTCCTGCAATTTGTTAATATGGTTTATCACATTGATTGATTTGTGTATATTGAAGAATCCTTGCATTCCTGGGATAAACCCCACTTGATCATGCTGTATGATCCTTTTAATGTGCTTTGGATTCTGTTTGCTAGTATTTTGTTGAGGATTTTTGCATCTATGTTCATCAGAGGTATTGGCTGGTTGTTTCCTTTTTTTGTGGCATCTTTGTCTGGTTTTGGTATCAGGATGATAGTGGCCTTGTAGAATGAGTTTGGGAGTGTCCCTCCCTCTGCTATCTTTTGGAAGAGTTTGAGAAGGATAGGTGTTAGCTCTTCTCTAAATATTTGATATAATTCGCCTGTGAAGCCATCTAGTCCTGGGCTTTTGTTTGTTGGAAGATTTTAAATCACAGTTTCAATTTCAGTGCTTGTGATTGGTCTGTTTATATTTTCTATTTCTTCCTGGTTCAATCTCTGAAGGTTGTGCTTTTCAAAAAATTTGTCCATTTCCTCCAGGTTGTCCATTTTATTGGCATATAGTTGCTTGTCGTAATCTCTCATGATCCTTTGTATTGCTGCAGTGTCAGTTGTTACTTCTCTTTCATTTCTAATTCTATTGACCTGAGTCTTCTCCTTCTTTTTCTTGGTGAGTCTAGCTAATGGTTTATCAATTTTGTTTGTCTTCTCAAAGAACCAGCTTTTAGTTTTATTGATCTTAGCTATTGTTTCCTTCATTTCTTTTTCATTTATTTCTGATCTGATCTTTATGATTTCTTTCCTTCTGCTAACTTTGGGGGTTTTTGTTCTTCTTTCCCTAATTGCTTTAGGTGTAAGGTTAGGTTGTTTATTTGAGATGTTTCTTGTTTCTTGAGGTAGGATTGTATTGCTATAAATTTCCCTCTTAGAACTGCTTTTGCTGCATCCCATAGGTTTGGGGTCATCGTGTTTTCATTGTCATTTGTTTCTAGGTATTTTTTGATTTCCTCTTTGACTCCTTCAGTGATCTCTTGGTTGTTTAGTAGCATATTGTTTAGCCTCCATGTGTTTGTGTTTTTTTCCCTGTAACTGATTTCTAATCTCATAGCATTGTGATCAGAAAAGATACTTGATATGATTTCAATGTTCTTAAATTAACCAAGGCTTGATATGTGACCCAAGATATGATCTATCCTGGAGAATGTTCCATGAGCACTTGAGAAGAAAGTGTATTCTGTTGTTTTTGGATGGAATGTCCTATAAATATCAATTAAGTCCATCTTGTTTAATGTATCATATAAAGCTTGTGTTTCCTTATTTATTTTCATTTAGGATGATCTGTCCATTGGTGAAAGTGGGATGTTAAAGTCCCCTACTACAATTGTGTTACTGTCGATTTCCCCTTTTATGGCTGTTAGCATTTACCTTATGTATTTAGGTGCTCCTATGTTGGGTGCATAAATATTTACAATTGTTATATCTTCTTCTTGGATTTATCCCTTGATCATTATGTAGTTTCCTTTTTTGTCTCTTATAATAGTCTTCATTTTGAAGTCTATTTTGTCTGATATGAGAATTGCCACTCTACTTTTTTTTTCCCAATGCTCTGCACCAATGATTTTAATAAAAACCTGCTTCTGAGAGAAAATAACTGAGCTGTCTGGTCTGCAGTCCTTCAAACAAAGCAGTCTGGTGTGTAGCTGAGGCCGGCATCACCATGGCAGAGTGCACCTTGCTCTCAGTGCAGTTCAGCAACTCCCCATTTCTGGGCAAAGACACACCCTGGTCCTGTGTCCTTTTAGGAGGGGTGTACCCACTGAGCTGAGAGGCCAGACTCCATTTTTCACAAGATGGTCTCACTTTGAGCTTCATTTTCTTCTCATCAGGGACATGCACAGCAGCCTGCCTGCTGAGGCTCTGCTTCATGGCAGATGTCTTGCCACAGCCAGTGTGCTCACACACTAACAGGCGCTACTCCTCGTGGAACGAGAGGAGAGGATATGGCTCTGGAGGTTGAACACGGTGGTTTGGGTGCAGCCGCAGCCTTCTCTAGGGCACCAACACACATCCCTCTCTGGGCCATGAATTCTCATGTGCTGCTTCAGGAAATCCTTAAGTTTAAATATTTTCTGGCACACACGTCACATGTTATGTCCTCCTTATGGGTTTCTCTCACATGTTCCAGAAGCTCTGTTTTTTCCACAAAAGAACATTCTTTTTGACATATATAGCCCTCGTGGACCTTCCCTTGTCACTTCAGACTGCTGGGGGAAGCAAAGTTTTTTCCACATCCTTTGTGAGTACACCTGAACAGTGGTTTGTTGGTGTGCTGGTACTGATGGATTTTCAGCTGCTGATGCTTCTTAAAGGTCTTCTTACAACCTTAAAACTGCATGCATATTGTTTTTGCTGGTTTTCATGTTTGCTTTCAAAATGTTTCTTCAAGTTTGATTTTGTGTTGAATTTTTGATCACAGCCACTAGCTGTACAAACAAAACACTTTTCTCTGGTGTGAACAGGGCATGGTGGCTGAGGTGGTAGTCCCTGATGAAGGCCTTGGCACACCCTTCATGGTCACAAACAAACGGTGTCTCCCCCGTGTGCTTGCATAGGTGCGCGTCTAGTTTCCAGGCCTTGTTGTAATTGGTGCTGCAGTTGGGGAAGGAGCTGATGAACCTCTGAGGGGGCTCCGGGAGCGCCAGGGCTAGGCTCTCGCTAGCCGTGAGGAACACATCGGCAATAGTCAGGGATGACTTAGCAACCGAGTCAGGCTGTCTCCAGGGTGCCTGGTGCCAGACACTCGGCCATGTGCTGAGCCACATGCTGTGAACCGATGCTGACCAACTGCTCCAGGAGATCCTATGCGTGACCCCACTGCACTTCCAGGAGTGTGGCTCTAGCACAGTGGAGTGGGGCTGGAGTGCCCACTCCAGCTTTCTTTTGATTTCCATTTGCATGGAATATCTTTTTCCATCCCCTCACTTTCAGTATGTATGTGTCCCTATGTCTGAAGTAGGTATCTTGTAGACAGCATATGTATGGGTCTTGTTTTGTATCCATTCAACCAGTCTTTGTCTTTTGGTTAGAGCATTTAATCCATTTATATTTAAGGTAGTTATCAAAATGTATGTTCCTATTACCATTTCTTAATTGTTTTGGGTTTGTTATTGTAATCTTTTCCTTCTCTTGTGTTTCCTGCCTGGAGAAGTTCCTTTAGCATTTGTTGTAGAGCTGGTTTGGTGGTGCTGAATTTTCTTAGCTTTTGCCTGTCTGTAAAGGTTTTAATTTCTCTGTCAAATCTGAATGAGATCCTTGCTGGGTAGAGTATTTTTGTTGTATGTTTTTCCCTCTCATCACTTTAAATATGGTCTGCCACACCCTTCTGGCTTGCAAAGTTTCTGCTGAAAGATCAGCTGTTAACCTTATGGGGATTCCCTTGTATGTTAATTGTTGCTTTTCCCTTGCTGCTTTTAATATTTTTTCTCTGTATTTGATAGTTTGATTAGTATGTGTCTTGGCGTGTTTCTCCTTGGATTTATCCTATATGGGACTCTGAGTTTCCCAGACTTGACTGACATTTCCTTACCCATATTAGGGAAGTTTTCAATGATAATCTCTTCAAATATTTTCTCAGTCAGTCCCTTTCTTTTTCTCTTCTTCTTCTGGGACCCCTGTATTTCAAATATTGGTGCATTTAATGTTGTCCCAGAGGTCTCTGAGATTGTCCTCAATTCTTTTCATTCTTTTTTCTTTATTCTGCTCTGCAGTAGTTATTTCCACTAATTTATCTTCCAGGTCACTTATCCATTCTTCTGCCTCAGTTATTCTGCTATTGATTCCTTCTAGAGAATTTTTTATATCATTTATTGTGTTGTTCATCATTGTTTGTTTGCTCTTTAGTTCTTCTAGGTCCTTGTTAAACGTTTCTTGTGTTTTCTCCATTCTGCTTCCAAGATTTTGGATCATCTTCACTATCATTACTCTGAATTCTTTTTCAGGTAGACTGCCTATTTCCTCTTCATTTGTTTGGTCTGGTGGGTTTTTACCTTGCTCCTTCATCTGCTGTGTATTTCTCTGTATTCTCATTTTGCTTAACTTACTGTGTTTGGGGTCTCCGTTTTGCAGGCTGCAGGTTTGTAGTTCCCATTGTATTTTGTGTCTGCTCCCAGTAGCTAAGGTTGGTTCAGTGGGTTGTGTAGGCTTCCTGGTGGAGGGAACTGGTGCCTGTGTTCTGGTGGATGAAGCTGGATCTTGTCTTTCTGGTGGGCAGGACCACATCCAGTGGTGTGTTTTGGGGTGTCTGTGACCTTATTATGATTTTAGGCAGCCTGTCTGCTAATGGGTGGGGTTGTGTTCCTGTCTTGCTAGTTGTTTGGCATAGGGTGTCCAGTACTGTAGCTTGCTGGTTGTTGAGTGGAGCTGGGTCTTAGTGTTGAGGTGGAGATCTCTGGGAGAGCTTTTGCCATTTGATATTATGTGGGGCCAGGAGGTCTCTGGTGGACCAATGTCCTGAACTCGGGTCTCCACCTCAGAGGCTCAGGCCTGACACCCGGCCAGAGCACTGAGACCCTGTCAGCCACATGGCTCAGAAGAAAAGGGAGGAAAGAAAAAGAAAGAAAGAAAGAAAGAAAGAAAGAAAGAAAGAAAGAAAGAAAGAAAGAAAGAAAGAAAGAAAGAAAGAAAGAAAGAAAGAAAGAAAGAAAGAAAGAAAGAAAGAAGAAAGAAAGAAAGAAAGAAAGAAAGAAAGAAAGAAAGAAAGAAAGAAAGAAAGAAAGAAAGAAAGAAGAAAGAAAGAAGAAAGAAAGGAAGAAGGGAGGAAAGAAGGAAGGAAGGAAGGAAGAAAATAAAATAAAATAAAATAATTAAAATAGAAAAAATTATTAATTTTTTCTATTTTAAAAAAGAGCAAAAGAAAGAAGAGAGAAACCAAACCAAAAAACAAATCCACCAATGATAACAAGAGCTAAAAGCTATACAAAAAGAAAAAAATGGACAAACAGAACCCTAGGCAAATGGCAAAAGCAAAGCTATACAGACAAAATCACACAAAGAAGCATACACATACACACTCACAAAAAGAGAAAAAGGAAAAAATATATATATATATAAAGATAAAAAGGGAAGAGAGCAACCAAATCAATAAACAAATCTACCAATGATAATAAGCTTTAAATACTAAACTAAGATAAACATAAAACCAGAAACAAATTAGATGCAGAAAGCAAACTCCTAGTCTACAGTTGCTCCCAAAGTCCACCACCTCAATTTTGGGATGATTCGTTGTCTATTCAGGTATTCCACAGATGCAGGGTACATTAAGTTGATTATGGAGATTTAACTCGCTGCTCCTGAGGCTGCTAGGAGAAATTTCTCTTTCTCTTCTTTGTTCGCACAGCTCCTGGGGTTCAGCTTTGGATTTGGCCCTGCCTCTGCGTGTAGGTCTCCTGAGGGCGTATTTTGGGAAGTCTGAGGTCTTCTGCCAGCATTCAATAGGTGTTCTGTAGGAGTTGTTCCACATGTAGATGTATTTCTGATGTATTTGTGGAGAGGAAGGTGATCTCCACGTCTTACTCCTCCTCCATCTTGAAGGCGCCCTAAGAAAGAATTTTAAACAAACTATATTACTTTATTACATATCTGTGGATGAATCCACATAAAACTGGTACATTTAGAGTTGCCAAACGATTATAAATATAACGAAAGAAGAAATGTTTACCTGAGATAATTACACTGCGAGGAAACAGATTTGATAATTATGTGCTGACTTTTTCTGTAGGAGGTGAAATTATTTTCTTGGTCCTTCAGGGAGTCACTCTTCTTATTAACAAAGAGCATGCCTTTTTTTCCCCAAAACCCCACATCCTTAGGAACCATTAAGCATGATTTAAGTTGTCAGCAGATTAATTCGAACTTTTTACCAATAAACTATTCACATTTTTTCCTCCAATAATGAGTGATGGAATATGAAGGATGTGTGGAGTGTATTCACATTTGATAGTCATTTTTATCATAACACTGCAAGCACATATTCTTAAACATTTATCACCGGACTACATTAAAAGTGGTAGCAGACAAAAGAAACGAGAGGAGAATCATTATCTAAATTCCTAAAGTACAGAATGATGTGGCTATGACCTTTAATTAATATAATGCTTTATACACAAGAAAGTCTGTCATACATGCCTTATATTGTATAAGTGTTTATTTTAAATCAACATTAAAAGCCATGAGTATGTAAGATGCTGAGTCACACATATTTAAAGCTTTTGATCTTTGACCTGGAGAAGACCACATTCCAAATGACAGATGCACTGAAATATGCATACAATATGAAAAGACAGCAGAGTATTGTCACATTGTACTTTTCCTCATACCTTGTAAAATTTCTTCATTGCCACCTTCTCTTAAGCAAAAATAATTAGCTGTTCCAAAATATGGGCTGGTTTTATAAAATGATCTTTCATCGCTTCAAGGAAGATTACCTATGATCTCAACTGACCTCAAGAACACTTCTGCAGAGCTACCAGCCACTCAAGCAGACCAACTCTGGAGATTATTGAAAGATATATGGATAAAGCCTTTTATTTTCCTTAAGTGAATTCACTACCCTTCAAAGTTTGGGGTTTGGATGAATAAGTCCAGGGGCTGCTATTGCTGTCTGGCACGAAAATACAGCATATTAAAGAATGTCTATCAGGTTACCTTGCAAATCAGATCCCTTTCCAATCTAAAAATATGGTATTGAGCTTGTAGAACCTCATGTTTAAATAAAATGTTTTTCCTTAAAAAAAAAAGCTTAAGACAAATTACTTTTAAAATATAAATACTTATTGATTCTCTTTATCAGTGACTGTTGTGTTGTCCTACATTCAGTACTTTTTTTCACTCCAACCAATTTATTCTACTCTGAATAACAGACTCAACAATCAGTTTGTCTCTCTCCTGCCCTTAATGTGCTGATTGACCCATTTTCTTCTAACAGTTAGTCAAGGCACAAATACATATTATGGTCTTGGTTTTGTTTCTGCCTTAAAAAAAATTCACACCAAGCAAGGTAACTGAAAGAAATGTTAGCTTTTCCGCCGGATCAGGTTGAGTTTTGTTTATTGCTCTTTTGAAAGCATATTACACAGGACTCATTTGCTTCCCACTTTCTAAGCAGTTCTATGGAAGATGACAGAGTGGGTAAGCCTCAGACCCACCTTCCATTCAGGAGAGGGTTTAGGGAGGCTGTGGTGACAGTGCAGAGAAGTTCCTCCAGGCTGGCTGCCTGCCTACTTAATACCATGACACACAGAGCTGGACAGGACTACTGACTCTCCAGTGATTCCACAAAGTAGATAATGAAGCAGCTCTATTTACTGACTATTAGGCAACTAGGCCAGGACAATCAACTGTAATCACAGCTAATGGCTCATATAAATTGGATCATGCAGACCAAGGATCTAACAGAAACTCAACTCCTTTCCTAGAATTTATTTTGCCAAAATATACTCAGTGTATCAAGTGTTCATAGGGATCTCCACCCCATACCTGCGGCCACGTAGAGAAGCTGTGAAGAGGAGACCAGCTTTCTTCCAAATAGGAGCACTGCCTGCCTAAGAGGACCATTTGGGATGAATCTTTCTAGCAGCCTTCATATTTTACAGGACCACTCAGAAACTCTTCTCAGGGGTTCCCGTTCACTCTTATAACCATGTGTGGCCTATAATTTCTTTCAGCACCCAGTAGTTTCATTTAGGACCTAGTTTTGTGGTAGAGTCACTAGCCCCATCGTTGAAGTCATAGGAAGCCTCTTCTCTCTACAAAGGTCTGAAGGATCCCCATTGTTTTATAACTAACTGAGTTGAGTTTTATCTCATATTGGTCCATAAGCATCCTGTAGGCAGCAACTATGGAACTTGACTTTCTATTATCCATAGTGCCCAGAAGAATAGATGCCAAATGACATTATAGATTTCAGTAAATTAAAAACCTAATGCTTGACATGTAATAGTGAACATAGCTAAGTGATTTTGGAAATCAGAAGAACGAGTTCTGCTTTTCCTACACACAGAAAAAATTATTTGTATTGTTATGGCTATTACTTTATCCAAATACCTAACTGCAATTAATTACACTTCCTTATGATATCTTCAGAATATGTATGTAATTAGAAAGTGGCTTGGACATAAAATTTTGTTTTAAAAAGTTTTATTGACAATTGATATTATGTTCCTCACTTTCAACTTTGGTGTTTACAAAATTTTAGATAACCAGAAGTTTCATTATGGTTTCATCACCTTAACAGAAGACCAGCCGTGGTTCATGTATTATCAGTAATAATTTCCTTTAATCTCTACCAAACATGTTCCTTAAAAAAAACCTTAATTCAATAATGCTAAATATTAAAATAAAACTCTCCTATTTCCATTGTTACAATCACATGGTACCAGAAGGGTCTCAACCCTCAGTGCTAGTTTATTTACTTATTCTAAAATAGGTGTATTAATGCCCAGCAGTGCTAATGCCTCTCTGAACAAATCGCTGTCTGTCTATATACACATGACTCATATTCTTTCCTTTCTCTAGTGCTCCAAAAACATGTTTATTCTATTCCTTTACATCTATATCTGGGAGTCTTATTAGTAGAAGTAAAAATAAATAACTTAGCTTTAATAACTCAGCTTAGCAAATCTGTCCTCTCCTGCAAATTCACACTTACTATCCAGAACTCTGAAAATCCCTCATAGTTATTTTTAAAGGTTTGGCAATTTGGGAAATTTTAATTAGTTTTTTTGATCTTTAAATATTCTTATTTTATATAAATACCTAACATTAAATTAGAGCAAATATCTTAAGTGGGGAAAAATAGCATAAGGGATGCTAGTGAGTACCCCATTAATATCCCTCGACCTTACCACTTTGTGCATGTGTCCATCACCTGTGTTCCTTTCCCTAAGGGCTTTTTCTAGCCACTATGCAGCAGGTCAAAAATGCCAAGGAATTAGCCTCCCTCTACAGGAGCTCTCCACTAAAGTGGAAGGGAGTTAGTAAATAAATACTCCAAATCCCTTACCCTGGAGGGGAGCAGATAACACGGAAGTGTGTGTTCTACATAAGCTCCCAAAGGACTGCCCCCCCCGGGTGGGATTGCACCCAGTAGCCCACAGTGGTACCTGGCCGGACAATGTACCTTTTTACTGGCTGTCGTTCCTCCCTGTCTTACTGCCGAATTCTCCTCCTGAGGTTTGCTTCACCTCCCAAATAAACTTTTTGCACTCAATCTTTTTCTAATAGTCTACTTCTGTGAAAGCTTAAATTAAGACAGTTAGTGAGATAAGAGGTCCTGAGAAGCAGATCCTCAGCTGGGACTCTAGAACTGAATGACTCACCAGCCAAAAGACAATGAGGGGTCCATTTCTGGTGGTAAGTGGAGTGATAACAATCCCAGACATGCTGTGGCAACCCAATTAATAAGCCACTCAGCAAGAATGAACTGGGGCATGATACAGATGGAAAAGGATGTATTGGATGATGCAGTAGCTCCAGCATTTAGAAGATTTGAGGGTAACAGTAATTAAGAATGATGAAATTGGCTTGTTGTTTTTAAGTGCAATTGAAGCTCTGAAGGAAGAAAAAGACAGGCAGACTCATGCTCCTACCAACTCAGCTCCTGTATTCCTTTGCCTGAGAGCATTCTTGGCCACTGAAGCCATTTTGCCCTTGTGTGCAGTAGACTTAAAGTGCTGGGAATTAATGACCTCCAGGAACAGCATTCAACCCATGAGGAACAGGTATTGGCGTATAAATACCCCAGCTCCCTCACCCTTATAATAGTTGACTCTGAGATGCATGTTCTACACTGATTCCCAGAGTTTCCTCATTGGCATTAAACTCCAGTAGCCCACAGTGATAACTGGATTGATGATACACTTCTTAATAGTTGACTTCATTCTCTGTCTCCCTTCCCAGTTTGCTTTACATCCTACTTAAACTCCAATCCTAGTCTCAGGGTCTGCTTTGGCGGACATCCAGATTAAATCAAATGGTCTTATCCATCATTAATATGACTTCAATGTTGCACCTAAAGAACCAGGCAAAGCCATGAGGAATATGCAGAATCCAGTCAGATATTATTTAAATATTTATAAAAGTTTGGGCCCTATCAGGTTAGAAAAATATGAGACAAATTCAGAATAGACTCAAGGGATAAAGAGATTAGTTGACTCCTATTAATTGGTAAAGCAACTGCAAGGAGGAAGAATTGGATTTTGTATAAACTGAATTGGGACTTGAGTGGGCTGAGATACTACTACTCTTGTCAGGACCTGTTAAAACCACTATACACAGGGCTCACGCTGCCCCAAGGCCTTGGCAGTGTCTCAGGACAACAAACATCCTATGATACAAACAAAATTACATCAGATATGCAACCTTGTCCATCTAAGAAAGTCTTAGTAGAGTAACCTCAATTTACTGGCTTGAAATTTTTCTCTTTGTTCCCTACCCACCACCACCCCACCCAGGAAAAACTTTTAGATTAAGGGAAGAAGGTGAAAAGGTAAATTCAATATATAATATTCTTGTGCTAAATGTTAGAAAAAACATATGTGTAATTGGCATTGAGTGTAATAATGGAGAATAAAGGATCAGTCAAATGAATCTTGTGATTCCTATTTTAAACATGCAGTTAGGTAATTCATTTAGACTTGTAATTTTAAATAGAAATATATAAAAGATTTATGGACTTATAAGTAATATTGTAACATTCAGAATAACTAATATGTTTAGAATCCTGTTTATAAATATAATTTAATAGATTTTAAGAATAATTTAAATGCCTGGGAAGGTGTTTTTTCTTATAATTTAACTGCTTTAAAAAAATTAAATATATTAAATTTATATATACTTCTTAAAATTAATTTTTAAAATAGACTAGATTTATAAGCAAAATAATTATATTTATAAGTTCAAATTTTAAAATGAAGGAAAAACTGGGGTTTGGATTTGCAACTTTCATAAATCAAATATTAAGTTTTACAAATCAAAGCAAGTATAAATTGTCCTGCTCTCAAAGACAACCAAAAGACTCACCCTTTCAAGAGTGGGATGCAGTGAAACCATGTTTATAACCACTATGGACTTTGTATCTTAAAAGGGGGCAGTCTAGAGCCCCCAAGTCCCCTGAATTACAAGTTCTCAATGATTTGCATTTTCAACTCTCTCACCCTCTTGTCTGAATTTCCTCTATCTACTCCCTGATTCTTTTCGGAAGGAATTATTTTCATAGTCTTCCTCTCCAGGCCACAATCTCAGAGATAGTAAAAGGACCTCCAATTGGACTCTGCAACTGTGATCAACCCTATAAACAGCCATGTTAATGACATTCTCTACACCTCAACCATCCACAAGTTAAATCACATGAGAACTTTGTATCTCCTTTACTTCTCTTCCCCCTCCTTAAAATGATCAGATTAATGTCATTGTCTATGTCTGTTATCCTGATTAACTGAATTTTTACAATTATATGAGGGGAAAGTATCAATTCCTTTAAATAAATAAAACTGTTTTATGTTCAGGATTTGGGGTGTATGTGGGGATTTTAAAATTTGTTTTCTTTGTTTTACTTTAATGACTTAGCTAAAACATTTTCTTTCCTTATTAGAAGGAATCTTTATTTCAGTGAATTTCCTAGAAGGTTACAGGGCATTGTCCAGGGAAATGAAACAAAGCACTGCATTGCCCTGTTTTTCTAGGTAGTTCTGAATAGTAATGGTTGTACTTGCTTTACGTAATGGGCTTCTCAAAAAAAGATAAGTAAAATACTTAAACTTTTAAAAATGTTGGTTACTGTTCACTGCCATAAATCAGTCAGAAGATGAGGCTAAAAGAACCAGATATTCCATTTGTCTGATTCACTGCCACTCTTATACAAAATGGAAGCAGCAGGCAGTTGAGAATTCCCAATCTGCCCCACCCCAAATCCAAGCCCAAATCCTGTGGCTGCCAACTTCATCTGGAATCTCCGTGTTGCTTGGAAATCCTGTGACTAAAACTTAGAAATTTTTCTTTTATGCTTTCAAGTTCCCAAGTCTGATCCTACTCCTTAACTCTCAGCAGATGAACCTACTAACTTCACCAAGAAAATAAAGACTATCCCTTATCTTTCCTTGCACAGCCATCCAGCTAACATGTCTTGAAGCATTAGGCAGTATGCTAGAAAGAATATACCTGAGAGAAAAGTAAGATTCAGTCTCTGCCTTCCAGAAATGCATTGCCTAGTGAAGAGGAGGATGTGGGAAAAAATAATTTAAACTAAAGATAATAAGTGTAGCTGAATGAGATGGGACTGTAATTCACAGTTTTATAAAAGCAATTGGAAGTAAAGTTTTATAAAAGCAGAGTTTTATAAAAACAACTGGAAATGAAAAATGTAGTTACCTGGGGTTTTTCCCTGAATTCATTCTAACTACTTCCTAATGTCTAATTTATTATCATTCCCCTATCTTTAACTTCTACTGGATCCCTTTTAGAAAAATGTAAACGTAAGACACATTCCAAATCATTTTTAAAATTCAAATCAGTCTAATAAATTATAATACTGCTTAAGACCTTAGTTCCTAGGATAGTGCATTGTTGAATTATTTACAGCATGATGTGAGCGCAAAATAAATAGGGCTTTTTAAACACCAGTGAATCACAATGGCCTCAGGTCACCAAGGACCATTTTTAGTGACAGGAATATATATGTGAACAGAAAGATGGTCATGAATTGATGACCATAACCTTGAACCAGGGTTCAAAAACTCTACAATTGTATTCTGTCTTTGCTAATGACACAGATCATAACTTCATGCAATAAAACTTCATTTCATTTCAGCCCTTTCTTTCTAGTCCAGTGGAAGTCCACCTCTACCACTAACTACTCCATGACAGCATGTGAGTCTCTTGAATACTAAAAGGATCATAATAACCTGCCTAACTCACATAAATATTATGGGATTCGTATCACATAACAGATCCAAAAATATGTTTCGAAGTTTTTAAAAAATACTACATAGAGGAGAAAATGAATGATATTATTATTATTAATACTCATGTGTGGAAGAGCCTGAAATAGTAAAATTGGTGGGGTTGATTTTGAAACCATTTGAAACTAAAGTAACGAAAAATGATGGAGTCCAAGAAAAAGACAAATAGACATTGAAAAGTCATCTGTTGCTAGGCCATTCCAAGCAGTGATCTACAGATCCTTCGAAAGGAAAAGATTTGCTCCTATTTCCAATATGTGGAACTAAGTGTTCTGTATCAGTCTAGTTTATATCAGTTTTAAGCAGTACAGCAAAACCAAGTTCTAGGTTTTTTAATTTCTTCTTGAACCATTCCAAAACTACAGGGACATCCAGCTCACTGTATAGTTCTAGGAGTATGAGCCATATCCTTCCAAGTGTCCTGAGCATTTACATTCCATCTTTCTTAAAAATAACTTTTATCAAATGTAAAACATCATATTTTTCATCAAGTCTAAATTATTATTGAATATAAGATACACCATTTTTTAATATACACTACAAAAGAAAGTTCTACTAAACTATGACATGCCATGACACATTCCAATTCCAGAGATTTTAAAATGAAAAAAAAATTATGTCTTAGAATCAATGAATATACTAATTACTGTCTTATTATAAAAGGAATCCATATTTGTTGAAAAATTGCCAAAGACTGTGTATTAGCAGAAACATGGTTGCAAGTAACAGAAAAACTAAATAATAAGAGTTTGCGTAACTGGAAATCCATTGGAAGGACAGAGGTTAGGGCTGGTTTAATTCAGGGCCTGAAGGCTATCTCAAGAGCAGTTTATTTCCACACTCTGATCTGCTTTCCATGTTGTCAGCCTTCCTGAGACAAACTTCTTTCATGGTATGGGTTCCAGGTGTCCCATCTGCAACCTGCTCCACACTGGAGATAGGGCTTCTATCCTGGCACTCCAAGCAAGAATTCTGAAATTCACCTGTACTGTTAAGATCATCTCCATCATCTCACCTCACCTGAGCTGTAACTGTTGCATAGAAAATGCAGGGCTTCTGGTGGCACAGTGGTTGAGAGTCCGCCTGCCAATGCAGGGAACACGGGTTCGTGCCCTGGTCCGGGAAGATCCCACATGCCGCGGAGCGGCTGGGCCCGTGGGCCATGGCCGCTGGGCCTGCGCGTCCGGAGCCTGTGCTCCGCAACGGGAGAGGCCACAGCGGTGAGAGGCCCGCGTACCGCAAAAAAAAAAAGAAAGAAAGAAAATGCAAATGTACATGAAAAGTACACGGACTGCATAGGGAAAGGAGGAATACCCAACCGGAAAATCTGCCTATTGAAATCTGTGATGGTTAATTTTATGCATCAACTTGGCTAGGCTCTGGTGCCCAGTTGCTTGGCCAAACGCTAGTCTAGATGTTGCTGTGAAGGTATTTTTTAAGATGTAATTAAAGTAGATTACCCTCCATAATGTGGGTGGGCCTCAAAAATGACTGAGCTTTTCCACAGAATAAGGAATTCTCCTCAAGAATGCAACATCAACGCTTATCTGCGTCTTCAGCCTCCTGGCCTGTCCTACAGATTTCGGACTTGCCAGCCCCCTCAATCATCCTACAATTGTGGGAGCCAATTCCTTAATCTCTCTCATTCTCTCACTCTCCCCACCCCACCCCCCAGGAATACCATTTTAAAATATTTTCTCCAACTTTATTTATTTACTTTTCTATGCATAAAAACATATGGAAACATTTTACTCAAATGACATCATACTGGATATGCAAGATTCAGAACTTTTGAATCTTGGTTTTGTCCCTTTATTTGTTAAGGTGATCATTTTTCCATGCCCGTAAATATTTTAACGTGATTTTTTTTTTTTAGCAGTTACCAAATAATCCATCACATAACTGAACTATAATCCATTTAACTGTTTGACTGTTTCTGGGCTTTTGGATGATTTCATTTTATTCTCTAAATACACAGCCCTCTCTCCTGATGTGAAAAGCCAGTTAGGAGCCACTTCTGGAATCTGAGGCCTCCAGAGGTCAGGACCAAAAGGGTTGCACTTGGCAGGTATACACTCATCTCCTGACTCATCAAGTTGTATAAATTAAATATGTACAGCTTTTTATATGTCAAAGAAAAGTGTTGCACTTGGGGATGGCTAGAGCTTATGATGAATAAAGAGTGTGTTGCCAATGCAGCGTTTAGAATGATTCTGACCTGGCATCAAAAAGTATCACTCTCTGGAGATAACCACGAAGATCTGCACCTACCATGAAGGTCTTTGGGGCAGTGACGTAGATCTCTGGTCCCTGCTCCTAAGTCATAATCACCGTTAAGGGCATACATTTGTTTTCAAGTAACATAGTAATGTTTGTGACTTGTCCAAAAATTTGTTTACTCTTGCAAGATCCTCAAAAGAATGAAAAAAACAACAAGGAAAATAAAAGGAGGAAGATGAGTTATGAATGGGCCTGTATGGAATCTCAGTAGGAACATATTCTGTATCCTATATTTACTCATTCACACTCCTAATTATCAGAGAAAACTGAATGTGCGCTCATGAGTGGTGAACAGAATGGACATTCTTGAAGAACAAAGAAACATAAGGCCTCCTGGCAGACCACGCCAGCATTTCTCTGAAGCACAATTGCCTGGGGGGTTTCTGGACCTGAAACCCCTGCCACTGCAGATTTCACTCTCCATCCATTACCCTCATTGACAGAGGGCCTGATGCAAATCCCCAGAGACGACAACATACAGCTCCCAGCAGCTGGATTTCTCTGAAACAGTTAAGTGGCATTTTTCCCCAATTACTCTCCTCAGACTTTAGATGGAGGGAAAAAAACATTTTGTGAAATGGTGAGAGTAATGACAACAATTAATTTGTGGCTGCGGTGAAGTGCAATTTTAGCAAGGCATTGAAATGTAGCATATGATTATAGCGTTTCTTCAAGAAACGGATTTCTAGGTCTCCTGTTCCAGTATTTTAATATATTTTATGAATTTCCTTTTTATTTATTTACTTATTTGTCATATTCTAGAGATAACTTTGCTTTTGAATGCTGGGTTTTATTTTTAAAACCATACTTAACCCTCCTACCTAAATAGCGCTGGGAAACTCACGTAAAATGTATTTGAGGTCTTTAGAATATCTGTAAGCTGAAAGAAGATTGAAAAAACTCCCAGGTGCTGAAAGATTAAAGTTGCTATACGTGTGAGAGGAACGACCTCGAAATAAACTTATGCTAAACTGAGTTTTGAAAAACATTGGTGGAGTGGCTAAATTATAGATAAATAATACAATATGATAAAGAAGATTTAGATTTTTTTAAAGGAAGGGAAATAATTCATATCAACACATATTTATGAGTCTACTCTGTTCCTTTATTTATTTATATATTCATTCAATCATTCAAAAATATTTAGTTATCATCTATCATGTCCCAGGCACAGTTCAGCACACTGGACACAGAACAGTAAACAAAACAGACAAAAATTCTTGCCCTCATGGGGCTTACGTTCTAGTGGAGAGAGATGTGCTGCTGAATTAAATTCCAATTTAATGACAGTGACAGTCAGTGCATAAGTGCTTGAGATGTTAAATAATAAAAATGTCACAAAACCACGCTATAAGAAATTTCAAATTTTAAATAAATGCTTATTTGGCATTATTTACTTATAACATCTTATTTATGAGGTTAAAAATAGAATTGTATGAAACTTGAAAATTAAACTGCTAAATTATCCACAGATTCTTAGTAAGTATTGGGTTGGCCAAAAAGTGCCTTTGGTTTTTAAGTAAAAATAAAAGACATTTTTCATTTTCACCAAGAACTTTATTGAACAATGTATTCACCCTTTTGTTCCACTACCTTCTGCCATTTTTCAGGCAACTTCACAATTCCATCTTCCCAAAACGTTCTTTTTGAGCAAAGAACTATTCCAGGTGCCTTTTACAGTCTTCCAGGGAATGAAAATTTTTTCCATTAAGAGAATTCTGTAAAGACCGAAATAAATGGAAATCTGAAGGTGCAGTGTCTGGTGAATACGGCAAATGAATCAGAACTTCCCAGCCAAGCTGTAACAGTTTTTGCCTGGTCATCAAAGAAACATGCGGTCTTGAGTTATCCTGATGGAAGATTATGCGTTTTCTGTTGACTAAATCCAGACGCTTTTCATTGAGTGCTGTTTTCAGTTGGTCTAATTGAGAGAGGTACTTGTTGGAATTAATTGTTTGGTTTTCCAGAAGGAGCTCATCATAGAGGACTCCCTTCCAATCCCACCATATACACAACATCACCTTTTTGGTTCCGAAGACTGGCTTTCGGTGTGATTGGTGGTGGTTCATTTCACTTGCCCCACAATCTCTTTTATTCCACATTATTGTACAGTATGCACTTTTCATTGCCCGTCACAATTTGTTTTAAAAACGGAACGTTTTCATTGCATTTAAGTAGAGAATCGCATGTGGAAATGTGGTCAAGAAGGTTTTTTTCACTCAACTTATGTGGAACCCAAGCATCAAAGCGATTCACATAACCAAGCTGGTGCAAATGATTTTCAGCACTTGATTTGGATATTTTGAGTATGTTGGCTATCTCCCACGTGGTATAACATTGATTGTTCTCAGTTAATGTCTTCATTTGATCACTATCAACTTCAACTGGTCTACCTGGCCATGGAGCATTGTCCAGTGAGAAATCTCCAGCACGAAACTTCACAAACCACTTTGGACATGTTCAATCAGTCACAGCACCTTCTCCATACACTGCACAAACCTTTTTATGTGTTTCAGTTGCGTTTTTACCTGAAAATGTTGCTTTTTTCTTCCATCTTCAATATTAAAATGGCTACACAAAAATTCACCTATTTTGATGTCTTTTTTTAAATGCACGCTGATATGAGAGCTGTCACAATACAATCTAACAAAATTGTTTCTAATGAAGTTAAAGCCAACTAAGTGCTACTAGAGCCATCTTACAGAGAAAAAACAAATCTTTTGGCCAACCCGTTATAAGTTAAGGAACTGGGGGAAATGGCATTATATGAAAGGCATCCTTATAACTGAGCTTTGACATCCAACATGCTTTGACAGGTTGGTCAATAAACAACAAGGAGAGGATGGAGGACATCACACCAGAGTTTCACAATGTTCGAGATTCCTGAAGAAGGGATATATGTACAGCAGAATCAGAAAACATTCACAATTTCTACAGTATAATAAAAGAGCTGGCTGATGTGAACAACAGGGTTTTAGGTGTGGAAAGACAGAATGTGGCACAGACTAAGGGGAGATCAAGATGGCAGAGGAGGAGACATGGAGCTCACCTTCCCCCACAAAAACAAAATGGGTGTAAGAGAGAGTGACTACCTTACAATAAACTATAGCCTCAATGACACTTGAGAAATAACAAAATAGTAAAAAGAGTAAACATAGAAATTCACCAAAGGACAATATACTTTTAAAGAGGTTAAGTAGAATGCAGAACTAGCCTAAATGTCAAATTAAAATTCTAAGATTGTCTGTTTAGTGATGATGTCTTACCCTTATGCAATGGTATGCTGATTCTTAATCATTTTCATTCCATTATTAAAAATTACAGATGTTAAACTGTTGTGTTACTTTGTCTCTAGATGAAGGAATAGTTTTAAGATGAGCAGTTGTAGAGAGGGCTACAGATTGAGAAATTAAAGGTTTATAAGCTTCAGAATTATATTTAAAACACCCATTAGTCAATCTCCAGGGAATCCTTTGGGCACCTCTGACTTAACACATCCTAAGCTGAACTCTTTATCTTGTTCAGTACCCCTTTTCTTCATCTCAAGTAACAGTTCCACCATTCACTCAGACTAGCAATCTACAAACCTGGGAATCCCTCTCTCTCTCTCTCTCTCTCTCTCTCTCTCTCTCTCTCTCTCTCTCTCTCTCTCTCTCACACACACACACACACACACACACACACACACACACACACTTTAACTGAAGACCACATTCTTCAATGATCTCTTCAATGATCTCTCCATCACCATCATCATTTTTCTTCTTGATCATCAGCTTTCCTCTGGATCACAATACTAGCCTTCTGGCTGATCTTCTGAATACTGGTCTCTCATTCTCCATTCCACACTGTTGCCTAAGTCATCTTCCTAAAAACGAACCTGACTGTAGGCACCTTTGCTCTAATACCTTTATCGGCTCCCTTCTGCCTACCCATTACTATAAGTAAAACATTTCTTATCTCATATATACATATTCATTTGTAAATAATATAGATACATAACTACTGTATTAATATATTGTACACATAAGAAAATGTATCATAAAACTTGAAATTTTAGAGGGCAAGATAAAGATGAAATATACATTATTTTATATTCTATTTGTTAATGGTAGATAAAATATTTTGCTATCATTAAAATGTTATTTAGTGAGAGTAATGTGGTTGAATATGCTTCGTAATTTCTATAAAGATTTATTGCCTTGTGATAAAGCAACTTAAAATCTGGTTCTAAGTGCAGTTTATTTCAATGTTTACTTTGATGGCTGTCAGGGCTGCAGCATACATTTTACAAAGAGCCCCATATACAAACGGAGGAAGTGTAACATTGGATGAGTTTCTGAGACTATGATACTCATTTTTCATAATCATCCACCAATTTTGCAAGGACTTTTGAGAAAATTGACTAATGCTTGCGTTATTCATGCTATCTTCAACCTTTTAAAGTCATTTATCCATTCCATGAGGTTTAGATTAGTCAACCGAGATAATACACATAGATCCACTTAACCAAGCACACATAAAATGTTAATTAATTGCAGTTGTTTTCAGAGTTAGGAAGGAGGATAGGGACACCCCTTCAATGTTGTGGATCCCAACACTTCCTTCAGTATTCTTTGCACCTAAGTCCCTCTGTCTGTCTGATATTACAGACACGCAAGGGCACCAATGTCAATCCGTACGTTACTAAGTCCTTTCTCATATTTTCAGTTTTCACACTTCCTTCCCACACTCCAGTGTATCAGCTCACACAACACTAGTGTGTTCTTACCCCACTTTTGAGACCATTGGCTGGTATATTACATCCAAACATCTCAGCTAGGCGCCCCAGACCCTTCCTAGTCTACGCCACTGATGTCACCCTTCCACACACCTTATCCTTTAGCCACATGGAACTTCTCATCATTCTTTGATTGTATCTCTGGTCAATCTCTGATCAGATTTTTGCTTTCCCATTCTGTCTCTGGAATACTCTGCCCACACACTCTGTCTCATCCCAAAGAATCCTCACCTGGTACTCTCTTCTTCATCCTTCAAGACTCAACCCAAATGTGAGCCCTTCTCTGATGTTCTTCCTCACTGTCCAGTGTTCTCTTAACATATTATTCATACCTTTAATACCCCTCAAGCCACACTATGCACACTCCATGTTTCCCTATCCTGTAAGTCCCTTGAGACCAAAGACCATTTGGGCAACCATAGGCACCTAACTTGGTGACTGCCCAGTAAAAGGCATCACAAAACTGTTGGATAAATTACAACTTAGCAAGATTTAAGCAATTTTAAAATTAGAAAAGCTGAAGAAGAGCAAACTCCTTTTGAAGAATCAAAGACTTCTTGCTAGAAGGTTCTGAGAAGACACAAGGAATCAATTACCTATTATTCTCACACTGGTTGACCAACCCATGGACAGGATATAGGAGAATCAAAAAGAAAATGCAATTGGCAAGGTAGTCTTTAATAAATCAAAACTAGCCTTCAAGTCAACAAAAATTGACTGCATTGTCTCCCAAGGGATCCCAAGGTGAGACAGTGATGATCCCAGTGGTCCCTAGAAGCTCCATGGAACTGCCATAGAAAACTTAAACAGGTTTCATCTCTTGGCCTCGGACTTCATCCTTTAAGAGATAATTACTAATCAACAAATTAATTAATTATAACTGCTGCTGTCAAAATGTGCTATGATAAAAATACTGAATACAATCGATTCTCCTACAATTGTTCTACATCTGTTCTACTGTGTTCTAAGCAGCATATAGAAATATATGTCCAACTTATTTCTTTGTATATGAGTTTTTTTCAGTGTGGTATAAACATATACCTCTATGCCACAATGGCTTTTTATGAGCCAAGGTAATATTTTGTTCCTTTTGATGTACGTTAAACATAGCTTATGATGTATACACTAATATGTAGTATATAATAAGCATATTTCCTCTCTGCCATTCTGTAGTATCTTATGGAGGCAGCACTTTTTGCTAGCAGACACAGCTAGAAATTAGGACTTGGATCGGTCATTTAAGTTCTCTCTTTAACTTCATCTATGAAATAACAATACTTTTTAGCTAACTCACAAATATTTACTCATAAGAGCTCACACAATGTTTTGAAGGTGGCATTGATTTTTATTCCAACATTTACTCTGTAACTAGACACTAGAGTCATCACAAGGCAGTGATCTCTGTGAAGCTGTCATCTTATGCCACGTTTACTGCTCATCTTGATAAATGCTATCATATCTTGGTAATGAACACATCCATCTCCATCTTACATGGTATTACTGATACATTTGTAAGTGGTTCACTGCAGCATATCTCTTGAGGTTATGATTTATACTTAGAGCACGATTACAGCTTAGCAAAGACTCAGAGTTAAAAATAAATCAGATAAAATGAAAAGGATTTGAGCAAACAATTTAAAATATTAATTGATAAACTCTGCCTCTCCTTTTTAATCTCCCATGTTAGATATTTGTGGAAGTGTGGGGTTGAAGCTTTCAGAATATAGCCTTAGGAAGATACTGGTGTTCCATAAAAATATTTATTTGGGAACTGTTTTATGAGAGGTAAATGTTTCAAAACATCTGATGGATGTAGACAGAGACAATATAAAATTGTTGTGATCAAAGGCACTATTTTAGTGCCCAACAACATATTATAATATCCTATATCTGTACAGCATCTTAGAGTTTACAGCATTCATCAATGCTTTATCCTTTTTAGGCATGTGAAGCGTTGGGAGATGTAGAAGCAAGTTTAGTTGACAGAATCTCTGCTCTTTAGGGAAAGAAGCCCGAAAGCTTATTGAAAACCATGATTTTATTTTATTTACATTGATGAGTGATTTTTTCCCCTTGCTTATGGACTGATTTTTATACTCAGGGCTACATTTCAACATTCTCTTGAAGACAAGAACATTCTTTGTCAAGGGCATAATTTGTCTCAGTCAATCATAGGAGAAATATGGGACAATTTGAAACTGCTAAAATATTTTCTTCTTGAGATACACATTCATTCCTCAAGTAGAGAATGACCAACAAAGTCAGCAAAATTAGCACATTTGCTTCTGTCGATGTAAGCTTACTTTTTTTTTTTTTTTTTTTTGGTGCTTAGGCGGGCCTCTCACTGTTGTGGCCTCTCTCGTTGCGGGGCACAGGCTCCGGACGTGCAGGCTCAGCGGCCATGGCTCACGGGCCCAGCCGCTCCGTGGCATGTGGGATCCCCCCAGACCGGGGCACGAACCCGTGTCCCCTGCATCGGCAGGCGGACTCTCAACCACTGCGCCACCAGGTAAGCCCTAAGCTTACTTATTTAATGGTTGGTGTGTTCCTCAGGGTATAACCAAGATGTAAGATACTTCCCAGCTCTTGTGTGACAGAAGAGTTTGGATGATCACTTCCTGGAAAGACTGACCTTGACTAAATCATAAGGTGACCCTGACAGGCAGAGAGACAGAATTTCTCACTTATAAGTGTCTGTCTACATAATATCAATATTGTATCATAACAGCAATGATGTTGTTTTCCCAAAGGCTCCACATGCAGCTTCCTCAAACTGGTCATCTACGCTCACCCTCTACTATAACTAGACTGTTTTCAGTTTAATTTTATCCCTAACCCTCCTATGTAGTAGTAGAATGGATCCCTATGGTAGACACTACTCATGGTCCCCAAGATTTCTACTTCCCCATTCCTTCTGAGCACATACCCCCTTACAGTTAGGTGATGACCACGCCCCTTCCTTTGACTGAGTGAAAGTGATGCACAGTTTTCCATATTCTCTTCCCTTGCCATGGTGTTCATGGAGAGGTCACAGGAATAAAGCAGGCTAGATGATTCACCCTGAGAGCTGCCCTGGAGACTTTGCATTGAGCAGGAAATTAATTTTTGTCATATGAAGCAAAGCCACTGAGATCTTGGTGGTGTCTGTCACAGCAGCATAATCTAGGCTACTCTGATGGATGCAGTCTCCCACCCGATCAGCTCACCTTGATCACCATTTATGCAGCAGCCCACAGCGGCATATGTGGCTGTTATACCAGTGAGTTGTGTTTACACACGAGTTGGCCCCAGTCATTATTGAAGGAAAGTCTCACAGAAATATCTGGGAGCAGCAAGAAGGTAGCTGGAACAATCATACTGTGTGAACCACAACCCTGCCGGGTCTCTGAATTAGCACTGAGGGCTTTCCAATGAAAATGATCATCATGATTTATTACGGAGGAGGTATCCATTTTATGAGAGGAGAGAGGAGTTTAATTTAGAACACACTGGAACTTCTAGGCTAGCGGGATAATCAGTGGAAATGCCTAGCAAGTAATTGTTAATCCAGAAATGGAGCTTGGAAACGGGTCAAGAATGTGGGTATAGATTCAGAAGTAATCTCCACACACTTGAAAGTTGAAAATAAGATAGAAATAAAATTTCCAAGGGAAGTGGCAGAAAGTGAGAAAAATAAAAAGCCAAGAAAAGAGTCTTAGGAAACAGTGATATGGGGACTGGGTGGCAGAGAGAGGAGAAGCAAAGACGGGAAATATGGGAACTATGATGACAATACCCATTCATTTTGAAAGCTAAGAATACCATATCTTCATTAATAAATTCATTTCCAGTTAAATTTCAAGGTTTTTAATGAGGATAAAAAATGTACTACTCTGTAACAATCCATTTACTCACTCGGAGATTAAAATGGATTACCCATCCGACAGGCACCTGGACATGATCTGTAATAAAAAGCAAAATGATTTTTTAATTCAATGTCCCAGAACTAATTTATCAAGATTTAGAGTTTTTCAGAAGAAACAGAAGAACTTTTAAACATGTGTGATTTGCTCTGCATTATGGTTGTTCATTTATTTAACAAACTTATTCTACACCTCTGGCGGTGCTAGGTGCCCTTGGGCATAGAGTAGTTACCCTGGGGCAGGCTGCCTCATCCCCTGAGCCCATTTCACACACTGTCCCCCCTGCTGGTATGCTGGACTTTGTGCCAGCTTTGCTCCTGCAAGGATGCCCCCAAGAGCTAATTAGCTAACGTTTGTTAAACCCTAAGTTTGTGTGCCAGGCACTACACTAGGTGCTTTAAATGGGTTTTCTCACTTAATCTTCAAGATTGAGTTGGATCATCCCTATTTTACAGCTGTGGAGGCTTAAGTGTTAAGAAACTTGCCTGGGGACTTCTGTGGTGGTCCAGTGGGTAAGACTCCATGCTCCCCATGCAGGGGGCCCGGGTTCCATCCCTGGTGCGGGAACTAGATCCCACATGCATGCCGCAACTAAGAGTTCAAATGCCATAACTGAAGATCCCAAATGCCACTACGAAGATCCCGCATGCCGCAACTAAGACCTGACACAGCCAAATAAATAAATAAATATATTTAAAGGAAGGGAGGGAGGGAGGGAGGAAGGAAGGAAGGAAGGAAGAAAAGAAACTTGCCTAAAGTCACAAAGCTATTAAGTGGTGCAGTCATGACTCAAAATAGGCTGGCCAACACCAAAAGGGTGCTCTGAACCTTGCTACTCAAAGTGTGGTCCTCAAACCAGCAACACTGATGTTACCTAAGAGTTTGCAAAAATACAGATTCTCAGGTCCAAGCTCAGACCCACTCAAACAGAATTTGGTTTTAACAAGGCCCCCCAGGTGATCTCTCTGCACTTTAAAGTTTGGGAAGCACAGAGCAAAGTCACTCCACTCTGCAGACTTCACTTTAATGGATGCTGGGGAGATGGGGATAAGCTTTCCCCTGAGTTGCAATTTGGGCGAGAACAAAGGTATATGTGTGTTCTCCAAGGGCAAAAGGAAGGATTCAGACAACAGGTTCTTGCAGTTTCAAACACTGGAGATCAGCAACAGCCAGGACCACTTCCAAAAGCAGCAGATACGGAGCTGGGTCCTGAAGCCAGAACATTTTCTCATTTCATTAAAACTCCGTGCTCTTCCAAATGGACAAGTGCCCACATCAATAATCTGGAGTTAGCGTCTCCAGCCTGATTCCATTTTCCAAATAGAATCCAAATATCAACCAGCACCAACAAGCAGATTTCAAACCTCAATAGAATTTGTTATTATTTATTACATTGTTTATCATATTGTTCAGCTTAGAATTGCCTAGTTAAATTAATAATCTTCAGGACAAAACTAGTTTGCTCCGCGATATCCATTGTTCCCCAGGTATGAGTACAAACAACTTGGCGTAAAAAGCAGATGCAAGCCGGTTGGTGTGCAGGCCCCCAGTTACGGGTACTTAATTCAGGGTGTGGGGTCGCCTCTTAAGTCCCCTTTCTGAGCCGCGCCGGCCTCCTCCCTCTCGGCTGGGGCCCAGCAGTTCGGCTCCTTTCACCGGCTGCCACTTTATTCCTTGTCACCAACTCATCCTGGCTTCCTAGGGCCCTAACCAGCGTTAGGGACTGACCCGCCGGCGGGTCGCCTCGGACCTGCCCAGGCCTCTTGGCGGCGGCGGTCCCCCTGCACCCCGCACCCCCCGGGAAGGGGTGGCCCTGGCCGGGCTCTCAGGGGTGGCCCCGCCGGGCAGCTGTGGTGGCAGACGGCGAGTCACGTGTGGCGGAGGGGGCGGAGCGCGACCGGCCGGGTGGGTGGAGAAAACAAAGCCCCCAGCTGTCAGTAGAGGAAGGAGGCGACGGCGCCGGAGCAGGTGAGTCAAGTGCATTTAAAGCGGTACCGCCCTGGCGCACCCGGACACCCCCAGTCCTGGCGTAGTCCCTCCCAGGCCAGACGCTGGCCGCGCCTCCTTCCGCCGCCGGGGGGCTGCAGTCCGCCAGTCGCTCAGCCGGCGGGACCGGGGGTCTCCAAGCCCAGCAAGAAGTTGTGCAGGGGTCGGCGCCGCGGCCCCCGGGTGTGCACCCGCCGCGCTCCTGCGGGCCACATCCCTCCTTCGGGGCCCCAGAGCTGCGCACCCCGGGAAAGGGGAGGGAATCAGGGCTGCCACGCTGGCAGCGGCAAAGTGGACCGGCTCGGGGGGTGAGAGCCGGGCTGGCCAGGACTCTTGGCGCTGGAGAAGGAGGGGGTCTTGCGAGTGCGCGCCCGTAGCGCGCGGAGCTCAAGGCGACAGAGTTGGGGCGCGGGGACTGAGAACTAGGGGCGCTGGCAGGGGCTGTGCGCTTCGGGGCAGACCAGGAAGTGCAGCGCACGGGCGACAGCCGGCTGGGGATCAAACCTTGGCCCCCCCCCACCCCAGCTGCCTCCCCCAGGGCTTCTCCAGAGAAGAGCAGCCCCACCTCTCCATTCCGACTCCGGCTCATGCTCCGGGCGCCCGGGACGCGGGAGCCGGATGGGTGGGAAAGAGAGCGGGTTATTATTCTCATCTCAAGTGGTTTTCTGCAAGGAGCACCCTGCGCGCAGGGCGGGAGCGACTCAGCGACTCCCCATTCTGTTTGCGTAAGAAATTCTTCAGTCCACCCTTCAAAGGGCTGGGCAGTGACCAGAAATCCCACAAAGGGCCGGCAGGAGGGGTGGGCACAGAAAGACCCTCCCCTCTGAACCCGGAGCGCTCGGTCATGCAGACTTTCAGACCCCGAAAGGGCCGTTGGACTAGGTCACCCCCTTGAGTCACTTTGCCAGTGCCGTGCCAAGGGCCGCCCAGTGCAGAGGGCAGAGGTGTAACCTCGGAGGCAGGGGCGCTGCAGCCATTTGATCAGGAGGAGCCTTTGTCTTAACCCCCAGCCCCCTTCTGCTAGCCCTCGCTGGGTCAGTAGCGCGTGGGGTAATTAATATTCCAAATATTAGGCGTCCCTTCACCCGGGCACCAGCCAACACTGCTGTACCCTCCCTGCGGGTTTCTCCATCTCTTGTGCACATCCTCTTCTTTTCCAAAAACGTGGAATGTGGTCCAGACCCTCTAGGCAAGAGGGGGTTACTAAACGCACTGTAGTGCAGTCACGTAAAATCAAGGGTTAAGTGTTCAAACCTGCACCCGCCCGCCCGCCCGCGAGGAGACGGAAGAACTTTCTTGATTAGCATAGTATCTGCCCTGGGGGCCGCACTGCGACGCTGCGGTTCGGTCCCAGCGAGGTGAAGAGTGCAGTCCCCTCTCGATTGAGGTTGGACGCAGCACCTGCTTCTAATCTGGAGGACCCGAGCCTTCCAACTTTGCCGAACAAGACACTGTGGAATGAAACAGAACAGAGATCAAAAGGTAACCGAAAGAATAGCAACGTTTGAGATACTTCGCTTAAGCACTAAATTTAGCTTAGTTTTTAGCAAGGGGGGGTGGGGCAGGGGCAGGGGTCCTTGCCAACCTTCCATTCTGGAAATGACCCTTGCTTTGCTAGCGTTCTTTGATGCCAAATTAATTAAGATACCGGTTAGGGCTGTCAGTAGATCTCCAAGATAGGGGGTTTGGGAGCCCACCGAGGGGTCGTTAGGTAAGCTCAACTGGCAAGTTTCACTTGCATGGGAGGAACAATGCTCCTTCAGTGCAAAGGTTCCCAAATTTTGCTGCCTGGGGAACTTTGAAAAATCCTGATGTCCATATCTCATCCCAACCCATTTAAATTAGATTGTTTTGAGATGACAGTGAGGTTTGGGGTTGTTGTGGTGGTGTGGTGTGTGTATGTGTGTGTGTGTGTGAATCTCCAGGTGATTCCATTGTGCAGCCAAATTTGAGAACCAGTGAGGCAAGGGCAGAGTTCAGTGGCCGGCAGCTGCAAGCTGCAAGACAGGATGCCAGTTTAACTACCTGGGTGGGTGGGGAAAACCACGCTGAAACTGGAGTGCTGCTGACAAATGCCTGGGGTCGGGGGACTGTCATCTGGCAGCTTGGCTGGCGGTGGTACCTGCCACATCATTTTTCACCTTCTCAGCCTAGGGTCTGGTTCTTAGTGGAAAGTTCGAAGTTCACTGTCAGTGCCTGGTTTCTGCACGGTTGTTAAGGAGAAGGTAGAAACTTCATTCTAGAGGTGATTCACGTGTAGCGGGCAGTGGGGAAACCCAGCAGAAACTAACTTGGAGCAGCCTGGTGAGTCAGAAGCTTGCACTCAAAGGCGGATCCCGAGAATAGGAAGTAATTACATGGAGTAGCTTATTGACACCCACTACAACACTCCTTTGAAAGCACTTTTGAATATCTGATCAGGATCTGTCTGCTTGTTTGAGCCGCTCCCTTTTCCAGCACCCTATCCTACCTGCTTGGTGTAAAGCTCTCCTGTTAGAAGAGGAAACACAAAGCCAACTAGGTAGACGTCTTGTAATTTCCTTGGTGGGAGGTATGTAGAAAAAAAAAATGTTGGAAAGTGGTTTGGGTTATTTCAATTATGCAAAACAGAGAGGATGAATTTGCAAAACAAATTTTGAATACAGAAAAGTCAAATAACTTTTTGATTACACATTCAGAGGTAAATTAAAAGATCTACTTAAATAGAAATGGTTACATCTAACATTTTACGAGGAATCTTATGTTATTAACCAAAGGTTTCTTGCTTTAAAAAAAAATCATCCTCAAGGCATGATCCTAATAAGATAGCCTATTTATAGATGTATACCGTTTATGAAATACTTATTTTATTACTATTAACTTCAGTTATCTCTCTGTTTTCCTCAGTATTCTCTATATCATCATAACTCTCTTGCCTAAACGCTTTCTTCTGCATTCTCAGTTTCTTTAAGGGGGAACAACCATGCCTAGCACATAGCAAGCATTCAATATCATCAGCTGTTGAACTTTATTTGAACCCCTCATAACACCTATGTATCCTGCTTGGCATTCTGTTATCTTACAAGGGGCCTTTAATGTCTACAGCCCCTATAGCACAGAGCACAGGCCTTTTGTGTTTGTACTGAACATTATCAGAAGGAGGGGAGAATGTTTATAAGCAAAGCATCCTGAGTACATTCATTTTTATTTTTTTCCAAGACAGACATTCTGGATATGTAGGAGCCAAAGTTCTGTTACAGTTCTTAAGAGCCATAAAATGGTAGCTCATTTGTTTGCTTACATTTTTACATAAAACAATTTAGCATCCTGAGAATAACTAATAATTGTTATAATACTTAACTACACTCTCATGGATCCAAGATTCACTTCCTGAAAATTTCACTCTCTACCCATTATTATGGAAAAAACACGTATTTTTTCCAAAAGGAACTAATTAAGCTAGGAGAGTTATTTCAGAGTAGGATAAATGGCAGATTAATAGTTAGACAGCTTTTATTGTCTTCTACCTACATTAAAAATAGCACAAATGTATTTAAATATCCAGCATATTTAAAATGGAAATTTGGATGTATTCCTTGCTGGATACCAGCAAAAATAAATGTTAATAAGAATTTCCAAAAGCCAAAATGATGTAAATGAACCCGTTCTCATTTCTATGTAGCTGAGAAAATTCTCTGGGATTGCACTTCTGAAATTTCAACTCCTTTTAGGGAAGGTGTAAGATACTGAAAGGCTGAAACATAGTCTAGAAAAATGGGACTAATTCAGATTAATCAGAAACTGTTCATGAGAGGATAGTACAAACCTAGCTCTGTGATATTTACAAGTAGCCCAAGAGGGCAAGGTACAAAGAAAGGGTATAGCTCCAACTTTAGAAGCTCTGCAGTTTTTGAGAACAAATGAGAACCAGCCAGTCTTATTACCTTAAATTTATACAGCCTGTTGATCTTATTAACCTATCAGGGCCTAAACACAGTTGGGTAGGTAGTATTCCCATGTGCCAAATAGCACAGGTCCAGAAATTAAATGATCTTCAAAGTGGGGAGAAATCTGGAGCCCTCACTCCTTTTCCAGGGTCTGGTCTATCATCCTGCTATTTCTTGACTAGCTTTGATGTAATCTTGTCTGAATGTTTTGGATAGGCAAGCTCAGTTCTAATTACATCATCCCTTCTTAAAGTAGGCGAAACTCTTCACCTATATCATGCTCTCATTTATTCTCAAATTATCAACCTTTGAACTAGGCCAACCCCAAACAATTGGAGCCATCGTTGGCTTCTTATCCAGATAAGCAAAGTAAGAATTTTTAACTTGTATGAGGGTTCTTAAATGTTAGTCATATCATCCAGCAAATGCTTAAACGCCCTGTACAGCATCTTTACTAAATAGTCCTTCAACTGATGCTTCACTGTCTTCCTGGCAGCACATTCCATTCACAGGAGGCTCTCAGCAGCATTCACTTACTGGAGACCACAAAGAACAAACCCAACTCTTTTACATGTTCACCTGCAACCATCCTAAGTGTTTAAAGTGAATTTATTCTCCTTAATCAGGACAATCTGGCTAAAGTATTTCAAATCCATTAATTGCACAAGTTTTTGCTCCAAATCTATAACCACAAATTTTAAGAGAAGTATTCAGAATTGTGGTTTGTTACACCAGAGCCTCATAGGATAGAATTTATTGGTAAATATGCTTCCAACAAACCTAATAATCTACACACTTCAGAAATGACTACTGACAAACTTCATTCAATGGCATTAAGCTTACGTTGAGTTGAAACCCATGAGTTGATCAACAGATCAGCAAACTCGATCAGGGATCAGCCACCTATGACCCAATGTCTTTTGTATAGCCTGTGAATTAAGATTGGTTTTTGTATTTTTTAACGGTTGAAAATAGAGCAAAAGAAGAAAAACATTTGTGGACCCTTGAAAATTATGTGAAATTCAAATTTAAGTGTCCAAAATAGTTTTGTTGGACTACAGTCATACTTACTCACATATATGTTGTCCGTGGCTGCTTTTGTGCTGCTGCAGTGGAATAGAACAGTTGCACTGAAGACTGTATGGGCCACAACACCTGAAATATTTACTGAATATTTACAGTCAAGGTTTGCAGACCCTGGGTTTATTCCAACTCAATATACTTCCGTTTTAAATGAGAATTTGCTCACTGAAAACCTTCGTATTTTTTCAGTTTTTTTCCCCTTTAGAGAAGGGGAAAAAATTTGTTTCCAAACATAGGTCAACTAATCTCCAAAGATAGTTTAGTTTCACATTCCCCTTTTCTGTGTATTTATTCCCCTGTTGAGTATATTTGCAAAAGCAGTACATTTCTAAATAATATGTGAATTTTAGTGATGTGGTCAGCTGTAAAACTTCTGAACCTAAACAGCCCAAACAGCGCAATACTAACATTGAGCTACATCACCGTTTCCAGAGCTCTAGAAAATAGGAAAACATACCCTTGACAACAAGCCCATGGTCACACTTGCCTCAATTCTTTAGCCGTAGAAACTTCCTTTTCCTCCACCCTAGGAGGGCATTTGTATTCTTATTTGGTTTAGTATATTAATGCATAATTTGAGGATATATTCGGATTTAGATGTTTTTCATTGACTGTCACTTCATACAATTAAAACATGACGTGGAAGCTTGCTGCTTTGGGAAATAGCACCACTCTTCTAAAGTATACATTTAAGGTAAATTGCTTGCTACTTACAAAGGCAATGATCATTAGGTAATAAGCAGACATACATATAGTCATTTATATCACTAAAGGCTGACAGTATGCCATGGACGATTTAGTTTGAAATTTCTAAATTCAAAAACAGATCAATTATGATCCAGAAATTCAAATTATATGTCTTCTGCTCAAGGCTGGACAGATTACTCTTAAGATTCTAGAAGGAATATTTGAAAGGATAACTACATTGATAGGAATTTGTCTTAATTTTTTACTGTAAGTGTTGCCTCTCATAAAATTTCCTTCAGTTAAGAGAACTTCCTCTTTTTGATGACTTGTTAATGCCACAGGCTATTTGCAAGTGAGTTTCACTTAGATTAATAGAGCAGTTTTAAGGGTTATATATAATTTGTGTCCTCTTCATCCCTTCCAGAATCAGTACACCTGCAATTTAGAGACCAAAAAAATCAAACATTGCATTATAAGTAATGTAAATTTTGAGGTGCCTGAGGTCAGGTAAATCATTTCTGAAAACAACAACAAATTGTAAGTGTATTTAATCCCATCCTAGGGCTATTGATAGTAATAGCTTGTCGGTAACTAACTTCCAAGGTAATAACCCAGTAGCGTTCCTGAGTAATTGGGGAAGGTGAGGAGGGAGACAACAGAAGACAGATTGTCTAACTCCTGTGCTGACTGGGTAAGGAACTAGTCCAAGTGAAATTAACTTTCCACGCTTACCATCATTTAGATTTCACTAAATTTTTTTATGAAATATATTTTGTTTGATATAGTGTCTGCCGTACATATATCACTCATAATTCTCTCCAAAGTAGTTCCTAAAATTAGGAACTAATTGGATTGACTATATTTTTACCAGAATAGGGAATTCATAATTGTCAATTGCTTAAGCAGGGGCAAAACACTCAAAAGCATTTTGCTAACACACAAACCTTGGTTCTAACTCAGAGTGAATTATAAACATCATGACAGGAATGACTATTGATATTTAAAGTCAGTAGAAGGGAAAATAAGCAAGAAAAGGCAGCTGGAAAATGAGGTAATTCCTGATTTTTTTGCTAAAAGTATCTGAAACTTTTTATTGGCTGTCATACTTAAAAGTGAAATCAGAGGACTAAATTACCGTCTTTAAAAGCTGGTAAAGTCGGCTTTCAGCAACTGATAAGCAAGAAGGGAGAGAGTGCCTGCAATCACCTTACACTTTCCTTCCTTCAAAGATAATGTTAAATCTAACCAACCCGCCAAAATGTGATGTATTAAGAACTTCTCATGAGTGTAAGAAACCACTATCTCCATTTTCCCACTGAGCATCTTCAGTTCTCCAGAAGCGGAAAAGACAGGCACCTAGAAGAAACACTTTCCTGCTTTGCACCACCCGGTCCTTCCCCAGAAAGGAAGCTATTGATATAAGACTCCTGTTAGCTTCAATTCCAGCTTGCCCTCTATCATGATTTTTTTTAAGTGTGGTCTTTTGGGCACAAATCTCTTAAAAGGAATTTCCAGGAATCAACAGCAGTAATAGCCAAGTGCTCCGTGTGATATTGCCAAGTCCAGAAAACAATTCCCTGTGCGGTTGGACTGTTTAAGCAACAACTGTCAGTGGGTCTGTTGATTCTTCATCCCGGCATCTGCTCCCTTAACACCTAAATGTAAGTTAGAATCTAGGTTTTAGCAATGGTTGTGGCATAAAACACAGGTCGCCCAGTTAAATCTGAATTTCAGATTAACAATGATTTTTTTTTTTTTAGTATAAGTATGTCCCATATATTACATGGGGTATTCTCATACTGAAAAAATTAATCTTTTATCTAAATTTCAAATTTAACTGGGCATCCCATCTTTTTGATGGTGGTTGATAGGAGTTTTGTTTTCTTTTTGTTTTTGCTAAATTTTACAATCCTACTTTTATCTCATAATCTCAAAATGACTAGCTTTCCTGATCTGTAAAATATCTGATCCGAGACTCTGTTTCTGGGGTAATAAAATATCTGAGCTCCCTCCACCTACTAAAGAGAAAAATCAAGCCATTATTGGAAGTTTTCTGCACATTTTGCTTAATGAAGAAGGGAAATAAAAAGTAAAGCCAGATCTCAAAAATTAGCAATTTTTTATTTGTAAGATATCTTAAGGTACTTTCTATTCTTTCACAGACCTTTTAATAAAGTAGATACTTTAATGGGTAAATTGTTAGCTCAGGTGGGGTCAGTGAGAAACCCGTCAACCATGTCCACAGGACATTGTGGATTGAAGTTCTTTCTCAGGTGATTCCAATGATGCCTTGCTAGTCAAGTGAGGTCCTGGGACCTGTAGCTTCAGCATCGCCTGGGATGCCTTGAAATGCAGAATTTGGGGCTCCACCCAAGACCTTCTCAATCAGAATCTTCACTTTAACAAGATCCATAAGTGATTCGTATACACTTTAAAGTTTGAGAAGCCCTGAACTAAAGGATCCACTTTTTCACCATAAATTGGTCTTTGTGTTTAATATCACATTGCAATAATCCTTAACAAACTGTTTCTTTTAACACACAGGAAGGAATGGTTTATTTTGACCAAATATCTTCAAGATAGACAACTACTGTATTTCTATTTTATTCATATGAAAATTCTAAATGACCATTTCTAATATTGTTTCATAATGAGCATATGTAATAAAATAAGACAAATGTAATTTTAAAAAAGACTCTCACTAGAACTAATTCAACAGCCTATTAAAACATTCTGGGTTGTCCTTGAATGAATTAGGTGGCAAATAGTTCCTGGCCTTCAAATCACCAATAAATCTTTTTCGTGCTTTTTTACTTCATTTATTGCAACTTACATAAGAATATTTATAATCCAACACCACACATTCATGGTATCCCTAGGTTCCTCTAAAACTGAAGAAAGGAAATACAGTTTGGACCTATGGCAAATTCCAAACTACACTTATGAAATTCTAAGTTTTAAAAAGTAATTTAAATGGTCCCATAGATCTTAATCCCTTTTGAGTTCAAAAACCTCCCTTCTGTATGCTTGCCTGCTTGTTTTTTAGATGTTATAGGGTTGTATTGTAGAAAGAATTCTAGATGTTGGAGCGAGAACATCAGAAAGCCTGATGTTTATAAGCAGTTCTGACGCTGACGGGACTGGGTGATTTTGGAGACCTTAATATCCTTCATCACCATCTCTCAAACTGTTCCTCATCTGTCAAATAGAGACTGTGGGGTCTGAAACTGTCTCACAAGATTCTTTTTTTAATATATAAATTTATTTATTTATTTTTGGCTGCCTTGGGTCTTCGTTGCTGCGTGCGGGCTTTCTCTAGTTGTGGCGAGCGAGGACTACTCTTATTTGCGGTGCGCGGGCTTCTCATTGTGGTGGCTTCTCTTGTTGCGGAGCACGGGCTCTAGGCACGTGGCCTTCAGTAGTTGTGGCACACGGGCTCAGTAGTTGTGGCTCGCAGGCTCTAGAGCGCAGGCTCAGTAGTTGTGAGGCACGGGCTTAGTTGCTCCGCGGCATGTGGGATCTTCCCGGACCAGGGATCGAACCCGTGTCCCCTGCATTGGCAGGAGGATTCTTAACCACTGCACCACCAGGGAAGCCCCACAAGATTCTTGTAAGGATCAAATTAGATAATTTTATGTGTGGGTTTTCGTGATGACTGTGTTGTGTATGATGATGTGGTCATATGATTTGTTTAATGACCTGCTTCAGACACGGCTGGCAGTTGACTAAATGTTACATGTTGTGGTTTCCTACAACACGCCTGATTTGGAAGGAAGGTGGTGGTAATTTTAACGGTGCCATCTATGGAACCACCGAGCACGTATCTCATAGACATGCAGCTTGATGTCCATGGCCAGCACAACTCTCCCTTCTTCGCCTCAGAAACTTAACGTTCTCCTCCTGGCTGGGGACAGCGACGTGTCCTGGGGAACCAAGCAATGAATTCCTCATCAGGGTACCACTCATGGCTCTGTGAAGTCAAATGACACAAGGCTTTTTCCTGTCAGAATTCTATACAATTCCTCCTGAATTTTTTTCCCCAGGAAAAATTGACTAATGGGTTATAACAACGCATCTCAGTATTTTTAATTAACTTTTAAAATAAAATATTATTCCTTTGAAAACACGTTTTTATGTTGTCATCATAAGCACGTCGCTATATAATTGTTGTAATCAGTTATTAAGTAGCTTGGTGTCAAACAATCACATAATCCAAGACTGGAAGAAGCTGCCTGGTCATTTTGTTAAAGGAACCCCAGTGCAGAATTCTACCCACCCCCTGCAGCCCATGGAGGAGAAACTCATTTGTTTTGTTGTTGTTTTAATAAATTCATTACATAACAAATTCATTACAGAAACAAATTCATTAGTGAGGGTCTGAAGAAGATGAGGGAGGGGCGTGAGGGGAAGCACTCCTCATCTTACCACCTTCATGCAACTATCACAAATCTATTTTTATTTTTGTGTAAAGCTCTTATTGGCTGTGTTTGCATTCAACCATATTTCGCCTGAAATTTTCCTTAGCATGTTGAATGTTGTTTCCCATATTCAACAGTGTTTCTAGCTTCAGTGTCTTTGCACATTCCTCTGCCTGGGATGCCTTTTCCAGCCTTTGTCTTACCACAGGTGTTAATCCTTTTAGGTCCCCACCCCTCAAAGTGTTCTCACGGGACCAGTGGAGCATCTTATAAGTGCCCAAGCTCGGGCTCCACCCCAGGCATTCTCCATCAGAATCTTTCCTTTAATAAGATCCACAGGTGTCATTGTTGTGGGTTAAATTTGAGAAACATTGTTCGGAAAGTCTTTCCTAACCTCCTGGTCCACCCATCCAGGACAAGTTAGATGGATCCTTGTGGTTGCCCTTTAATTCCCCCCACGTGGGCCTCCCCAGCACATAAACTGGTTGGAGATGGTGATGGATGGGTAGTCATCGCCACATCCCCAGGTCCTGGTGCAGCGCTTGACATGTAAGAGTTTTATATTTGGAATTGTTTCATCGTTTTCCAACACCACTGCTTTCGCAGATGAAGAAATGCAGAAGTAAGTTTTTCTTCCTGCTGGGAAATGGGGTACTCAGGTAGGGCTCTCTTGGCCATTGGCCTGCAGTTCGGGGGTCCCATTTGTTGCAGTCTTTATTATGGAAAACCTTTGGGGTGGAGAGATGATTCTCTGTCTGCAAGTAATTTCTGAAAGTCCACTGCTGGAACTTTATTTCTTTTACTTAAAATATTAATATCTATTAAACACCAACACCTCTGAGAGGAATCGCGCTTTACCCTCGGTGTGAAGGTGGAGCAGCTGGCAGGTTTGGGTAAGTGTTTATCAAGAGACAGAGATACTGGTTATCTGACGGGAAAAGATACAGAACACTAGTAGGTGATAGAAAAGATAGATAGTGGAATGCTGCAAAACAACTTCTAATTCTGACAGATGTTACAATAGTTTTGTCTTGAATCATACCATTGGTCACTTTTCCATTTAAAAAATAAATCACATTTTTTAATCTATAAAAATCTCAGGATGGGGCTTCCCTGGTGGTTCAGGGGTTAGGACTCCATGCTTCCTCTGCAGGGGGCACGGGTTGGATCCCTGGTGAGGGAACTTCTTCATGCCGTGAGGTGCAGCCAAAAAAACAAAAAAAATCTCAGGTTGGACTTTTCTCCCCCATCCTGCATCTCATCTATGACAAGTTTCATCCAGCCCCTACCCTGGGGATTTTTCTTTTCAAATGTTTGTTTCTAAATTGTAGACAAAGTGCAGGTACATCTATACTGATGTTTCTAAACTCACATTCAAACTAAGGACACCTGAACCATGGGGAGCTTTCACCGTATTCATGAACCACTAAGTCTTTTCATTGTGGAAGGAGTGTTTCGTGAACTTGGGGATGGACAATCTGATGGAGGGAGGCTCAGCCCTGGAGGCTGCTGTTTTGAAGTAGCAGGAGACTGATTAAGGCTTTGGAATCAAACTGTACCCAGAAACAAGAAACATCTGTCCTGCAGGGCTATTGTTCGTCATATTTGAAAGGAACGAGAGGCTCCTGGTACTGCTTACCAACAGCTCTCACAATTAGCCACACAGACCACAAGGAGTATAATTATGTCCAAGAATGTGTGGGACTTCCCTGGTGGTGCAGTGGTTAAGAATCCACCTGCCAATGCAGGGGACGTGGGTTCGAGCCCTGGTCTGGGAATATCCCACATGCCGCGGAGCAATTAAGCTTGTGCGCCACAACTACTGAGCCTGTGCTTTAGAGCCTGCGAACCACAACTGCTGAGCCTGTGTGCCACAACTACTGAGCCTGTGCTGTAGAAACTGCGAACCACAACTACTGAGCCCGTGTGCCACAACTACTGAAGCGTTGCGCACCACAACAAAGAGTAGCCCCCGCTCGCCACACTAGAAAAAAGCCTGCACGCAGAAACAGACCCAAAGCAGCCAAAAATAAATAAATTTGTTTAAAAAAAAAAAAAAAAAAAAGAACGTGTGGCTTGCCCCGCCCCCCTTGGGAGTCTAGCCCTGTACTTACGCATCACCATGGACACCAACTCCAGAGGAATGGTGAATCTGAGTTAGGTTTATCCCTTGTGGAAGAGTGTATGAGGTTGTCTTTCTGTCCCAAACTGCTTACCTGAGTGTCTGTGATGATACTATTCATGGTAATTTGCCCAGACTTTGGTTGGACCTTAGGTGGGGTTTGTAAGTCATTTGATTCCTTCAGAGTGTACCTTGTTGAGTAATCTGACGCAGGTGAGCCATGCAGGATGAGTAGAACAATCACGTGTTCTATACGCTGTAACATCAAGCCTAAGTCCATTTGAGTCACATTTTCCTGTGGGAGTTGTGGCCCATCCCAGAGGAAAGCGATTTTTAACATATCCTTGCAAGGCTTGGTGGTGTTTTAAAGGGTTGCTCTTGGATTCTGAAAGCTATGTGCGTTTTTTGTTTGTTTTTCACATTTGGGGGATTTGTTTTAAAATGTTAAATAACCTTGTTACTAACCTTGGACTTTGATTATGTTAATAATTTTGTATTAATTTGGTTGAGAGAGTTTTACACCTTGATTTCTCTATCAGAAAAACGATACAAATGTTTGTTACTAATGATCATGAGTAGAGGCTCTGGAGATTAAAACATTAAAAGAGTAAGTTAAAATTATTCCAGATATGAAGAACCAGAAAGATGATAAACAAAGAAGCAGCAGCAACAGCTCCAAAATATTCAAAAGAAAAGTAAACCTGAGTTAAGACCAAAAAAATGGTTGTCTCTAATTAACCTCCTATTCAAACAAGGATCTTCTCTTAAGATCTTTGCAAGTTAGGCATAACTTTGTCCTTATTTGTTTTTATTATTAACAATAAGTCAGTTTAAACTGATTGTCAAAGGACCTGGTTCCGTCCCAGTTCTGCCCAAAGGGCAATCCAAAGCAGCTCAACTCACCTGTGGCCCCAACTCATCAGTAAAGAGGGGCTCTTGTCTTTAACTTACCCTTTCCCCACAAGATATCCCAGTGCTCTGAAAGATTGTTGTTAATCCAGCTTTCTTAGAATACAATACCGTAGAAAATGCACTGAGGACTGTATTTTCTTTTTCCTCTGGAGAATCTACACATTGTTCAAAACATGAGGAAAATACTTTTGATAGTCCACTAGCACATCGAATTATCGAGTTAAGTCATAACAGGCAGATGCAGTGGTAAGATTCAAACTTCCACTTGACATACAGAGAATGCCATTGCTGCTCGTCAAAATAGCAAAGCAATGGGATTTCTAGCAGAGCAGACGCATTTTATAAAGCATCCACTCGGAAACCCTCCTGCGCTCACTTTTCCCTGTGCATGTGGTAATTGGCCTTGGGTCATCTCTCCACCAATCAGCTTGGGCTGAGATATGGAGATGTCATATAATCAAATCCTGTTAGAGGGAAGGGAGGACATGGGTAAAGCAGAGCCACAGACTCAGTCTAGCATTGAGTTGTATTGTGTTGCCCCCAGATAGAGGCAAAGACCAAAAAGCCTGCATCCCATGGTACAAAGAGCGTTCCCTTTTATAAGACTGCAGTCATGTGCTAGAAAATGTAGAAAGGCCAAACGTCAACATTTGTGGCCGGAGGTAAAAATCATTGCCACTATTGTCTTATGGCCCTGGTACCATCATTAATGCCAGATGGTGCTTGAGGAGAGGTTTATGATGAACAAAGCCTTCCCCTGACCGGGCCATAGTGTCACTGCATGCTGGACTCTGGAGACACGGCCCTTGGAACACAGCAGGTGTGTTCCACCCATGTTGGAGGTCTGGCATCATCAGTGTGTTCTGGCAGAGATAGTCTCACAAAATCGGTACCTAACTCTCTGTATGCTTTTCATTATGCCAAGTACAGTAGGGATTGACCCTTCATTATGCCAAGTATAGTTGACCCTTGAACAGTGTGGGTTTGAACTGCATGGGTCCACTTATACTTGGAGATTTTGCAACAGTAAATACTACAGTATTGCATGGTCCCTGGCTGGTTGACTCCCGGGATGTAGAGGAACCTTGGATACAGAGGGCCGACTGTAAGTTATACTCGGATTAATCCCCACCTTGTTCAAGGGTCAGCTCTATTTTTAGAGCCACACATAGCCTTGGCAGTCATCTCATTTAAATCCCATTATTATTTTTCTAGCTGAAAAACTGAGGCATGGAGACTTTTCCAACTAAAAACTTAGTAATTTCAGAGTCTTAAAGTTTGTTTGTTTTTTCCAGCTCATTGTTCGCTTTGACAGTGTTTGGCGGGTCATCTAAGCATCCTCCTGGTTCTTGAGCACACGGTCTTCATTAGGGTGCGGAGCGGCTGGGCCGGTGAGCCATGGCCGCTGACCCTGCGCGTCCGGAGCCTGTGCTCCGCGACGGGAGAGGCCACAGCAGTGAGAGGCCTGCGTACTGCAAAAAAAAAAAAAAAAAAAGTCACTTTGTAACACAACATTGTAAAGCAGTTATACTCCAAGAAAGACATTTTTAAAAAAAATCACTTTGAACCTGACACTTTGAGGCAGAATGAATGATGGTCCAAGTACACTGTAGTGTTGTGGAGATCTTTAGTATTTGCAAAGTTAAGTTTTTAGCTCCGTGTATACTTTTGCCAGTGTTTGGCAGGTCATCCGAGCATCATCCTGACTCTCCAGCACACTGGATGTATGTGTGGTGGCTTCATCTGAATCAATGGTCTACACAAGAGAAAAAGAACAGTGGCTTCATTGAGGATATGCTCATGTAACAAGATCCAGGACCAGCCATTCAGATCAGCAGACAAGAAATAACAAATGTTTGTTATTATCACGCTCTAACCCATTTACACAGATTCATTATTCAATTAAGTATGTATCATCTTGGCAAGGAGAGAGCTTTCTCTAAGGACCTAAAACTCTGGATGCGTATGTGACCACTGGGAGATTAGGGATGTGAAGAGAGAGGAGAAGCAAGAGGAAAATGAGGGGGTACCCCAAGGATGGAATTTACCTCCTTAATTTTGCTTCAATCTGTCCTGGATAACAAGGTCTGAGCTGTAAGTTGTTCAGATGATCCCGGTTGAAATAGACTGAGTGGCCCAGCTGACTAAGCACAGGTTACAGATTACCGCCCAGCAGGTTGTGACAAGAGCTCACAAGTGGAAAGACCACCTGCCTTGCAACTCAGAGTGTGGCCCCCAGATCAGCAGCATCAGCACCACCTAGAAGTTTTTAGAAAGGTAGCCTCTCAGACCTTACCCAAGATCTATCAAAACATAACCTGAACTTTAACAGGATTTCCAGGTGACTCTTGAAATACTCAAACTCTACATAATATCCACGAGGACAGCAGTCATACATTTTTCCCCTTTGTTCCATTCTCCCTGTCAATATCATTGCATTCACAGCCCCATGATATAATTAGTGTGTCTGTAAGTGCCTTGGGGACTGCACTGTGTATTAGAGCCTCAGCACCTTGCATAATGCCTGGGATAAAATAGGTGTGTAGGTGGCACTCAAGAGCTCCAGCTCTGAAATCCACAAATCTGAGTTTGAATCCCAGCCCCGCCGCAAACCTCAGTTCATGTACCTATAAGATAGGAATAAAAATAGCACCCCTCATAGGGTTATTGGGAGTAAATGAGCTGATGCATGTGACATACGTAGCACAGCACCTGATGCATACTTGCTGTGTGTAAGTAGTAGCTGTTGTTATATGCTCAGTAAATGTTGAACAAATGAATGAATAGGAACTTCATGCGGAAAGAAAAAAACTTAAAGATGGTCAATACTTGGTGCCCTGTTGCTTCAAATATATGAAATTGAATTTTAAAACAATATGCAAAGGAAGCCTCACGTAAGAGAAGGAAAAGGTAGAATGGGTCAGAATGGATTTATAGGAAAGCATGCGATTTGGAACCAGAAGACCAGAGTTTGGATCCCAGCTCTGTCCTTTACTAGCTGTGTGATCTCCTACAACGCACAAGCTCGCTGAGCCTCAGTTTCTTCATCTGAAGAATGGGATCAGTGGTCCTCTTTTTTATTCTCAGCTTATGCGAAGAAAAGTTTTGTAACTGACAAAGTATCCCTACCTCTCAGCACAGCCCTGGCACTTAGGAGATGCTCCATAATGGATGTTTGCTCAATTGAACAGAGCATGCAATGTCAACGGGATGACAATTGGGTATTAGAATGGACTGTGGCCCTCCAAAACGCAACCCTAACAAAATCCTATTCCTTTGTATTTAATTTCTTTAGGGTAGGGGGTAGTATGGCACAGAAAAAAAATCTTTAAAACCCCCCTGTGGGCAGGTGGTGAGGGAGGGTGACAATAATGAAAAAACTCTGAATTAGAAGTTTGGCTCTGCAACTTAGTACCACATGAGAGTTCCTAAGGAAAGATACAAAGGAGAGAAAAGCAGCTAGACAAAAAGCAAGCAGAGTGAACCTCTAGCTGTAGAATAATTATGACTTCAAGATCTAGGTGAGATGGTATATGTCAGTGGTCCCCAACCTTTTTGGCGCTAGGGACCGGTTTCATGGAAGACAGTTTTTCCACGGGGCGGGGGTGCTTGGTTCAGGCAGTAATGTGAGTGATGGGGAGCGGCAGGTGAAGCTTCACTTGCTCACCCGCCGCTCACCTCCTGCTGTACCGCCCGGTTCCTAGCAGGCCGCAGACCGGTAGCAGTCTGCGGCCCAGGGGTTGGAGACCCCTGGTATATGTGAAAGAATCTTGCAAAATTAAGAGCTATAGACATGTATAACTATGAAAAGAAAAGAAAAGGCTTTAAGGATAGTCAGCCCTCTGGATCAAATTCAATACATGGTTGATTGAATCCATGGATGCAGAACCTGCAGATATGGAAGGCCAACTGCACCATTTTGTTTAAGGGACTTGAGCATCTGTGGATTTTGGTATCCATGGATGGTCCTGGAACCATATTGTATTTTCCTGGAACCGACTATATGTATATTTTTTATTATTATTCCCCTTTATTTTTTTAACATCTTTATTGGAGTATACTTGCTTAACAATGTGTTAATTTCAGCTGTATAAAAAAGTGAATCAGCTATATGTATACATGTATGCCCATATCTCCTGCCTCTTGCATCTCCCTCCAACCCTCCCTATCCCACCCCTCTAGATGGTCACACAGCACCAAGCTGATCTCCCTGTGCTATGCAGCTGCTGCCCGCTAGCTATCTATTTTACATTTGGTAGTGTATATATGTCCATGCCACTCTCTCACTTCATCCCAGCTTACCCTCCACCCATGCCCCGCTGTGTCCTCAAGTCCATTCTCTACATTTGCGTCTTTATTCCTGTCCTGCCACTAGGTTCTTCATAACCTTTTTTTTTCTTTTTAGATTCCATATATATGCGTTAGCATATGGTATTTGTTTTTCTCTTTCTGACTTACTTCACTCTGTATGACAGACTCTAGGTCCATCCACCTCACTACAAATAACCCAATTTCATTTCTTTTTATGGCTGAGTAATAGTCCATTGTATATATGTGCCACATCTTCTTTATCCATTCATCTGTCGATGGACACTTAGGTTGCTTCCACGTCCTGGCTATTGTAAATAGAACTGCAATGAACATTGTGGTGCATGACTCTTTTTGAATTATGGTTTTCTCAGGGTATATGCCCAGTAGTGGGATTTCTGGGTCATATGGTAGTTCTATTTTTAATTTTTTGAGGAACCTCCATACTGTTCTCCATAGTGGCTGTGTCAGTTTACATTCCCACCAACAGTGCAAGGGGGTTCCCTTTTTCTCCACACCCTCTCCAGCATTTATTGTTTGTAGATTTTTTGATGATGGCCATCCTGACCAGTGTGAGGTGATACCTCATTGTACTTTTGATTTGCATTTCTCTAATGATTAGTGATATTGAGCATCTTTTCATGTGTTTGTTGGCAATCTGTATATCTTCTTTGGAGAAATGTCTAGGTCTTCTGCCCATTTTTGGATTGGGTTGTTTTGTTTTTTTTAATATTGAGCTGCTTGAGCTGTTTATATATTTTGGAGATTAATCCTTTGTCAGTTGCTTCGTTTGCAAATATTTTCTCCCATTCTGAGGGTTGTCTTTTCATTTTGTTTATGGTTTCCTTTGCTGTGCAAAAGCTTTTAAGTTTCATTAGGTCCCATTTGTTTATTTTTGTTTTTATTTCCATTTCCCTAGGAGGTGGGTCAAAAATGATCTTGTTGTGATTTATCTCATAGAGTGTTCTGCCTATGTTTTCTTCTAAGAGTTTTATAGTGTCTGGCCTTACATTTAGGTCTTTAACCCATTTTGAGTTTCTTTTTGTATACAGTGTTAGAGACTATTCTAATTTCATTCTTTTACATGTAGCTGTCCAGTTTTCCCAGCACCACTTATTGAAGAGACTGTCTTTTCTCCATTTTATATTTTTGCCTCCTTTATCAAAGATAAGGTGACCATATGTGTGTGGATTTATCTCTGGGCTTTCTGTCCTGTTCCATTGATCTATATTTCTGTTTTTGTGACAGTACCACACTCTCTTGATTACTGTAGCTTTGTAGTATAGTCTGAAGTCAGGGAGCCTGATTCTTCAGCTCCATTTTTCTTTCTCAAGATTGCTTTGGCTATTCGGGGTCTTTTTGTTTCCATACAAATTGTGAAATTTTTTGTTCTAGTTCTGTGAAAAATGCCAGTGGTAATTTGATAGGGATTGCATTGAGTCTGTAGATTGCTTTGGGCAATATGATCATTTTCACAATGTTGATTATTCTAACCCAAGAATATGATATATCTCTCCGTCTGTATCATCTTTAATTTCTTTCATCAGTGTCTTATAGTTTTCCACATACAGGTCTTTTGTCTCCTTAGGTAGGTTTATTCCTAGGTATTTTACTCTTTTTGTTGCAATGGTAAAATGGAAGTGTTTCCTTAATTTCTCTTTCAGATTTTTCATCATTGGTGTATAGGAATGCAAGCGATTTCTGTGCATTAATTTTGTATCCTGCTACTTTACCAAATTCATTGATTAGCTCTAGTAGTTTTCTGGTGACATCTTTAGGATTCTCTGTGTATAGTATCATCATCTGCAAATAGTCCAACTATATTTTCAAGTTGGATATTTTACCTGGATTTATTGCCCATAATAGATTGGTTAGGGAAAAAACAATTATGAAGAAAATTAACTTCTCTAGAACTTCACTAGGTTATTTCCCAGGTGAGTGGAATTCAGCATGAATTTCTCCATCAAGGAATCTAGTTACTAAGACAGCCCCCAAACTGTTCATAAGTGGACTCCTCTGTAAACCAAACCCCACAGCTGGGATCCCACGAGCAGTGTTAGTTGTTGCCAGATCAGCATTCTAGGGACTACATGGCTCAAACAGAAAACTCATGGGCAAAGACTATGCAAACATTCCTGCACATTTTAACAAGTTCTGTCCACTTACCAAGACTTCTAACAGACTCTGCTGAAAATGTTAGAGTTTGAAAAGATTTCCACGCAAGTTAGACAATAATCATTGTCTCCCATCTTTTGAGGGAGATCTTAGCAACGCTCTTGCCATTGCCGAAGTCTTATTTAGATTTCATGTTACCCTTTTTACGCTTTTAACATGTTACTGCGTTCCTTCTTTGGGTGGTCAAAGGAATAACAAACTACAGACAGGACATGTGTAAAGCAGGGTTCCAGTTTTCAGTATGATCTGAGCAAAAAACTCGAACCCTGCACTCTAAGTTAATCTGATACCATTCTCTGTGCTGCTTTCCTGCTTCATGAACATTCTGCTATTTCATTATCAATCATACTTATGAGCAAAGGAGCCGTTCTTCTATTCCAACTACTCTAGTTTCAAGGATATCTGATTTAAAATGGATAAAAGGATAAGTGAAAACTAGTTATCAAAAATATTTCACAGAAGTACAGTGAATGTGGTATTTCTCATATGTAGTTTGTCTCATGTCATTTTTTAAATTTTCTTTTATACATTAACACTATGACTATTCTAGAATAGAAAGGTCAATCTGTCCACTTCTATAGGTAGTAGCATATGGATCAAGGAGTATTCTAGAAGAGAAGGTTAGGCCCAGTTGGTATGAAAAGAACTGAATTTTTATTTAATTATAAAATAGTCTCTTGGGATTCTCTTTCATTTTTATAGAAGCCCAAATCACACGACCATAAGAAGTTTATAACATCATTACCATTCTTAATATATCCCACCAAAACCCCTTTATCAGCCAGCTACAATTTTTCAAAAGCCCTTTTATATACAATATGGGTCATTTGTAGTCTGCCGTTCTTAAGTCAAGGAATGCGTTGTACCGTATCCAATACCCAAGATTCGGGGCAGTTTGACATTTTCTTGCCAGATAACCTCGTTTGGGTTTGGTTTCCCTGGTGTGTGCTCGGCTCTTTGCTTCCCGGCAGTCATGCCTCTGGTCCCCTGAGGGAGTTGAACTGGGCAGGCTCTTGGCCTCTGTCCGGTGCCTTTGGGAAGGCCCTGAGCCCAACTGGAGACCCCTAATTGAGGCAGTGGTTGGTGGAGGGCACTCTGGAAGGCTGACATCAAGTAGTATCTGTCTAAGGAGTCATCCTCTGTGACCTTCTGCTTACACGCTGCTTTATTCCTAGAAAGCTGTGGACCTCCCACACTAAAGACTGTGATCTACAACTGGAGTGATTCAGTATCTCCAAGCTGCTATGGGAAGTTTGGACTTCAAGATACAGCTCATTCTGAAGATCCAAAGATAGCTGAGTCAACTCCTGGGAGGAAAACCTAGGTTCAAATCCCAGCAGCGTTCTCTTCTCCGAAAAGCTAGGAGCAGCTGGCAGGAAGCTGTAATCCCTGACTCTTTGCAAGGAGAATGCTTTAACCTTGCATTGAGCAGATGCCTCATTGGCTAGATACGTAGCGTTGAAAAAAGAACTCTTCCTTTCAATGGTATGGCATGATTGGCAATATTTTTACAGCTCTTTTTTTCATTCTGATGTATCCGTTATGTGCCTGCGGTTTTATGGCCAGACAAGGAAGCAGCCTTTGGGGGTGATTTTGGAGCTAGGACAGAAGTTCTGCTGTGCCCCACACATGGGATGCCAGAATTCTGAGTTTGTTCAAAGAAAGAGGATTTGAAATTTCCAGAGGTTGAGGGAAAACAAAATGTGCTTTGTTAAAAGAGTCCGACCATGTCATGACTCTTATCCTAACAAAGCTATTTGGTCTTTTCAAGGAAAACAAATCCAACAGACAGGCCAGGGGAAGGCAGCTGGCTTATGGCTGTTCATTTCTGACGGTCTGTGTAGTGCTCAAAATGGGAAAAGTCAATGGGGTCTCTCCTAAGGGAAAGGGAAAGTCCACCAGCTCCTCTTCATGGGGTGATTACAGTTAGAGCCTTATTTAGTGTGTGGCCCAAGTTAGAATAGAGAACACCTGCCTTGTCATCAACGAACCACAAAGGATGAAATTCTATTCCTGTGCCAATAAGATGTGGGAATTTTGGAAATTTATGGAAAGCATGAACTCGAAAGTATAAGAGATGGTTTCCAAAATGCAGAGTGTATCACCCTGCCATTTAGAAGTCATTTCTGGTTTTGGGTGTGTGTATTTGTGTCAGTATTTTGAATTTTAAGGTTGGGAAGGCAAATGTAGGAGCAAGGGGACATAACAGCAGAGGAAATTCCAAGACAGGCAAGACTGGACAGCGAATGCTTGGCATGGGTTCTGAATGCTAAAGTTGTGGGTGAGAGATTATTTTTCTCGGATCTGCGCAACATGGAACAAATCCCTGACCCAACTGGCCCACTGCCTTGGGGCTTTTGTTCTCTGAAAAGGTTAAAAAAACAAAACAAAAAGAGAGGAGGTATCTTTCTCAATTCTAGTTGCTGTCCAATCTCCTGATTTTTTTTTTAAGTTAAACTTTTAAATTTGAGACAATTGTACATTAACATGTAGTTGTAAGTAACAATACAGAGAGACCTCTGTACCCTCTGCTCAGTTTCCCCCTCAATGGTAACATCTGGAAGCTCTATGTACAGGGTCACAACCAGGTAATTGACATTGATACATGTTCAAGGTACAGAATGTTTCTGTCACCACAAAGGTACCTAGTGTTGCCCTTTTATAATCACACCCTCTTCCCTCCAGCCCTCACTTCCTCCTCAACCCCTGGCAACCACTGGTCTCTGCTCCCTTTCTGTAGTTTTCTAATTTCAAGAATGTTAGCTAAATGGAATCATACAGTATCTAACCTATGGATTGGCTTTTTTCACTCAGCGTAATTCTCTGGAGATTGATTCAGGATTTTGCAGGTATCAATAGTTCTTTTTGTTATTGATTAGTAGCATTCCATTGTATGGATGTACTGGTTTGTTTAACCATTAACCTGTGAAAGGACATCAGTGTTGGCTCAATTTTGACTACTATGAATAAATCTGCTAATAAAGAGAAGTTTTAACTTTTCTGGGAAAATTCCAAGAGTACCATTGGTGGGTTGTATGGTAGTTTCATGTTTCGTTTTTGGTTTTGTTTTGTTTTATTTTTTACAACAGTCAAATGTTTTCTAGGGTAGCTGAATCATTTTATATTCTCGCAAGCAATATATGAATGGTCTAGTTTCTTCTCATCCTCATCAGAATTTCAGACTGTTACTAGTCCTTATTTTGGCCCTTCTGATAAATGTCTAGTGGTATCTCATGGCTTTATTTTTTTCACTTACCTAATGGCTAATGACATTGAATATCATTTCATCTGCTATCTGTATATCCTCCTCAGTGAAATGTCTGTCAGTGTCTTTTGCCCATTTCCTAATTGTTTGATTTTTTAACTGAGTTTTGAGGGTTCTTAACTTATTCTAGATACTTGTCCTTTGTCAGATATGTGGTCTGCAAATATTTTCTCCTACTTATACCTTATATTTACACCTGATGGACAACAGTTCTTAATTTTGATGAAGTCCAATTTATCAATTTTTCCCTTGTATGGATTGTGTTTTTTGTTGTCAAAAACTTAAAACTCTATGTCAGGCCCTAGATCTCAAAGCTTTTCTCCTGTTTTAATTTTTTCTAAAAGTTTCATAGTTCTGCATTTCACATCTACATAGTGACCTATTTTGAGTTCATCTTTTTAAAAAGTGTGAAACTTAGAGACAATAACTGCTCTGCTTATGCCAGGCAGCACAGAAGAAACTGTTTGCCTTCCCTGCCATCCCCACAAGTGGGGACCCTAGACCTCCACCCTCACAAGGCCATGCGTTATTGAGCACCTTCCACATCCCAGGAGTAGACCAAGAGCTCTCCAGGTGTTTCGAATCAATGTCAGAGGCCTGGCTTTTGCTGCGTTGTGTGGACAAAACAGCAGAGTCTGTCAGATTCAATTAGAACTTGTTAGTCGAGCTGCATGATATTGGGAAACTGCTCCACTGCTCTGAGCCTCGGTTTTTTCATTTGTGATAAGATGGTTTTGAGTATTAAATTAGATAAAATATGTCAAATGACTTGTGCAGGGGTATTCAATAAATGGTCTCATTCTTCTCCAAACTGATCCGTCGCAGCTGTTGAGAATGTTAGCAACGGACTCTTGTTGTCAGAACAGAAAAGACCAGTTGTACACAGCTGATCCTGAATTTTCTAAGGGCTAATTTTCTGGTTTACAGATAAAGTAGGAACCTTATATTCTTGCTTCCTAGCTTGGTAGCCAACACTTCGCCTAGTAACGTAGCTACTGGTACTAGTTAAATAAAGGGGGCAAATGAAAATGTTATTCTGATTCAGTTAAAATAACTCAAAGATGGACTTAGGAAAAGAAACTGACATGGATGGGAACAGATTTTTTTAAACCTGATTTTTTTAGTATTATCAACTCTCATTAAATTATGGGAAAAATGTGAAACACTCATAAAATTAAACTCTATAAAATATGTGAAGAAATTCTACCTGTTCTACCTGAAGGGAAAAAATTGTCAGCGTATCTGAGGTCAGTTCTTGAAACCATCCACGTTAAATTTTCTGATTTTTTTACAAGCCAAATTCTATGAATTACTTTTGAACTCCCTTATTGAATGGTGTAACATTGAAAATTCAGCTATCACCTTTGTTTATTCTCTCAGCACTTACATTTTGTTATTTGCATTTCTTTCCTTTCACCATCTCCTCTTTCCCTTATTAAAAAAAAAATTATGTATATATATATATATATATATATATATATATAAAATATGCCTTCCCTTTCTTTCTTTTTTTTTTTTTTTTGCAGTAGTGGGCCTCTCACTGTTGTGGCCTCTCCCGTTGCAGAGCACAGGCTCTGGACACGCAGGCTCAGCAGCCATGGCTCACGGGCCCAGCAGCACGTGGGATCTTCCTGGACCGGGGCACGAACCTGTGTCCCCTGTATCGGCAGGCAGATTCTCAACCACTGCGCCACCAGGGAAGCCTCCTCTTCCCTTTCTTAAAATCTTTCTCCCAGTGGCATCTCCAGATCTATGTCTGGGATTAATCAGATTATGTTGGATCTGCCACAAATACTTTATTTTTATACAATTGATGTTAAACTAAACAAGCACCAAAGGCATTTCTGAAATGGCCATATACAGAAAACACAGAAGAGCAATGTGCAGGGGGTGAGGGCTTAGGTGGCAGATGGAGAGGGGTCATTTCTAGTCTGTTTCTTGAGTGTGGTGGGAAGACCACTAAAGCTCACACACATTTGCATCTCGGGTCCTTTTTAGGAGCAACTGCTTGAGCCACAAACAGCCTCCCCAGTTACCATCCACCCCACCCCCAACCTGGGCCCCTCAAAACCCACAGCTCACACACATGTCTCAACCTCTGGAATTGGATCTTTCCTTCATCAATTTATTGTCTTATCATTTAGTCAGAGCATGTTTTGAAGATAAATAGCAAATTCATATAAAGAACGTAAATAATTCCTTGATGGTGTATATATTTTGAAGTTTGATCCTGGAAATGCTTGTCCTGTTAAAATTAAGCACATCTTTTAAAAAATATTTATTTATTTATTTGGTTGTGCCGGGTCTTAGTTGCAGCATGCAGGCTCCTTAGTTGCAGCATGCATGTGGGATCAAGTTCCCTGACCAGGCATCAAACCCGGGCCCCCCACCTTGGAAGCACGGAGTCTTAACCGCTGTGCCACCAGGGAAGTCCCTAAACACATCTTTTAACTAGAAGAATAAGCCTGTGTTGATACTAGATGTAAAGTCTGCAGATTAACCCAAGTTTGGGGAAGTCAATACTTTAATTGACGTTGGCATTTGATACCTCACTGGGGGCATTGGTTCCTTGGGTTATCTGCTAACACATGATTCTCATCACATGAGGCTATGGGGGGGGTAAAAAAAATTCTCTTCATAGGACTGACATTATCTAAATACGCTCAAACTATGATTAATCAACCCAAGAATTGATATAATAATGTAGCTGACAACCCTATTGCTTGGCTGAGTTACTCTCTCATATGATAAAGTCAACTGAATTCGGATGTGTGCTTTTTAATTTTCCTTTCCATTGCTGGCCACACCCAATGAACTAAATAACCCTTTGCTCTGATGTTTCCAGCACAGTAAATGCTTTTTTTCTTTTTTTTCTTTTTACGATCCCAGTATCCTGTTTCTCAGAGGAACATTTCATCTCGACAGCCAGGGAGAGAGCCTGGATGCTCAAGGTAAGATTTCAACATAAATTATGTTGCATGACTCCCTGTTTACAGATTAAATTGGAGTGCATATTATTAATGCCTTTGTAACAAATTTATTTTCAAAATTCCATTATACAGTTAAAGCAAGTATTCGAGTAAACGTGCTTCATTAAAACATTGTTTTTCAAACTACATTCCATTTCCGGTGTGTACTAAGGGCTAATTAACTGTTATCCGCAATTCCTCTAAAAATGCTCAAGTCAGTTAAAGTTTAACTTTGGAGAGCTTATTGGTGGGAAATGAAGTGAGAATTTTAAGAGATAGTCGAATGACCTCATGACATTTCTAATTATGAAGAAGGGATTATTTGTTAAAAATCCAGGCAACTGCTCTGTTGACTTTACAGTAGAGGTGGGCGTCTTAAAGGAGATGAAAGCTCAGAAAGCCTCATTTTTTCTGTTTGGGATTTGTGTTTGAGACACAATCATTTGACCTTCTGTTGTTTCCCACTGGTGATCCATCTAATATTCCAGGAGCTCACTAGAACAAAGGAACAATTAACTGAAATTCCACCAGATGGCAATATTTGGAAAGCCATCCAGTGAGGTTTCAAAGCTATGAGCTATTTATTGTTCACACAGAGAATAGTCTTCACAAAGTGTAAAGTCCTAGATTTCATTAAGGGTGCTCTAAACATCTTTGTTTTACTTTTTGCCCACAGCATCGAAATTTTTACTGGGGGGAAAATAGGTGTGTGGGGAGTATGTGTTGTTTTCTTTTGTCATTCTGGAAGGATAAAATTAGAAACTTCATTCTTCAATAATTCTCCAAACAGTATTGGTGAGTCTTAAAAGCTCAAATCAATGGATAAAATACTGTATTTGTCTTGGGGTGTCTTTGTGATAAATGCTATGATTGATGGTCATTTTTAAATGAATTATTTGAGAAGAGAAACCGAAAATTCTCAAGAAGAGTAGAATTTTAAGGAGTTGCCTAGATATTAAACCAAGTGAAATTTATAGGTACAAAATTCTTATTTGTAATGATTTGAAATAATTGAGGTTTATTTAAATAGGATGAGTAAACTTTGCCCCTTTTGCTCTAATGAAAGTAGAGATGCTGTATGTACCCTGAGTGGTGCCCAAAGAGCTGCCCTCTTCAACAATCAGAACTGGCCCTAGGACAGAGCTGGGACAGAGGGAAGGAAGTAGAAAGACATCTGAGGGCGATTGAAATAGGAAGAACCAATAAGAGGAGCCGCCTGAGCTTTCCATGTGCACGTAAAAGCAGTTTCTGAACAGAACCCTCAGACACTGTTGATGGAAATGTAAGTGGCTGCACTATGGAAAACAGTATGAAGGTTCCTCAGAAAACTAAAAACAGAATTACCATATGATCCAGCAATCCCACTCCTGGGCATATATCCAGACAAAACTATAATTCAAAAAGATACACGACCCCCTATGTTCATAGCAGCACTGTTCACAATAGCCAGGACACGGAGACAACCTAAATGTCCATCGTCAGATGAATGGATAAAGAAGATGTAGTATGTATTATATTTACAATGGAATACTACTCAGCCATAAAAAGAATGAAATAATGCCATTTGCAGCAACATGGATGCAACTAGAGATTATCATACTAAGTGAAGTAAGCCAGAAAGAGAAAGATGAATACCATATGATATCACTTATATGTGGAATCTAAAATATGACACAAATGAACCTATCTACGAAACAGACTCATGGATATAGAGAACAGACTTGTGGTTGCCAAGGGGGAGGGGGTTGGGGGAAGGATGGAGTGGGAGGTTGGGATTAGCAGATGTAAGCTATTATATACAGAATGGATAAACAAGATCCTACTATATAGCATGAGAAACTATATTCAATATGCTATGATGAACCATAATGCAAAAGAATATTTTTGAAAGAGAATGTGTATATATATATATGTATAATTGAATCATTTTGATGTACAACAGAAATTAACACAACATTGTAAATCAACTATATTTCATTTAAAAAAAAAAGCAGTCCCTGGACAGGCACTGAGTGCCCTTTGAAACCCACTCGTGAGCCCTAGGAGGGGGCCTATATATCTGGTGTCCAGGACAGTCCTAGTTAACTTCTGTTGTCCTGGAATATCATATAGTTACCCCCGCCTTTCACCCTCAAAATTCTGTTTGGATAATAAGGTGATTGTATAATTTATCTTCCAAGCTGGCATGTTTGAAGAAAAAGTAATAGAAAAAGATGGCCAGATATCTAAATTGGGCATCTGTGTATAAACCTCCTTATATACATGGGGCTACAGGACAAATTCTTTTTCTGTAAAGAGCCACATAGTAAATAGTTTTCTGCTTTGTTGGTCGTACAGTCTCTGTCACAGCTATTCAATTCATTGTAGCGTGAAAGCATAATAAACGTAAATGAATGGGTTTGGCTGGCTTCCAATAAAACTTTATTTACAAAAACAGGCAGCCAGCAGCATTTGGCTGGCAGGGTTTACAGCTTTGTCTGAGATAGTAGACAGTAAGGAAATAGGAGATGGTGGAGAACCAAGAAGACAGCCATCCTTCATTCTTCTCCCTTCTCTTCATATCCCTTCTGGGTTGCAGCCTCCTCATTTAACCCTCTCGGAAGCTAGTATTAATAGTTTCCTTGAGTGAGCAATTTTATCATCAGTTGTGTGGTTCCCGAGATTCCTTTGCTAGGTCTAACTGCTTGCTTCTCGTCCAAATCTGTTCCTTCACCTGCACACCGTGCCTGTGCTTTGTACCTCATGACACAGAATAGCATCCCTACTCAGGTATCACTTGAGTCCTAGTGTCAAATACTGTAGCGATAGCTATTAACAGAGATTGTAATTTATGCTTCGGTCCTCACTAAATAACTGTCTATAGGAAATACAGCCACATTAAGGAAACTTTTATGTTGATTCTACAAGAATTTTTATTATCAAAATAATAAATTTAAAGGAAACTTTAGGGGAAAAAAATCAACCATAACAATACCATCCCAAAATAACTATTTTTCTTTCTTTCTTTTTTTTTTTGCATATTTGCTATTCCTTTAAGTATTTCTGTTTTTCTATAGTGGATAACATAGCACATGTGAATTTTGTGTTTTATTTGATATTAATCACAAGCATCTTTCATGAGTCATCAGAACAATCATTAGAATAGTATTATGTTGTATCAATGTGCCATAAAATATCTTCTAATTTTTCACTAAAAAATGCTATACTAAATTTTTTGTAGACTTTGTTATTGTTTTGGTTGGTTTAGTTTAGTTGTTTGTTTTTTCTTTGGTTTTGTTTATTTCCTTAGGACAAAATCCTAGAAGTAAGATTATTATCCAAGGATATGACTATTTGTATGCCCTTTAATCTAGTTTACCACATCTTTTTTTTTTTTTAATTTTATTTTTGGATACGTTGGGTCTCTGTTGCTGTGCACGGGCTTTCTCTAGTTGCGGTGAGCGGGGGCTACTCTTCCTTGCGGTGCGCGGGCTTCTCATTGCAGTGGCTTCTCTTGTTGCAGAGCACAGGCTCTAGGCATGCGTGCTTCAGTAGGTGTGGCTCGTGGGCTGTAGGGCGCCAGCTCAGTAGTTGTGGCGTACAGGCTTAGTTGCCCCGCGGCATGTGGTTTCTCTCCGGACCAGGGCTCGAACCTGTGTCCCCTGGCATTGGCAGGTGGATTCCCAACCACGTGGGTATCACCAGGGAAGCCCCCCACATCTTTTCTTAAAAGGTTTGGAGTACTTTACAAGTGTTTGCAGTTGGAGGGTATTAGGCTCACCACAACTTTGTGAGAGGTAGCACTTAATTTATTCAATTATATTTATTGAATGTCTTCTATATGTAAAGAACTGTGCCAATTACTTTGTGTGTGTGTGTATATGTAAACATATATGTATCAATATATAAATGATGTGCTCCTTCCACAAACATTTATTGAGTGCCTACTATGAACTGTGTATTGTAGGATTTTAATGGTGAGCAGAAGATAGCTTCTGTCTGAGTTTGACCTTACTGGGGAGCTAAGATACCTACGTAAATAACTGTAATGAAATACACAAGATGAGTCACACCATAGGAGAAATACAGTTAAAATATGAAGGCATTTGGGAGGGGTGAGGGGAGGTACAGATGGCATCTGAGCCAAACTTTGAAGGTAAATTGGATTGGGATGCTTGGAGGTGGTGAGATTTGCCCTTTATTCCATAAGCATGTCTTGACTGCCAACTACATGCCAAGTCCTGTGCTACAAGCTTGGGATATAAAGGGGAACAGACAGAGCTCTTAAAGCGTACTCTCTAGTGGAGTAGACAGCCTATAAAAAAAAAATTGTAAGTGTGATTGGTGGGATGGCTTATCTAGCAGAGGATACATGGAGGTAGGGATGAAACCAGGGTTTTCTTTGAAGAGGAGCTTTTCCCTGGCTCCTCTTTGGGCACTGTCTTCATCATCAGTTATTGGGTCAGAATCTGTGGGAGATCTGCTTCTGGAAGTTTGAAGGTTACTCTAGTTGTACTGACCAACATTCCAATTAAAATTGGCCTACATTTACAGCTGGTTCCCCCAGTGGGCATATTCACTGAGAATGCACAGAGCCTAAGGCTGAGATCAGCAAGACTTACATCCTGGCCCTCACCAGCTGATGACTGAAGCAAAGCACTAAGAAGTACAGGGTTTCATGGGTGTTTTGTTCTCTAACAGCTGGAAGGAACCTCAGTAATAATCTAATCCAACTCACTCATCTGACAGATGCACGTTCTTGTGTGAAGAGAGTTGGGTGACTAGCCTAGTGTCAGACATTTGGTGACAATGCCACGGCACCAGAACCCTGGCTTCTGACTCTCACATGCTCTTGTTCCATATTCACTGCTGTAATGTTTTCTGCCTCATCTATACCACCAAAGTAAAAAGAACTAAAAAGTGTTAGCCTAAGCATTCCTTGTGCCCATAGAAGCAATATGTGTTTTACCCCTCTCGGACCACAGCAAAAAATAATGTTAAAGTAAATGTTTTTAATTTTAAAGGTAATGAATAGTGGTAGAAAGAGAGGGAAACTTGGAACAGATTCCTGCATCAGCCATTTACCTCCCTTAGGTTCTGGGCAAATAACTTGACCTCGCTGAGTTTTTACATCTTGAGTTTGTTGTGAGAATAATTGGTAGTAATGTTAAGTGTTGGATACATTATGGGCGCTCAGCAAGTGTTTATTTTCTTTCTCCTTACCTCCTGGAGCTACAGGTTCTTGACAGATTTCCTTTTGTTTATTAATGAGGTGACCTTGTAAGACTCATGAGAATTAAATGATGGAGTGAGAGTACATTCATAAAAGTATCTGGTGCACAGCTTAATGTTCTCATTTCTGAATTTCACTGGACTACAGTTAAGTAGAGATTTAAAGGTTTTTATTCATGGTTCTTTATCCTTTTCTTCAGTAGCTTATTTTATGTGGTCTGTGAACATATTGGTGAGACTTAGAATTCATTCATTTTCTCCATGATTTACTTCAAAATGATTTGTCAAAGAGAGAAAGACGATTAGATGAAGAAAATATGGCTAAATGTTAACTACAGAACATAGCTGGTGGGTATGGTGTACGTTATGCTATTATACAATTTTTTCTACTTTTCTGGATGTTTGAAATGTCCCAGGCCAAATTATTTTTGGAGGATTACATATTAAATAGGGAGCTTCTACCATGGCCCCATCACCATGCAAGGTGCCGAGGGTATGTTTTGGGCAAGAAATTCAGGGTCTCAACCCTGATGGAGCTATGGCCCACCATAGCGAACACTAATAAAACAGGCAACTCCCTCTACAGGGTGCTAACGGCTATGGTAGGGGCTCCCATGGCATCCTGTGATCCTCCTAGCAATGACAGCAAAGCCACGACCGGTGCAGGGAGGTCAGACAGGGCCTCCAAGAGGCAGTGACATCTCATCTAAGACCCAAAGAAAAAGGAGGAGCTAGCAGGTGTTGGGGAGAGGGAGACTGCAGGGAATGAGGAATTGTTTGTACAGAAAGAGTAGCATCTTCAAAGACCTGGAAAGCAGATAAGAGAATCATATGGCATTTTAGCAAAATTGAAAGACATTCAGTAATGAGCTGCAGCATCAAGGCATTAGTCAGAAGGAGGGCTGGATGGACAAGCAGATCAGGAAGGGCCTTGTGAGGCCAGTGAAGAACTTTGAGTTGTATCCTGAAAGTGATGGTTGAGGTGGTTTGTTTTGTTTTGTTTTTGCGGTGCGTGGGCCTCTCACTGTTGTGGCCTCTCCGGTTGCGGAGCACAGGCTCCGGACGCGCAGGCTCAGCGGCCATGGCTCACGGGCCCAGCCGCTCCGCCGCATGTGGGATCCTCCCGGACCGGGGCACGAACCCGCGTCTCCTGCATTGGCAGGCGGACTCTCAACCACTGCGCCACCAGGGAAGCCCGGTTGAGGTGTTTTAAGTAGAGAAGTAAAACTTCTATCATTTTTATCTTAGGATGGTCACTCTGGCAGCTGTATGAAAGTGATCGGGAGGGGATGAGATTAGAAGTGGAGACACAAAGTGGAGGTTGATAATGAGCATCTGCATTAGCTGACGGTGGCAGCTGGGGTAGAGAGAAGTACGTGGGTTTGAGTATAGTTTAGGAAGCAAAATAGACAGCATGGGTAAGGGAGAGGTCAAGGTCTAATTCATTCATTCAACACGTGTATTGAGTGCTTGCTATGTGGTAAGCCTATTTCAGTGCTGAGAAGAAAAAGTCAGGTAAGGGCTATAGGGAATACAGGGTGTGTATAGAGGGGACTAATGGAGAGGGGTCTTTCACCAAAGCACTCATTATCCTTCGGGACCCCCTTCAGGGATGTCAAAGTAAGAAGTAGTCACCTGGCAACCGTGGAGTTCAGTGGGCTTCCCTGGGAGCTCCACCAGTGGCAGTGCTGTGGTTTGCAGAGGATGATGCCTAGGTGCCTGATATAAGTAAGTGGGAGCTCTAGTGGTGTTTACTGAGATAGGAAACACAGGGTTGAGGGAACACTCAAAGTGCGATGGCAAGAATCAGAAACTCGGTATTAAATATGTTGAGTTGAGGGTGCCCATGACATCCAAGAGTATGGATATAGATGTATATAGAGATTTGGGATCTGAATCCCAGAAGAGGGATAAATGAACCACAAGTATAGTTTTGGGAGTCACTAGCATGTAAGCAGTAAGCTGTGAATCTAGGTAAAACTGTCCAAGGAGAACAGAACCTTGAAGATCAATATTTAAGGGGTTGAGTATAGCAGCATTATTCACAATAGCCAAAGGCAACCAAGGTGTCCACCGACAGATGAATGGATAAACCAAATATGGTTTATACATACAGTGGAATATTATGCAGCTTTTAAAAAGGAAGGTAATTCTGCTACATGCTACAACATGGATGAGCCTTGAGGACATTATGTTAGGTGAAACGTCAGTCACTAAAAAGCAAGTATTGTATGATTCCACTTATATGAGGTACCTAGAGTAGCCAAATCCATAGAGGCGGAAAGTAACATGGTGGTTGACAGGGGGCTGAGAGAGGGAGATATGGAGAGTTATTGTTTAATGGGTATAGAGTTCCAGTTTTGTGAGATGAAAAGAGTTCTGGAGATGGATGCTAATGATGGTTGTTGCACAACAGTGAAAGTACTTCATACTTCACTGAACTCTACACTTAAGTGGTTAGAATGGTTAAGTTCTATGTTATATGTATTTTACTACAGTGAGAGAGAGAGACTGATAATGATTAGCCAGAAACATGGGAAAAAGACCAGTTGTATATGCTCTCATGGAAGCCAAGGGAAAATAGCATTTCAAGACTGAGCAAAAAGCCAAGGATTGATAAACCCAAATGTTCCACAGAGGTTAAGTAAGATAATGACTAAAAGTGCCTATTGGTTTAGCAACCAAAAGGTTGTTAGTGATCTTGGTGATGACGATTTCAATCTCGTGGTCAAAGTGGAACCCAGCATGGAAGCTGAGGAGTGAGGGGGAAATGGAGGCGTGGAGAGGGCAGCTTTAAATAAGCCCTGAGATATTCGGCTATAAGAATGAGAAGAGAAAGGGGGACCTGTAAGGAAGAAGAGTCGATTCAAGGTGGAAGAGACTTGATCAGTTCAAATATTGCTGGGAAGGAGCCAGTAGAAGCTGTGTGTTGGGGTCTGGTAGAAGGTTACAGAGCAGGAGGCAACTGGCCAGGATACACCTCTCCATTGCAACAAGCAAGAAACAGAATAAGATGATTACCGTGCAGGTAAATGTGTAGGTTTGGGGGCAGGAAACTTAAATTCTTGTCTAATGGCTTCATTTACCCTCTGAAGTCAAGGACGAGGCCATCCGCTGAGGGAGGGAAGGTGGAAAGGTCAGAGATCTAAAGAAACTGAAAAAGTATTGAAATTGCTGGCTTGTGAATAATGACAGAGTGCTGAGTAGGGAAGCAGAAGGATGATCTGGAAGCATTGACGCCCACTCAGGTGTGGAGGGCATGAATTTACAGCTGTGCTGATCTTCCAGGCAAGGTGCCTCTTTCCCCCCTCACCGAGCAGGGTTCAACAGTTCAAACAAGGCATATGTATGTGAGTAGATGAAAACTTTATAAGGGTTCCTTTTTGGGGAAATGTGAAATTGATCTCAAGGATGATATGTTTACTTTCAAGTGGGCAAATGCTTTATTCTTTCTTTTTAAAATGTTGCACGAGCCAAATGACTGGGTTAAGAGCTGTTGATTGTTTGGTTTATGGGTTTGATACTTGTACAGGGATTGTAACTGACTCACGAGGGGCCCCTGTTGACAGAATAGATTGTTGGAGGCCACCCTTAATGAACAATTGATTGGTTCAGAATGAAACTTTGAACGGTTTATTGAGTAGTTTGGTGTCACATCTCCCGTTCACAAACTTGTACTGCCTGTCATTGGTGGCGCCACAGGCAGCTATTGCATTGTGTGAAGAAATAAAACTGCCAAACTGCTTGGCAAAGCGTTAATGAATTGTATATCCCTGTAGGAGATTTCTGCCTTATGCATAGACCACCAGGATCTGGTTAAGAAATACTCAGTTTTGCTAGCAAAAGTGTCACTTAAATTACTCTGAGGTTGACATATCTTATCACAATTTTCTTTACAAGTGGGTTGTGGTATGTGGAAAGAATGCTATTGATGTCTCATAGGCTGGTGCCTGGAATGCTTGCTTGTATATTTTGAGGCCCCCTAATTGGGAAATATGTTTCTTCTACCTGGCTTCACTCTCTAAGTTTATTTTTCTGGCCCTGAAAGTCATTAAAAAATAAAAGACTTAATGAACAAAGATGATGGGTACGAAGCCTATGACATTTCTTATTCCCACTGATACCCCACAGCTTCAGAGCAGAGTTCTAAATGTTCTGCAGTGATAAAAATGTTCTATCTATACCAACTATTTGGGGAGCCACTAGGCACATGTGCCCATTGAATATTTGAGATGTGGCTATGTGATTCAGGAAAATTGTATTATTTTATTTTATTTTATTTTAATTCAATGTAAATAGCTACATGTGGCCAGTGGTACTGTATTGGACCGCCCATTTCTAGAAGCCAGGTTAGACAGTACAGAAATTTTAAATGCAGCATACAAACAGAGCTAACCCGGGAAACTCACTCTGGTCTTTGATGGCCAAACAAGTCTGGCCTGGCCTCATCCTGCCATCAAGTTGGTTATAGCCTAGGGACGCTGGCCCATGTGAGGGTAAGCGTGGGGGAGGGGGCAAGATCTGAAAACAACCTACTGCTAGGGGAGAGTCACCTTCATTCCTACCTGAATTTTGTCTCTGATACCTGAACACTGGAGTCCTGTGTACAAAGAAAAATGCGGGAGAGAGAACAAACTTCATGCCTACTGTGTACAAATACCCGGCTAGCAACTTCACACATTAATGTCTCGGTTATCACATATGTCCGCTGTGAACCTTGTTTCTGCTTTTTTTTAGAAATGAGAAAATTGAGTTTTCAGAGAGATGACTGGCTTGTTCAAGGCACATAGTAAGTGGTAGAGACAGGATGTGAATCCAAGCAGGTGTGAACCCTAAGTTATGTCCACAAGCAGTACTCACAGACTTTAATTCTGTGTGTGTGTGTGTGTGTGTGTTTAATCCAATTATCTCGGAAGTTGTACCTGTATGCCACCTCTTCTCCCCGCCCTCCCTACCCCCTACCACTTCAGTTATGTTGATTGTGGCTTACCCACCCCATAGAAATACAACTGTTAGTGTCATAGATGTACAGTCATTCGGACTGACTCAAGAAATAAAGACATTTCCCATCAGCTTAGCTACCATCACGGCAAAGTCTCAAGATTCCTGGTATTTCTATATACTTATGATATATCTTATGAGAGGGAGGTTAGATTATCTACAGTCATCTAATCAAACATCTCTCAGAGTTCAAATGCTGCCTGCCTTCTCACATGTCTCTTACGTGTGTATTTTCTTCTACTTCAATGGCATTTCCAAAATTTCCACTATTGAAAATAATGGTGGAAATCATGAAAAGCAAACACCTATGATCCTACCCTAGCAAATGCCCCCCTTCATATAATTTGACATAGTTGTAAGCATACCTTGTGCATACTTTAGGACACTGCTTTTTATTTCACTTTGTCATGAGCGGTTTCCATGCTGCCACACATACGCATGATCACAGTGTTAATATCTATACAATAGTATTTAGAGTTGACTTACCATTATTATTCCAACCTTCCATTGTTTGACGTGTAGAGTCTGTTTAAAAACTAACTTCAGCAGGTTTTAAACTTATAGATCATAATTGGTTGGTTAACACCCCTGGCTGGAAGTCTCCTATCTGTGTGTTTCCACAGCCCCTGTAAAGAGTTATTATACTGTGGAATTCCTAATTGGATATTACCTTGGATTTTAAACAAATTTTTCACATATGTAATTTTTAACTTCTAAAGCATGCTTTCTCAAGAGCAACAGATGATGCATTCTATTTTAATTACCACCCCCTCTCCCAGACATTAGTTACATAATATATGCTTCTTGAATTCTGTATAGTCTATAAAACTGGCTTGGGATCAGGTTGCCCAGTGACTTGCGGATGACAGATTTTCAGCATCCCTTACCTCAAATATCATTCTGCTTAAAATGCATGCACTGACGTGTTTGTCTCTGTTCTAAAGTTAGTCATGTTTGAGTCTTCAAGAAAGCCTTTCAAATGAATCACAGGTGATCAGGTTGATATCAAACTATATTAGGGAACATGAACAGTCAAGGCTAGAATAAGCCTCAGAGTGCCTCCCTAGAGGACTAAATTCTAGGCCATGAGGATTTTTTATTTTCCAGTACTTCATACTTCTGCTTTGGAATATGGTGTTAAACCTTTACTGGACCATGACGTTTCAAACTGCTGAGGTGTTGTTCTGTTATTTTTCAAGGCAATGACTAGGCTATATAATACCTGCCTGGTAGAGTTTCTCTCATGGGATTCTTGTGTCTTCTCTAACTTTACTTTTGCTCTTGGGGAAAGATATGTTTCAGATTTGTGTGAGGTGATGCCACTCACGCAACATTACTTTGGCTTCTAAGCTGGAATGAACCATTAGCATCTTTTTCCCGTGCCTGGCTTAGAAACTTTGCTTGGTCTGTCAAAAAATATGAACTGAGTGCTTGGAACATTGTGTAATTACACCATAACAATGCTATACAGGTGTCTTGAAAGAAGAATATCCAACTACTCTTACCACCTGATCAAGAAAACAATGTATAATAAAAATTGCCTAACTCAGGTGCACTATTTTTTAAGCTGCATCTCATCAAAACATTGATATTTTTATTGTATAGTAAGATATCAAAATATGAAACATTTGCTTTTAAAAGTTAATCCCACTTAGGTAAAATTATTTTGGACTTCAGGGTAAAAATATCAATAGTAGATACAATTTTGGTTGAAAAAACTGACATTGCTGGCTCAAAGAACAATCATTTGTACAGAACTCAAATGTTTTTAAGTAATACAGAATTTTGGCCATCTTAGGATGCTCATAAAGACTTCAGAAGAGGCAGACTTTGAGCTGAGCCTACCTTTGTAAAATATGAGTACATTAAAAAAAAAAAAAAAGGAAAAAGGACACTGCAGGCAACAGTCAGAAGATACAGGGAACAGAGCATACCTCTCAATGGGGTAAGGGGATGACTGATTCTTTAATGTGACAAATGGAGCATTAAGAAGAAAGACAAGCTGGGCTCTAACTGCACCAATTCCCAAATACCAGACTGTTATTTAAACTTTACATTTTAGATAGTAGGAAATATTGAACATGATGCAATACTCTATGGAAAAATTAGTTTTAAGATGATAGTCTACACGGTTGTTTCCCTTCTCTCCAGATCTTCAATTGAAATAAAATTTAAAAAGAATAAAAGCATGACAATTCTGGAAACATGAATGAGAACCAGAAATTGACAAACTTCTAGAAGATAGAAAGAGATAGGACTATATTGCTAGCTAATTCTTTTAATCAAAAGAAAAATGAAAAAAGAACAGATGAAATCATTCACAGAATTATTATAATTCAGATAAAATAATTCTGAGGATAGAAGAAAACAACCAAAAAATCTAATTACTATCCTTAGACAGTATGAAAAGTATTGCATCTATTAAACTTCACTATCCCCTTTTCAAAAGAAGAGTAGCTATGGATAAGAAGCAGTTAGAAAACATGAGTTCCTGCAAACTAAAAATCAAGAGAAAGACTTCCTGAATGTAGCTAAAGAGTATTCCAGAGTATAGAGCAAAAGATGAGAAGATGGAAAATGTAAGAAAAGTATTAGTGATATGGAAAGATGATCTTGAAGCTCAAGATTAAGAAGAATCCTTAAAGGAAAAGTAGAGACATTGGAGAGAAAGAAATAAAGACATAAGGATTCAGATTAAGAGAGACCACTGGCCACTGAGTAAGATAAATATAAAAATCCCAAACCCATGTTGGTGAAAGTTCAGGATAAAAGAGATTTAGAGCTTCTGGGGTGAAAAGTCAGACAATGAGAGCATTACCCACAGAAGAGTGATCACCTGAATAGCATAAACTTTGATACATAATACTGGAGACTGGGAGACAGTTGGAACCATGTGTTCAAAGTTCAGAGGGGATTGATTTTGAAACCATGGTTCTGTACTCAGCCCAACTAAGAATAAAGTATGAGAACAAATAGACATTTTCAGACTTGAAAAGCCTTGAAAACTTCTCTTAGCCTCTCAAAAAACAACTTGAAGATGTAGTCCAGGAAAATACAAGAGAATAAAATAAAGGATAAATTAACATCCAAAAAATTATGGAACTAATGGAAGAGTCCAATTATAAGAAATATCAGGATGCCAGCAGTAATAACAAATCAGTTGATCCAAATTAGATAGTGGGTTCCATGATGAATGTCTTACAGAAAATAAAGTCATTCTATTATATATATACCTAGATTTAGAATCTGAGTATTTTTTATCATAAGATGATGGTATATATTTCTTCTGTCCAAAAAAAATTGTTAAAATGTCTAGGAAAAATAAACTATACAGTATAGAAATATAGAGAGATAGATAACACATCTATGTATTTGACATACCTGTTAACATTCAAGTTCAGTATTAAAATGAGATATATTTTGGAACAATGGTCTGTGAAAAAAGATAATTCATTTGACCTTGATGTTTTTGTTATCTTATTATTTTGACTGCAAGATTGCAAGATTTAATGACATATTTATTTCTCTACAGAAGGTAATACCACTTGAGTTTGGAGAGAATAAGAAATTACATAATCATAAATGCCATTTACTAGATTTCAAGTTTAGAAGCAACCTATAGTCAAAACAAGGAAGACGACTACAGTCATAGAACATAATGTAAATATAAAGGAGAAAGGAGACATAATGGTAAAACCATGCAAATTAAAAGTGGAAAGTTGAGAAGAAACATATAAAATGAAGAGTTAATAAGTAATATTCCTTGGAATGATTCAAGGAATTTTAAGGATATTGCTTGAAGTTGTAAAGGTAACCACTGGAACAACTTTAACTATTAACAATAATTGAGAGGAGAAGGTTAATAGAAGTATGTTGAATTTCTTTTATAGTATAAAATAGATACTATGTTGATAAATCAAGAATAAAACAGCTGAATTTTTAGAGATACAATTGTAACCTCACAAGAGCTAAACATAGTTTAAAAAAACATTAACTACACATTTAATATTATACATTCTGTAGTCCTCCAATGCTTAACCTGTGCATATTACTTTTATAAACTACAAATAACTATTCATATATATAGAATGGATTGGAAGGAATAAGCTTAGCCAGGAGGACTCCCAGAAGCTATCACATTTCTCTGCCTCTCAGGGGACACAAATTTGATGGAAATAAAACAAACAAACAAAACACAAAACAAAAACCCAAAACAAACCAAAAAAGTTGAGGCAATTTGAGAAGAATTGATAGCATTTGATGGTTGTGCAGATATTTGAATAGGACAGGATTTTTTTTTAAAGATGAAGCAAAGATATATGATATTTTCACACTTCATGAATACCTTTACAAGGTAATCTACACTTAAGCTACTGACAAAATGATACCCAGGATAATATACTTATTTTTAAACTTATCATTACCTTGCTGTTTCTTACCTAGTGGTATGTCTCCAGGCTAGTTGAAAAGTGAAAATATAGCATTTTATTAGGTGATATTTATAATATGGTTGAATATTTATCATAACAAGAATATGATAACCCAAATATTTTTTATTTAATCATAAATCCCAAATATATTACACTAAAGAACCACTATAGGCTACAGTAAAGAATAAGTTAATAACATTTTTTGGTCAAAACTTTCATATACACGACCAAGAATTGATGCTTCCGGCTGTGTATACTGTTAGATCAGATCTCTTTCAATGATTTGATTTGTGGCTGAGAGTAAGTGCTCACATTTTATTACATTAGAAGTTCTCAAAGTCCCAGGACTCAGAATGTTTGTTGAGTTTTCAATAAGCTTCTAATCTTCCTCTGCTACCATGAGCTGGAATTTTAGCATCTTCCTGGGCTTGATCCTATTTACTAAAGGTTTTTAGGTAAATTATGAAATCTTCAGGTCCCTCTTCCTCATTCACACCCTGACCTCATCCCTCACTCATGGAATATCCTTTGCAATTATTTGTTGAAAGCTTTTGACTATAAATGTCACTTTTTTTAGACTGTAGTAGAACAAAGCATTTTATACAAATAAACATATTTTAGTTCTGATAACTACATAACTTGCTTTTCTTCAGCAAATGAAAACAAGAATCTCAAGATTAATAAAATTTACTAAGATCTGTGGAACAGGATCCAAAAGTTCACTTAACCTCCATTTCCCATTTTGGAAAGAATTATAATCATGTGTAAAATTATGCAGAAAATTTGGCTCTTACATTTGCCTGACATTCGAAAGGAATCAGGAAAATGTCTTTTCAGTAAATTTAGTATCTTTATACCACAGACAATATTATGGACAGCAGCATCTCTCATCACTATAAGGCACTGTCTTTTGCCAGGTAAAATCAGTGTGAAGAGGCTCTGAGAGTTTGGACAGATTCTTTTTGTTTGGGTTTGTGGTTGGGTTTTTTCCCTCCATGTTGTAAATGGCTAGAGTGATGAATTTAAAAGGTGGAAGTAAATGATTCTTTGGCCTGGAGGAGGGGAAATGGAGAAAAGAAAATAAAAGTAATCCAGGTTAACTATACATTTTAGAACCACATAATTATTGGAGGTTATTCTTAAATCTTCTTAGTGAAATCAAGCATCTTGCTTTAACACTAGCAAAGCCATATTTCTTCTCTTGATCTGAATGTGTCCTTCATATAGTATTTGTACAAAGCATGACATAAGCATGGATTTGCAGCTGTTTCGTAACCGCTGTGAAGTTTATTGGCTCAGCTCCACAGCACTGTGTCCAAACTTCAGGAACTCTCCTCAAATATTGCAAATGTGGGAGGAGGCCATTTGTGGAATGATTTACTTCACCCTGAGTTGAGTGTTTTGCGTGCAGAATGTGAGGCTGCTGTTTCACGGGTTGTGTCCAAATGTAAGTGACCGGCCAGAGAGCCTTTTTTTTTTTTTTGGACCTGTCATCCAGCCTCAGAACTTACCCACTGAGGAACTTTGAATGTTCTAACCAGCAGTAGGAAATAGCAACCCTACAATTCTTTATTTCTTCTAAGCAATAATCGCCTTATGAATTTTTAAGCTGATATTTTAATTTGCTGAAAGCAGAGTGATTTGGACTTCAGTGATGTAAGCTGATTAGTCAGAACAATTGTGAGGATGAGATGGCAGTAGCTGAATGTTCCTGGCTCTCTCCTCGTCCTGGATGGACAGGGACTCTGCGAGGACAGCTCAGATACTGTTACATTTACATCATAATTCATCTGACCAAGTTGATCTCGTCTTCCGAGCTCTATGATGAAGCAAGCTGAGTTATTTTAAAGTGGTAGCTTAGAGGTCTCACATCCCACTGAACCTAGTCCAGTACAATAATCACATGGAAAAATCTATTTCTACAGGAACATTTGTAAAAGACTCACAATCGGAACGTTTACGTGCTTCTCTCTGCTAATTACATGTAGAGGAAGTCTTTTCTTCTGCTGTTACCAGGAGGCAGAACTAGCATTCCTGGTTAAGAGTTAACCAGGTTAAATTCCTCTCTTACCATATGTGGTGGAGGTTACGTTTCTAAGGGTAGTTAGATTGTGTAGCGCCAAAAGTAAAACGTGGAATTTTCATCTTGAAAGTGATAGGGAGCCATTGAAGACTTCTGGAAAAGAAGGGAGGAAAGGTAGATTTCTTGTCGATACGTCAGAAGCACTGAGAGGAGCATCACGAAGCAAGGAAACCCCTCCAGAGTCTCTCAAACCAGGCATAATGTCCACAGTAGGGGTGCCAGAAGTAGGGGAGGAGAGGGAAGGGCATAAATGCCACATTGTGAAATGAACAGGTAAGTGACTGAATCAGAGAGATGGGGAGGAAGGGTGGGCAAAAAGCTGAGGATTCAAAACTGATTGCTGGATTTGAGTCTGTTCAAGCAGGAGATGTGGACAGAGAGGGAGCCAACTAGGGAAGAATCTTCCTCGTTAAATGCACTGTGAATTGTCCAAACCAATGGCGCCAGCCTAATTTCTGCTTCTGCCTCTAGTCTGCTTCTTCAGTAAGTGAGAGAAGGCGGCGATGACTGTAGACACCACACCACATTTTTACGAGGTACTTCCGGAAACCTGAGTGGAGATTTGATTTTTTGAGGTGCTCTCATGACAACTGTCCATCAGGAAAACTGGCTCGTCAGCACACAGGCCTATTCTTTGCTGCTGACACTTCTGTCACTACCGCATGGGGTCAGGTGTGTTCTCCCTCCCTCCCCGGAAATATTGGGCAGCTTTGAAGAAAAATCCATGTCACCCGAAACCCTTCACCAACATCTGTCCCCTCCTTTCCCTGTGCTGTGGTGAGTCAGGAACTTCTGTGTGGCTTTGCCATCCCTCAGGGCTCCAGGTATGAAAAAGGACAGGTTCCCTCTATTTGTAAATTCCCAAGCCAGCTTGGGGTGTGGCTGGGCATAGGGCGGGGTTCCTCTCAGGGATACTCACCAACGTCTACCTCAATTATCTCCAGCTAGTCATGGAGTCCTATGACTGATGGCATGAACTTTAAGTTCTGAGTCATTCAAGGTTCTTAAGCCTTTCATCATTGAAAATCAGACTTCTGAGGCTCACAAACGTCTTCAGCTTATCCTATTTGCCATGGGATTAAAAGTCTATTTTGAAAATTCGTGCTTCAGCCCTGATTCTTTTCTTCCCTGGAATTCCTGCTATAACAACCCCATGCTGAAGAAATGGGGAGTAAGAAGGTGAAGCAGGGTGTGTGAGGCAGCATGCATTTCCCAAAGCTGGCTACCACAATACATCCACATGTTTCCCTTACAGTGTGATATTGATATTCCTCCCGCTGAGCATATCAGTGAAGTCAATATCCCTTCCTCTTGAATCTTGATGGACTTCAGTGGTTGCCTTGACCAGCAAAGTATGACAGAAGTTATGGTCTGTGATTTCTAAGACTAGATTTAAAACTTCCATGCCCTTCTGCCCTCTCTTTAGGGGTCAGAGTGCTGGGAACCCAGCCGCCATGCTGTGAGGGAGCCCAGGCCATAAGGAGTGGTCTGTGCAGGTGTTCTGCCAGAGCCCCAGCCGAGGTCCCAACCAAAAGGCAACATCAACCACCAGTTGTGAGACTGAGGAAACATTAAGATGACTTGAGTAGTCAGCCACCTTCTAATTACAATTGTGTGAAAGATAAGTGACAACCACTTAGCTGAGCCCAGTCAGCCTCCAGAATAACAAGAGATAATAAAATGATTGCTGTTACAAATTGGAAAAGAAGAACTAAAACTGTCACTGTTTGCAGATGACATGATACCATACATAGAGAATCCTAAAGATGCCACCAGAAAACTTCTAGAGCTAATCAATGAATTTGGTAAAGTTGCAGGATTAAAAATTAATGCACAGAAATCTCTTGCATTCCTATACACTGATAATGAAAGATCAGAAAGAGAAATTAAGGAAACAATCCCATTCACTATTGCAACAAAAAGAATAAACTACCTAGGAATAAACCTACCTAAGGAGGTAAAAGACCTGTACTCAGAAAACTATAAGACACTGATGAAAGAAATCAAAGATGACACAAACAGATGGAGAGATATACCATGTTCTTGGATTGAAAGAATCAATATTGTGAAAATGACTGTACTACCCAAAGCAATCTACAGATTCAGTGCATTCCCTATCAAATTACCAGTGGTATTTTTTACAGAACTAGAACAAAAAAATCTTAAAATTTGTATGGAGACACTAAAACCCCCCGAATAACCAAAGCAGTCTTGAGGGAAAAAAACGGAGCTGGAGGAATCAGACTCCCTGACTTCAGACTATACTACAAAGCTACAGTAATCAAGATAATATGGTACTGGCACAAAAACAGAAATATAGATCAATGGAACAGGTTAGAAAGCCCAGGGATAAAGCCACGCACCTATGGTCAACTAATCTATGACAAAGGAGGCAAGGATATACAGTGGAGAAAAGACAGTCTCTTCAATAAGTGGTGCTGGGAAAACTGGACAGCTACATGTAAAAGAATGAAATTAGAACACTCCCTAACACCATACACGAAAAGCAAACTCAAAATAGATTCGAGACCTAAATGTAAGACCGGACACTATAAAACTCTTCAAGGAAAACATAGGAAGAACACTCTGACATAAATCACAGCAAGACCTTTTTTGACCCATCTCCTAGAGTAATGGAAATACAAACAAAAATAAACAAATGGGACCTAATGAAACTTCAAAGCTTTTGTACAGCAAAGGAAACCATGAGCAAGATGAAAAGACAACCCTTAGAAATTGAGAAAATATTTGCAAGTGAATCAATGGACAAAGGATTAATCTCCAAAATATATAAACAGCTCAAGCAGCTCAATATTAAAAAACAAACAACCCAATCAAAAAATGGGCAGGATACCTAAATAGACGTTTCTCCAAAGAAGACATACAGATGACCAAGAAGCACATGAAAAGCTGCTCAACATCACTAATTATCAGAGAAATGCAAATCAAAACTACAATGAGGTATCACCTCTTACCAGTTAGAATGGTCATCATCAGAAAATCTACAAACAACAAGTGCTGGAGAGGGTGTGGAGAAAAGGGAACCCTCTTGCACTGTTGGTGGGAATGTAAATTGATACAGCCACTATGGAGAACAGCATGGAGGTTCCTTAAAAAACTAATAGAATTACCATATGACCCAGCAATCCCACTACTAGGCATATACCCAGAGAAAACCATAATTCAAAAAGACACATGCACCCCAATGTTCATTGCAGCACTATTTACAATAGCCAGGTCATGGACGCAACCTAAATGCCCATCGACAGATGAATGGATAAAGAAGATGTGGTACATATATATAATGGAATATTACCCAACCATAAAAAGAAACAAAATTGGGTCATTTGTAGAGACATGGATGGATCTAGAAACTGTCATACAGAGTGAAGTAAGTCAGAAAGAGAAAAACAAATATTGTATATTAACATATATATGTGGAACCTAGAAAAATGGTACAGATGAACCGGTTCGCAGGGCAGAAATAGAGACACAGATGTAGAGAACAAATGTATGGACACCAACGGGGGAAAGTGGCTGGGAGGTTGTTGGTGGTGGGATGAATTGGGAGATTGGGATTGACATATATAAACTAATATGTATAAGATAGATACCTAATAAGAACCTGCTGTATAAAAAATAAATAAAACAAAATTCAAAAAAAAAAATTATGGCCCCAGTGCACAAATGGGAACCTAGCTTTATATCTCAAAATATTACTTTGTAAATCTTAGTACCCCCATTATGGATGAAGAAACTGAGGCTGGGAAAAGTAATTGTCCAAGGTTACTCAACTTGTAAGAACCAGCATCTGGTTTCAAATCCAAGTCTGTAGGAATCCAAACCATGACCTCTTTCCACTTCTCTTCTGTGAAAAATATAGTAAATGTACAATTTATACTACACTTTATGTTCTAATTGAGATATAGTTGACATAACATACTAGTTTCAGGTGTACAGCACAGCAATTCAATATTTGTATACATTGTGACATGATCACCACTGTAAGTCTAGTTAACATCCATCACCACACAGTTCCAAATATTTTTCTTGTGATGAGAACTTTTAAGATGTACTCTCTTAGCAACTTTCAAATATACAATACAGTATTACTAACTATAGGCACCATGCTGTACATTACATCCCCAGCATTTACTTATTTTGTAACTGGAAGTTTGTACCTTTTGGCCCCCTTCACCCATTTAACCCACCCCTCACCCTCCACCTCTGGCAACCACCAATCTGTTCTTCGTGTCTATGAGTTTGAATTTGTCATTTTGTTGGGGTTATTTTTCCACGTATAATTGCGATTATATGGAATTTGTCTTTCTCTGTCTGACTTATTTCACTTAGCATAATGCCCACAAGGTCCATCCGTGTTGTTGCAAATGTCAAGGTTTCCTTCTTCACTATGGCTGAATAATATTTGTGTGTGTGTGTGTGTGTGTGTGTGTGTGCGCGCACGTGCATGCATGCGTGCTCATGTGAGCCAGTTTTCTTTATCCATTCATCTGTTGATGATTACTCAGGTTGCTTCCATGTTTTGGCTACTGTAAATAATGCTGCTGTAAATATGGAGGTGCACATATCTTTTCGAGTTAGTGTTTTTGTTTCCTTCAGGTAAATACCCAGGGTGTAATTGCTAGATCATATGGTGATTCTATTTTTAATTTTTTGAGGAAACTCCATACTATTTTCCATAGTGGCTGCACCAGTCTTACTTTCCCACCAGTGGTGCATGAGCATTCCCTTTTCTCCAGAGTCTCACCAGCGCTTATTTTTTTAATAATAGCCATTCTAACAGGTGTGAGGTGATATCTCATTGTGATTTTGATTTGCATTTCCCTGAGGATTAGTGATATTGAGCATCTTTTCATGTACCTCTTGGTCATCTGGATGTCTTCTTTGGAAAAATGTCTATTCAGATCCTCTGCCCATTTTTTAAAAACCATGTTGCTGTTTTTTTTCCTATTCAGTTGTGTGAGTTCCTTATATATTTTGGTTATTAACCCCTTTCAGATGTATGATTTGCAAGTATTTTCTCCCATTCGGTAGGTTGCCTTTTCATTTTGTGGATGTTTTCCTCTCCTGTGCAGAAGTTTTTTAGTTTGATGCAGTCCCACTTATTTGTGCTTTTGTTACCTTTGTTTTTGGAGTCAAATTCAAAAAATCACCACCAAGACTGATGTCAAGGAGCTTACTAACTATGTTTTCTTCTGGGAGTTTTATAGTTTCAGGTCTTATGTTCAAATATTTAATCCATTTTTAAAAATTAATTAATTAATTAATTGTGTGTGTGTGTGTGTGTGTGTGTGTGTGTGCGTGCGTGCATGTGTGTGCCTGCATTGGGTCTTCGTTACTGCGCGCGGGCTTTCTCTAGTTGCAGTGAGTGGTGGCTGCTCTTCATTGAGGTGCACAGTCTTGTCATTGCGATGGCTTCTCTTGCTGCAGAGCATGGGCTCTAGGCACGCGGGCTTCACTAGTTGTGGCTCACGGGCTCTAGAGCACAGGCTCAGTAGTTGTAGCACACAAGCTTATTTGCTCTGTGGCATGTGGGATCTTCCCAGACCAGGGCTCGAACCCATATCCCCTACATTGGCAGGCGGATTCTTAACCACTGCACCACCAGGGAAGTCCCTTTAATCCATTTTAAGTTAATTTTTGTTTACAGCATAAGATAGTGGTCCAGTTTCATTCTCTTGCATGTGGCTGTCCAGTTTTCCCAACACCATTTATTGAAGAGAGTGTCTTTCCCTATTGTGTATTCTTGACTCCCTTGCATAAATTAATTGACCATGTATTTATGGGTTTATTTCTGGGCTATATATTCTGTTCCACTGATCTTTGAATCTGTTTTTATGCCAGTACCATACTGTCTTGATTACTATAGCTTTGTAATATTATTTGAAATTGGGACACGTACCTCCAGCTTTGTTCCTCTTTCTCAAGCTTGCTTTGGTTATTTGGGGTCTTTTGTGGTTTCATACAAATTTTAGGATTGTTTATTTATTTCTGGGAAAAATGCCATTGGCAGTTTGATAGGGATTACATTGCATCTTCAGATTGCTTTGGATAATATGGACATTTTAACAATATTCTTCCAATCCACGAGCATGGAGTATCTTTACATTTATTTGTGTATTCTTTAATTTTTTCAATGTCTTTCATCATACTTTCCAATGTACACATCTTTCACCTCCTTGGTTAGATTTATTCCTTTATTTTATTATTTTTAATGCAATTGTAGTGGGATTGTTTTCTTAACAGTTCATTATTAGTGTATAAAAATGCAACAGGTTTTTGTATATTGGTTTTGTATCCTGCAACTTTACTGGATTTATTAGTTCTAAGAGTTTTTTGGTGGAGTCTTTGGGGTTTTCTATGTACTATATCATGCTGGCTGCAAATAGTGACAGTTTTACTTCTTCCTTTCTGATTTGGATGCCTGTTATTTATTTTTATTGCCTAACAGTATACTATATTAATTCTAAAGTGCTATCTTCAGTAAGGAAGATACCATCTCCCACACCCCACCTCAAAAACACACCTACTGCAGCTCTAATTTTTTTTAATCCTAGAGAAATACTCAGTGGCCTGGCTTGGGTCACAGACCTAACATTGAAGCAATCTTTAGGTCCAGGAGGATGGAATATTATAATTGGCAAGCTTTACTAGAATCACAGGGTTTGAAGGAATAGTTCTCAGAAGAAGGAGAGCAAGACAAAAATAATAGAAATGCACTAGACATGCTTTTTACACTATATGCCATTATGTCTCATTCATATTGATTCCATTGCTGCCTCTTTGAAGGCTGATGACATCCTCATTGAAGAGACTGGAGATGGGCCTTTGGGGGAGGGTATGAAAGGCAGGCTGTGTGAGGAGTTAATCCCAAGAATTGATCTTGCTCTCTCAGCTGACTGTTAACTCATCGTGGTTCCCTATATGTTAAGATCCCTTTGGATTTCCTAGGGGTCTGATTCCTTCACATAGAAATTAAGTTGAAGCTAATTGAAGGTAACCCTTCATGCTTTCATGTGCTATACTCTGTAGTTGGACCCTTCATGCTCATGCCCTATAGCAAGTGTGAATTGAGGAAAGATACTTGGCATTATAAGCTCTTGAGTAAACAAAACATAAGTGCTAATTAAAACATTTCTGATGGAGACTTAGATCTTAATTCATGATTTCCAGTTGCATTCTCTCCCTCTCTTTTTTAATGAAGTAAGCTTTTTAAATTTTCTTTTCAAAAATTTTATTTGGATGAGGTCAGAAATTGGGGAATTTCTCTTCCATTACTCACACTGCTTCCCAGCTGCTGGCCTCATGTTCCCTTGACATGCTGTTGAGGAGCCACCTGTGAGCCATGGTTCTACTCCCCACACACCAGCCTTGTCAGAGAAGCCCCAGACTGAGGAAGACCCTCCCTCCCAGTGTCCCTGCCATTGGTGGCCTAGGTCCTGAGTAGCTCTGAAACTCTAGAGGCCACTGGTACCTGTTAGAACTCCTGTCTTCCCATCCCTCCACCTTGGCTTTGAATTTATATTAAGGAGTCTCTTTACTCAGTTGGTACTTTTTAATATCAAAATCAGAAATAAAGTCCAGTGGGCTAGTTAACTTTTGAGAGCCCTAAGGAAATTGTCTCTTGACAGCCTGTGAGCCTTCTGGAAGATAATTTACTTGTTAATGGTACCTAGAGTCTCTTCCTTTCCTTTGCCCCTCAACTGAGCCCAAGGTGCCTTTTATCCTTTCTCAGTTGTCCTACCCAGTATGTTCATTCTGTTTCGTTTAAACGTGGAAATAAAATAGGGGAAGGAAGTAAAGGAATTTCATGAACTTGGGCATGGACACATTTCAGTAAGAACATTCAATTAGGCATGTCTAGCATTGGAGGGTTGAATTGTCACAGTCTTAGCATAGTGAAAATGAAAGCAGATTTCAGCTTTGAAAACAAATACCAAAAAATGCCTGTGGTCTCCTCTCCCCTCCAGAAGATATCAAAGAAATGTATATTGATGGTTGAGGCTTACTCAGAAAAAGAAAATAGTTAATCGCTATAAATAAGGGTAAGAAAATTAATTTTCCCTACTAATCACATATACCGCTAATCCCCTATCTTGGTATCTCTTTCTCCCTCCCTCTCAACCATAATTTTTTAAATACCTTTTATTTTATTACCTATTTATTTATTTTGACTGTGTTGGGTTGTCGTTGCTGTGGGCGGGCTTTCTCTAGTTGCGGAGAGCGGGGTCTACTCTTCGCTGCGGTGCGCGGGCTTCTCATTGCAGTGGCTTCCCTCATTGTGGAACGCGGGCTCTAGGCGCGCGGGCACCAGTAGCTGTGGCTCGCAGGCCCTAGAGCGCAGGCTCAGTAGTTGTGGCACACGGGCTTACTTGCTCCGCAGCATGTGAGATCTTCCTGGACCAGGGCTCGAACCCTTGTTCCCCGCGTTGGCAGGCGGATTCTTAATCCACTGCGCCACTAGGGAAGTCCTCCTTAACCATCATTTACAACTCCTATCCTTCCAGTCTCCATCCCTTACTTCCATGAATACTGCTCTCCTATCCTGTCTCATCCCCACCCACCTTATTCTCTCTTTCTCCACCCTTTTCCTGGCGTTACTTCCTCACTCCCTAGACTGAATTGCCTTCAGGACAGCAATCTACCTTCTCTTGCTTCTGTGTCCTGCTGTCTCATCCCTGCTGCTCCCCAGCCCTAGATTCTGCATTCTTGCATCCAGGTTTTATCAGACCCTAGTGGAAGGCAGCCTGAGCTAGTGAACAAGGATGACAGCTTTGACGCCTGGCAGGTGTGTTCACACCCAGCTTTGCCACTTCCTGACTGATGAGCTGGCTGAGTTATTTAACTAGCTGCCTCCTCTGACAAACAGGATTTAGAATCCCCCTTTCCTCATAAGTTTCTGTGAGGATTAAAAATACCTACCCAATTGAAACAGAGCACTTGGTCCCTAAAAAGTACCCAGTAATTATTAGGTGTTGCTATTATCATTGTCCTCATTGCTGGAGAGGATTCCGCATCTGGACCAATAGATACTGTGAAGCCTGCTGCAGAGTGATGGCTCCTAACTTTGGTTTTAAGCCAAAGTTCTCACAATGGCTGTTCAAAGCCCTGTACATTCTGGTCACTGCGATCCTTTTGACCCTCACCTCCTACCCCACAACACACACATCACACACTCAAGTATAAGATTCATGAGGGCAGAGAATTTTGCCTGTTTTGTTCATTTCTGTCTCTCCAGCACCCATTATTCCTAGCATGTAGTAGGTGTTCAGTAAATGCGTGTTGAGTGAATGACCGAGCCCCAGTACAAATATCATGGCCTTGGTGAAGCTTTTCCTGTCTCTCCAGTCATGGTTGCTTTCTTTTCTATATTCCTGTGCTACTTAATACATTCTTCAATTATAACATTTATCACATTGTATTTTTATGGAAACCATATTTAAAGCTCTTCAGTTTAACAAGATGGTATAATTCAGAAGCACATTTTTACTTAATAGAGTGAAAACTTAAATTGCACAGATTTCATTGATTGATTACAGAAATCATAATGTCCTGCAAGTTTGTGAATTGCATTCCCATCATGTTCTGTGAGTTATTCCATGAAATTAAGTCCAACCTTGAGAAAATCCAAGAAAAAGCAAATTAGAAAGCAAATTCCAACACACAGAGAAATCTTCCCTTAAGCAATGGCACGTTCTATATTTTGACATTACAGAAACCTCGTTATTTTACTAGCAAATAGGAAGGAGGCTTGCAAAACTCTGCCTTGTGGACATATCGACATAGCTATAATTGTGGCTGATAAATAATCTGCAAAGACAAGTAATCTCAAAAGTCAATCCTGGAAGAGTCTACCTGCTCAGGTTGGTTTTGAAGGAGAGCATTCTTCATCTGGGGGAAAACATTTACCAATTTGTCTTAAATAAAATGCTACTACTAGAAGCCAGGAGGCATATACATATTATAGAATTCGCATCAGATCTAAAGGAAGAACTAATTAAATCTTCTATGCCTCAGGGAGAAAGTAGCGAGCAAGGACCACTCTCAAGTACATCTCTATGCCACCGATGTGATTTCAGGGCCAGCACCACTGGCTGGCCAATCATGTGTTTATTCACTGCTGTCATTTTGGATGTGGAGCATATTTTAAGCCACTGATTGATAACCTGTCCCTGCCATTCCCTACTGGAAAATACTAAGACATACGCATGGGAAAATTACTTGTCCCAGGGCAGCAGTGGTGACTGCTAAGTGGGATCTTCTGTCTGCATTCAGAGGCTATCACAATCTAAGGAAGCTCCCCTCCCTCCATCTAAGGTGGTGTGACAGCTGTGAATGCCTTTGACAGCAGTGATTATCAGCTTCAGTGAACACATTTTAACTTGGAAAAGGCATTCGTGATGAGTAGGTACTGCTGGGATGGAATCAGGATTAGCATCCATTCCTGGTTGATGATTTCACATCTTCTCTGTTGTTGTATTTTGGATTTCTCAAATCCAAGGCAATGCACAGTCCCTGTTTTAGACAAATCTCATATGTTGGAGAAATAGACAATGATTTCTGCCAGGATGCAATTATCGGTGCTCTCTGGCCTAAACCTCAAGAGAAACGGGACTGTGCTATAACCTAGGAACTTGGAAAATTAAAATCTGGGTTGGTGCCCAGTTCCATCTTCCTTGATTGGGCCTGTGGACTGGGATGGTGGCTGGTTTCCTTTTTCTCTTGTTGCTCTGGCTCTGTGTCTGCTGGGTCTGCTTTAGTAATCCTGCTCTCCAAACACACATTTTAAATACTCGTTTGACTTTTGGGGGGAAGGGTGGGTCTTGACCCCATAGAAGGGGACACATCTGGTGCCTAACAAGTGCTCGTTAATGAACATATTGGCTCCTCCAATACTGCCGAGAGCTTTTTAGTGCAAATACTTGTTGATGTTAGTTAGTTGCTGACAATACATACATGACCCGTAATTTAATGTCACCTCATTCCTTCAGTATCTCTGTTAGGTCAGAATACTAGTGATCTTGCTAAGAATTACAGTTTCCCTACTTGTTGAAGATTTCTTTATTTTCTTCGGTAATCACTGATGGGTCTGATCTGAAAATTTCATCTCTTAAAAATACCTTTGAGAACACCTTATCAAATCCAGTCAACACTTCTGTGCCCTTATCTGTTTTTTTTGGGGGGGGGCCATGCCTCGCAGCATGCAGGATCTTAGTTCCCCAACAAGGGATTGAACCCGTGCCCCCTGCAGTGGAAGCGTGGAGCCCTAACCACGGGACTGCCAGGGAAGTCCCATTCTCTGCCCTTATCTGATTCAAACATTCCGTGACATTTGGCCCTAGAGACACCTCCGTCCTCTCTGATACCCATTTCTCCCCTGGGCCCACTGAAACCACTCCCTCTTGTGATTGGCCCCATCAAGCCAAATCCTTTGCCGTCTCTTTGCAGGCTTCTTTTTTATCACTCAGCTTTTAGAGAGTTCCATCCCAGGCCTTCTCTTTCTCCCTGAGTGAGGGCATCCACACTCTCAGCTTCAATGATCTCCCATGAGACAATTTCCTCCAAATTATATGTATCTCCAAGTCAAACATATACGTTCAAAGACCCACATGTTCCCTTATTCAATAAACACTTAACGAACACCCACTGTGTGTGAAGCCTGGTGACCAATCATTGTCACCACTAGCATGTCCTACAGGTACTTCTCTATGTCCAAAACACACTATGAGAATCTCTCTTCCAGAAGGACAATTCAATCTATATTTCCCATCTTGATGAATGATACCATTATCCCCTTGGTCACCCAAGCCACAAACTTAGGATTCACTTGCAATATCTTTCTCCTTCACTGCCCACCCTTAATCCCCATCAACATCGTGCCCACATCCGTTTAGTCCAACAAATCATAGCAGTTATTCCCTCTGAATATCTCAGATCTGTGCTTGCTCCTACAACCCCTTGGCTCCTATCTAAGTTTAGGCCTTCATCACTGTTTGATGCATTTTGATCTCCAATATGGGACTTCCTGGGTGGCGCAGTGGTTAAGAATCCACCTGCCAGTGTGGGGGATGCGTATTCGAGCCCTGGTCTGGGAAGATCCCACATGCCGTGGAGCAACTAGGCCCGTGTGCCACAACTACTGAGCCTGCTCTCTAGACCCTAAGAGCCACAACTACTGAGTCCACGTGACACAGCTACTGAAGCCCACGCGCCTAGAGCCCGTACTCTGCAACAAGAGAAGCCACCACAATGAGAAGTCCACACACTGCAACAAAGAGTGGCCCCCGCTTGCTGCAGCTGGAGAGGGCCCGTGTGCAGCAACGAAGACCCAAGGAAGCCCCAAATAAACAAACAAACAAACAAATACTCCAACATGTCTTCTACGCTACTGCAGCATCAGACCTTCTTGATATGCAAATTTCACCATGAATTTCCCTCCCTAAAGCACTTCATGGTTCCAAAACACCTTCAGAGTGAAGGTCAAGCTTCATAGCTTGGCCACAGCCCCTCCTGCACCTGGTCCTGGCCCTGTCCCCTGCCATCGTGCACTCTGTTCTCCACCCATACTAAACAACTTGCTGTCTCCTGGGGATATCACACCCTTTCGTACCTCTGTACCTAAGTGTATCTGCTTGAGAAGCCCTTTGTCTCCCCTCTACACTACCGTTCCTCTTTTAAACGACAGTAGAGCCTAGTGGAGAAGCATGTCAACTTTGGGGCTAAGACATCCTGGACAAGTTGCTTTTGCTCTTTGAGCCTCAATTTCATCATTAGGGTCATTGTGAGAATCAAATCAGATATCTGTTGGATCAGTGAATTATGTATTCATGTAGTGCCTACTACCTGCCAGCCCTTATGCTGAGAACCAAAGATATAGCAGTGGGCAAAGCAGTGGAAGCCCCTCCCTAAGGGATCTTGTATTCTGTTTAGCACAGAGAAAGTGAACAAAAACGGTTATAATTATTACTCACCCAAGGCTTAAGTAATAGCTCCTTGGGGAAACTTTTCAGACCTACTTCCCAGTTTCCATTCTGAATTAGGTACTCATCTTCTATGGCTCTATATCACACTGTATGGTGCCATTATCACAGCATCATGTTGTGTCATAATTGCCAATATTTTCATCTTGCTCATCTACAGCTCTGAGTTCCTTGAGGACAGAGCCTGGGACTTTTCTTCTTATTTTACCATCTTGTAGTACACAAGAAATGCAGCTGTAAGTGTCAAGTGAATGAGTGAATTGAACATTTCAGAGTATGCTTAACTTATTGTTTTAAAATAGCTTCTACCACTAAAGACCATTTGCTATAGGCCAGAGACTATGTCAATTGCTTCAACTATATTATGTAATTTAATCTTCACGGCAACACTATGAAACCAGTAATATTACACCTACTTCATAGATGAGGAAACTAAATCTTAGAGATACAGAGTAACTTGCTAGGGTCACATAGCCCTCAGGTGGTGAAACCAAGCCGGGGACCAGGTCTGCCTGATGTCAGAGCCCCAGCTTCAATCCATGATGCTTGCTTGGTAAGAGGTGCCATTTCTCTATGGGGCAGTTGGAGATCTAGGATGATGGTCTGGATATACTTTATTTTAGATACATCTGTGTACATAAGACAAACCTTAACCTACAGTCAGATGTACACGAGACGTTTTAGCTTATTTGTGTGTATGTGATCTGTGTGACTCTCTTGGCCCCGCTGAGGGGGATGGGAAATGAAAGGTTTTAAAAAGTTCACAGTATTACAGCCTCTTCCAGTTTAGACTGTCTTCGGAGCGCTCCATCTCTTGGGTGAATATTCAGTCTTTTAGATGTCCTCCTCTCTCCCTGGGTTCTCTGCCTAACTGTACCAAGCCACTGATTTTAGCCTCTAGTGTGATGAGGCTGCACCTTGACTGGGGAGGAAGGTGTTGGGGAGACACTCTTTGAAAGCCATCTCTTCCCAGAGTCCCAAATGGGACTTCTGCCTCATTAGGCAAAAGAAATTCCTTTGGGCTGAGAACAAAGCCAAAACCTCTCTAACGTCTCCCTTCAGGGACCCGGAGGTGGGAGATACTGCTTCTTCCCACTTCCACCTGCTTCTTTCCAACCTTGGGGTTGGAAAGGGTACTCTCCCTGCCCTATTCCTGCCTGTTTGGCGCTTCCCTCTGTCCTAGCATCCTCCTTCCCAAAGTGGAATGTGCCTTGCCCTTCTCCCCAGGGCTAAACTGGAGAATGGCTGCCAGGTAACCTGATTTATGGGGAGAGGAATGAAAACACATCTGTTTAATATTTTCAAATTATTACCCCTGTTACCCCTGCATCTCGGAGGGTAATCACAAGTCTCTGGGGGCCCTCTGGGTCCCTTTAGAGTGGTGTGTTTCAGAGCAGTCCTGGAGGAAGACTTACAAGGCTCTTAGGTACCTCCTCCACCTGCCTCACTGCCCCTTCCTTTTCAGCCCATTCACCCAAATTCCTGGTCATAGTCCCCTTTTTCATGACAGCCCAGAAACAGTGGGAGTATTCTCTCCACAAAATTAGTTGGTATAACCAATGATCTATAATACATTCAAGTTCTGACAAACATAGTCCCTAGGATAACACCAGTTATGTAACCTATTACTTAAATATGGGATCATGGAAGAGAAAGCTATCCCAAAGAGCCCCAAATGAGAGAGTGTATGTGGAAAACATTAAATATTTGATTTGTAGACTGTGCCTTTTAACTTCAGACTGTTCCCAAAGAAAGGGGAAGCTTTTGTGAAGGGGAACAAATTAGTAAGGAAATTAACAGCCATGGGTCAAGTAACAGAAATAGTAAGAGGAAGTGTTGGTCTTTGTAGCAGTAACTACACTCTCATGCCCCTTTAGCTCATTGTGCAATGTGAGGCTTGCTGTGTATCTCTTGTACTTAGATATTTATCTGTTGTACCTTGTGAAGTCTTAGGTCAGAATTGGATCCTTATTGTGTGAAAAATTCTCATGGAAGCTGGGATATGGATGAAGAAATCAACGTGTGCACTGTGAATTCACTGGAGAAAGTAGAAAATAAAATTATTAAAATATAGTTCAAAAGGAGAATACAGAATAGGAAAAAATGCCCCCTTATTTAAGATTATCATTACCATCTGGGTTGTAAACCATTTGACTCTAATTCTAGAAGCTTGATGCCAGAAATAACTTATTACCAGGGAAATATGCTGGAGAATTGTCAGGAATGACAAATTTTTTTACTTGTTTTAACATCTGTATCACAAAATGATAAAGCTGGTAAGCCATACAATGATGCGAAGGCATGAGCCTAGTACTTTCTGCTACATATATTTATTCTGTCTTTGACATTCCAATTCTCCTTCCTTTCCCACCCCACAAAGGGTCAGAGACCACTTTTGATAAGCAGAGAATCCTTCAAACTCCCTTCTTCTTTCTGAAGGAAAGCACTGGACACATCTGGAATCTGTTCAGAATTTATAATCTAATCCATACACTTTGCACAGTACTAGCAATTCTTTTCACGGCTCTCTTTTCACAGTGGTCATGTTGAGAAGTACATAAAGTACTTAATTCTTACCTTGATCTATAACATTTATGAGTTCACATTAAACATAGACCACCACTGTCCAATCACATTGATAAAAGCATGTCATTTTGAAGTTCCAGTTCACTACTTCCTGGCTGTGTGACCTTGAGCATGTTGCTTAATCTCACTAGTTTACTCATCTTTAAAATAGGGATGGTAATAATAATAGTACCTGGCTCCTAGCCAATGTATTTGAAAGCTCCATTGCAATGATACAGAACAGCTTGAATGTTGAGAGCCTCCAAATACTAAATTGGATGTTCACATGTTTAATTCAAAGAAAATAAAATACATGACAAGGATTTAGTTATGTGTATCAGGAGACAGTATAAGAATTTGAATTGGGAGGTCGTGGGTAATCATGATGTTCTAAAATGGTGGTTATCTTTTTTATTTTTTAAAAAATTCTCTTTGGGGATTCTTTTGTGCAGAAAATCTCTTAATTTGCAATCTTTGATCTTCTCATTATTAACGTAAAGGTATATTGATTAGAAGGAAATGCAGCTTCCTCTTTGCTTTTCAGATTTGGGGCTACTTTTGGGGAGGCGGCTGCTGCTGTTTGGAGAATGGGGGAGGAACCTGGAAGTTTTAACCCCTTAGTCTGATATACTTTCTAGAAGGAGGCTACTAGGTCGTCTTATATTTTTCTGAAACCAGACGGAGTTTAATTTTCATGACACAAGAACTTGGTATTGAAGGAGTTAAAGGGTCTCCCACACCCCTCTGCCTGAATCGTTCTTTTGTGTACACAGCTGCAGGGGGAGCTCGGGTTGGAAAGGAAATGGTTAGAGGAAGAGCTGGTTTTCAGACCCAGGCGAGTCTGCGAGGGGGGCCGGGGGTGGCCTGGGGTTTTACATGCCAGATGTAGGCCTGCCCGGGTGCCTGCTTGGAGCCGCTGGCGTGGTCACGCCGGGGCCCAGCGCTAATCAAGACGAGGTGATGAGTTAGCGGGTTGCTATGGGGATGGGCCGGGCCACGTGACCAGGGTGCTGCTGCCGGCGCTTTGACGTCAGCAGCCGGGAGGGCGGGCCTCGAGAGGGCGGGGCGGGATCCGAGGAGGAGAAGGGAGCTGCGAGCGGCGAGCAGGCGGCAGGCGCGGTCTGCGCGAGGAGCAGGCGAGCGGGAAGGCGAGACGCAGCCACCTTCCTCACCAGCCAGCCCACAGCGGTTTGTTCCCATCCTCGGGAGTGCGCCAATGCCCGGGCCGACCCAAACCCTGTCCCCAAATGGCGAGAACAACAACGACATCATCCAGGATAACGGGACCATCATTCCTTTCCGGAAGCACACAGTGCGCGGGGAGCGTTCCTACAGGTAATGGGGCTGGCACGGGAGCGGCGCCGGGCGGGGGACCGCGGCGGGCGGGCGCGCGGAAGTCCGCCCGTTATATAATGGAGCAGACGCTGCCCCCGGACCCGGCTGCAGACGGGCGTTTGTAAAGGCGGTTGTGATTATTTCCTATCTGTTTCCATGTGTCATGTTGGGTGTGCACGGAGGCTTCCCGACTGCAGATGGAAAGCATTTTGTGAATAGGTTTGCTGCCTGCAAGGGGTCTCCCTCCACCTCTTTCCTTCCACATTGATTTCAAAATGCAAGCAATTTTCTCCCCCTCTCCAAAGGGAGACAGGCTGGAGCACTTCCTTTCCTCCTTCCTTTTTAGATTTTAAAGGAACCATGAGGTAGGCTGTGCCTGAAGACAGGGAACCAGGAGGATGGTGAGGAAAAGGTTTGCGCTTGCCCTGGTGTGCGTGTGTGCAGGAAAGATGGAATCCTCTAGATTAAGCTGCAGTCTGTGATGTTGAACCGCCAGATTGATGGAGCTTTGTAAGAATTCTGCTCGCTGATTGGTGCAAGGATTGACAGCAGAGGTCACGGTGTCAGACATTCACCAAAATTTTCTCCATAGAACCCAAGGTTTATTAGAAAGAGACTGGACTGCAATGGACTTGAAAAGAACTGGGTGCCGTTATGCATTTTCTTAGGAGTTTATGGCCTCCGCATGGGTGGGGGAGCCCGCCCTTCTTATTTACAGTAGGAAGGTAATTCCTGGTATTTTGCTGTGGTCTGATTTGAGGATGGACTGATCTTGGTCATTGTGTTGTGAGCCTTTTGATTAATGAGGCAGCCTGTACGGTTGGCATCGTTTTTACATTAGCATATCTGGCAATATGTTCTAGTAGATAAGCTCATTAAAATTGTTTGCATTGTTTGATAAGGATAACAATGTAATGGAGAATGCAGCTCGAGTCTAATGCAGCTCAAGCAAGGCCAGACTTTAAGGGAGACTGATAGCTTCGCTCATATTTCCTCTGAAGTTCTTTTGTACTGGGGTAGTTATTTTTAAATGTTACCTTGATAACCGCTAACAATGCTTTTGCTTTGAGGCAGAGCACACATACCTCTGAAATGCATCCTCTCAGCGAGCAACAGGAAATCACTTTTTTTTAATGCCTTCATCTAAACATTCAGATGGTATTATGGGCAGACTAGTCTGTGTGTGTATAAATATTGCATATTTTAAAAATAGAGCCAAAAGTACCCCCACATCCTCTCTCTTTGACCAAAGAAATGCTATGAGCTGACTGAAAAAAAAATTATAAGCAATCTCTGCCCTGTCATCTCTGGCAGTTACATAAATACTGGGAGTTAATTTTGGCTGTGCCCATGAGGTCACCAAAATCTCATGCCTATGGTTCCAAGTAATATGTTGACATGGCATCCTTAGAGATTCCAAGTGCTGGTTAAACCAAGCACTTAATATAAACCAAAATTGGTTAATATAAATTTGCTTAATATAAACCAAAATTGGTCCACAACCTCCGGGACTCTCCTTTTGGAGACCCATGAGACTGGAACTTTGGGTCCCATCTTTCCTTTACTTCTCTCCACCTTTCTCTGGACATTCCAAAGCTTAAAGTAGAATTTAAAAACAAAAACAAAAACAAAAACTCTGAGTTGCTTTTAAACCGCACTTATTTAAACTGCTTTTCTAGGTAATAAATTTGAAGCCCATATTTCTTCAGTGATTTCAGCTCTGGCACGTAGGTAGCAGTTGTTTTTAAGACAGAGTTCGAATTTTACCACATGGGCCAAACGAAGGCAGTTGCCTGGTTGGGTTTTATTAGTCATATGAACTAACTTGCAATGGCAGTGGAAAAATCATGTGGTAGAAAGGTTAAATGCTACCTTTTGTTGATGAATAATTGCTTTAAAGTAAAAATTTATTCACCTTTTAAATTCAGTCCAAGTTATTATTTCCATTTCCTGAACTATTTCCAGTTTGCTGTCTGAGTCCCTGTATGGTACCTGAAATTATGTGAAAAACAAAACTGAATTTGAATAAAGATCTGACTGAGCAAAATCTTAAGTCACTAAGAGCATCATCGCCTTTGTATTTTATATAATAGGAGTATTGGATGCTATAGTGAGAGATGTCATAGGTTAAATGAAGAAAGAAGACTCCAAAATTACATTTGTATTGTGTTATGTAAAGAGTGCACACGGAGACAGACACACTTGATATTTTCCTTGGTCTGCTTTTCTTTCAAAGTGGATGACCAACGTAGTATAACTACCACTTATTTTTTTGGAGGCGTGGAGGGGAAGGAAAAATGTGACACATTTTTCTATCCAGGAAGTGTTCTATAATTATTTTGGCGTCCTGAGGCTGGAGTAATATTGCCATTTAATTGCTGAGGAAACTTGGAAGGCAATTTGAAAGCCAGAAGAGAGGTTTAACCACATAAGTTTTACTTTGGCTGTAGGTTCATTTTGGCCCCCAACAATGAGGTGAGCTTGAGAGTTCTGTTGGAGTGCCATGGAGGGGCCTGAGTCAGCCGAGAGCCCTGGGAGTATCACAGGGAATTCTCTCTGTGGTTCCTTTACTGACTTCTAGGTAGGGCCGCAGCAGGTCCTTCAATCTTTGGCTTTATTTTCTACATTTGCTTATTACATATAGACTCTCTCATCACATTCTTATAAAAGTTTTTGTGAAGTTAACTTCAAATATTTAAAACAAACACCATCTTAAAAGAGGTAAATAAGCATAAGAAGAGTGCAGTTATTACTGAAAGAGGACTCTTCCAGGTACTCCAGAACAAGAACACCCCTCACCTGGCTGGGAGCACGGGTGAGAGGAGAAGCAGACACCCAGAGAACAAGGCGGTTCTTTCCGGCTCCATCTGGGGGCAAGTGGTCACTCTTCCCAGGAGGAGACATTATTGTCATAACATTTGCACGAGATTGTTTATAAATACGGATCAAATATGGTTCACAACCCAGATATCTTGATCCAGGTATCTTTTGGTATAAACAGAACCCATTTTTACAGCCTGGACTAGAGGGGGTGGTGAATCATTATCGAAACAGAGTGTACTTCGATTAGCAGAGCAAGTTTCCTTTAGAAAATTACCCTTCCATTAGCAATTTCCATTGAAAAGAGCAAGTGCAAAAATGGCTCAGCAGAGCTGACTGGACATGTTTCCACGGCTCATGTCCACTCCTGTGTGACCGCCTTCTCAGCCCCAGCTTCCTCATTGCATTTATGAGCAATAGAAATCCATATATTTTAAGAGCTGCCTAAAAAATAAATGTGGTGTGGGCCATCTGAGGTGACTGTTTAAATCACAGAGCGAACAAGTCGGGCTCTTGGTCTCCTAGGAGGGGCGACTCTCTATAGCTCTGTTTCATGCAGTCGTAGGAAATGAAATTTATTAACTGGCCCTCTGCCCACTGTATCTTTGTTTGCATACTCCAGGCTTTTAAGAATGAATGTATAAGTCCAGAGGACTGGTTCCACATGGGTGTTTGAACACGCAACTACAGTAGCATGTGTTTCTGAATACTTAAAAAAAAAATTACTTGGCCCCAGGCAATGGACTATAAAGAAAAGCACAACGAAAACTTAAGCCCAAAACATTGGCTCTCACATCCAACTTTGCCAATTTTGAAAAATGAACTCTCGGTAAGGAAAACAAGAAATATTGCATGTGTGTGCACGTGCATGTGCACAAAAGATAGTTGTGAAAGCGTGTTCTGTTTAATAGAAGCTATTGTAACACGCCTCACTTTAACCGGAATGTAGATTTCAGATCACATTCCCCCGAATAGCAGCTGCAGACAGCAGAAGTCTCCTTCATACATCTCCATTATGTATGTATTAGTATCATCTGGGTTTACTACTGTCATAGGAGGTTTTTGAAAACAGTGATTTTTGTCCTTTACATTTTCTTAGGTTTATTTTTTATTTTTTTTGCGGTACGCGGGCCTCTCACTGCTGTGGCCTCTCCCGTTGCGGAGCACAGGCTCCGGACGCGCAGGCTCAGCGGCCATGGCTCATGGGCCCAGCCGCTGCGCGGCATGTGGGATCTTCCCGGACCGGGGCACGAACCCGTGTCCCCTGCATCGGCAGGTGGACTCTCAACCACTGAGCCACCAGGGAAGCCCTCTTAGTATTTTTAAAGGGTTACTTGATGCTTTGATTATTAAGTGCCCAATTTTTGAACTTCTTTTCAGGGTCCTTTGTCAGGGCGTCTGTTAAGGGGATGGTCTTCCTGGTGCCTTTGGTGAGAGGCTCACCCCTGCTCAGCAGTGGTTGTCAGTGGTCTTATCTCTTTACGGTGCATTATCTTAGCAGAACAGTGGTTTGAGATGGTCCTCTGAATTTAGGAGGTTGATTTCCATACGCAGGATCTTTCCTATATATACAGAGACCTCTTGAAGCTCCAATGAATAATCCCTTAGATCAGTGGAGGGGGAAATATCGGGACTAATCTAAATATAACGTTTGGTTTGGAGAATTAATTTGACAAACGCTTGAGAGTCTTACTCTGGCCAAGCTCTCTGCCAGATGCCCCTTCAAGGACCTTGAGTTCTATTTCAACGCCAGATGTGTGAGCTGTTCATTTTGTAACAGATTTACTTTATTGTGAATATTTGGCTTGGTCTGATAGCAAAAGTGGTTTGCACTTCCTGAGCCCACAGTGACTCAAAGTAGAAAAAGACACCCTCAAGGCCAGTGTGCTGTAGGAAGCTAAGAGACATTGGTGGAGACCAACAATTTGGGTGAAAATAGAGTGCAGGCTTTGGCCTGGCGAGGCACATATTGGGCAGAAGCGGAGAGTAGGGCAGGAGCATTGGAAGGCAGGCAGGTGACCGGAACTTGAAAATAGAAAGCCATTGAAAGCACATTAATTGGAAGACAACATAGTAAAAGCAGAGGTGCATGCGGGAATTGATCTCCCGTTTTGCAGTGAGAGTTGAAAGGAAAATGGAATCCTCCAGTGCCCCACCCTGCAGTGTCCAGAATTCCTAGAGAATACTTTGTTTGCTCTAGTAGAGAGAACTCTCCAGCTCTAGTGTAGGTAGATGTTCCTGGCTCAAGTCATCTTTCCCTCAGTAGAACCAATCAGGGCAACTTCTTCCCATAACAGGTTTGGTACTTAGGTCAGATGGTGGCTTCTGTATTTACAGATGCCCACTTCATAGTTACCGGGCTAAAGAAATGGCTCTTGTATAGAGTTTACACTATTTTGATCCTCCCAAACTCCCCGGGCGAATTCGGATTTTACTCACTTGAACCAGGACAGACTTATTTAAAGCATTATCTTGTTTTTTCTAAAGGAGCGGAAGGTGGTGATAGATGCATAGGATGGTCAAGCTGATGGCAGCTTTTAGTGATGGACACTTTTGTGTAATTTATCTAGTAAAGGAAATGTACCTAGAGCTCAGTCTTTTTCTTTTTTCTAGACCACATTTGCTTCGGGCAGGTAAAATGTGCCGAAAGAGCCAGATTTGGGTTATGACTTGGAACAGAAGAGGAATAGGGCAAGAGACTTGAAAATGAAGAGTACGCGTTATATAGTCTGCGTTGGCAGAAGTCTGTAAAACTTGGGATCTTGCGTACAGAATTGGTCCCGAGGTTTATAGCCAGTGCTTGTTGTTACATCATCCTTAACATGACAGTGCTCTTCCTACGAGGCACACCGTTTCATTTTTCCTAGAAGTAGTGTTTATTTTTCTTTTAAAACACATTAATTCTTTGTTCTTAAGAAAGCCTACCCTGGCAAAGCCCTGAGAGGTAATTTGTCAAAAATGCCAGCGGCATTGACATCTCAGGGCGGCGTTCTTGGGTTCACAGTTCTTCTTTGGTTACAAACGGTAGTCTCCCCTCATGCAAGAGCCCTCCTGGTTCCGCGCAAGGTTTGCGTTTGGTGCTCAGCAGATCAGGAGAAGGCGCAGCCACTAACATCGGCTCCTCTTCCCCTACCCCAGTCTACTTCCATTTTGTCATTTTGGAAAGCCAAAACGTGTTTTCAGGTTATTAATAATAAAATCTTTTAAATTTCCACTCTTTAAATTACACAGTTATTGTTGTATTAAAATTTAAGCCAGAATTCCGGCAGTCTAAGAATCTGTTCTTTCAGCAAACTTACGGGGTTCCTTCTATACTCCAGGCTCCATGCCAGGCACTTGAATTCAGAGGTAAATCATGCACAGCCCCTTCTTGAAAAGCCTCTAGTATTGGGGACAGCAGGCAGGAAGGCAGTGCCTGACGGAAGAAATCTGAGGTGAAGAGGTACCTCTGACCCCAAGAAAGCAATCCTGTGATTCTTGTGCTGATGCTCAGCCAGGGCAAAATTACCGCTCCTGGAATTTTCAGAAGCTCTTAGAAATGGCGCATGTAAATAAAAACTATGTTTGAGTGTGTGTGTTCCCTATCATGACCTCTGTGTATAAGTTTTTATACAGCCCCGAGGCACAGGTTTGAGTATTGTTGAGTGAGTGACCTATGTGGTGGGAAGGTAGTTACTTGGGAAAAAGTAAAAGGCTTATCTCTTTTGATCTCCCAAGTTTTATATTTGTACTGACCATCACTGTTTAAAGTAGTACAGTATACTCACTTTTATGTAAAGAAAATTTATATATTCGTATTTCCTTGATGTGCCTGGAGAAACTGAAGGAATATAGACTAATCTCTGTGGAACTGTACAGACTGTCCCTGGGTACCTTTCTTTGTTTAAAAAAAAACCCTTGCAACCATGTAAATGCACTACCTAATCAATCAATGGTGTTTCATTTAACACTATATAGTAGCATTTTAAACATTAAATGAGTTTTGATTTTTAACAGCGAGTTGTACGTGCTGAAGTGTGTTGGGAAGCATCTCAAAATATCATGGACTTGTTGAAGTCACATGGATGATATTAAAGATTTGCCTAACGCAAGTACCACCCTTTAAAACGTCGCAAATCACAGATGAAACGCGCTCCCACAGCATCCGCCCCGTGAGGTTTCACACATAGCAATGCATAGTCCATGTTTTGTTTCATTTCCCCCAGAGGCCATCAAGCCTGATCAGTGTCGTTTTTTTGTGTGTGATGCGGCCAGCCTGCTTAGTATGCCCCAGGAATCTTGCACTAACTGCAAAAGAATCCTCTGTGAGGATTCTTTGTCAGTATCCTTTTCGGATGTTTCTCTCCTCATTTATTGAGCACCTGGTGTGTGTCAGGTATTGTGCAGGGGCCCTTAAAAATGTGAGATTGCAGGTTACGGCCATTTTTTAGCCACTCTGCTGCTGTCCTCTGCCCCAAGCCCCACCTCCTGCCCCCAGCTCTAAAAGTCTGACTCTCCGCCCCCTTATGGAAGTTATGGAGCAATATCTGGCCTTGATGGGACCCCCTGCGGTCGTGCTAGACACCAGCCAGGAAACAGGCCATCTGCATTCACCACCCCTCCCTGCTCCTGCCCCTCCCCCTCCCGTCTGGGTGAAGGCTGAGTGGATCCCATGGAGACTGACCAATTAAGAAGAAACAATAGGAGAGCTTTGAATACATTATCCCAGCTATAGGGACCTGCTGCTCACTGGCGGCAACCACGAAATAGAAAGCTTGTGGAGCTCGTGAGCCAAGGTCTCTGCCAGAAAAGGAGGAAGCAGAAGAGGGAGTGATTGGTGGGTGCCGTGGGGTGGAGAGGGGAGTGCAGGATGAGGGCTTCTTGGGGTGGATGTGTCAGCCCCTCCCCCTCCCCCCTGGCTTCCCATCTCTTTCTGTTTCTGGGAGCCTAGTACATCTGTCCCTCCAGCACGTATTCTCCAGGGAGAAGGAAAAAGAGATGAGAGTCATCAGCCGCCTAGGCAGGGGGCTGAGGACAGGAAGGCATGGGGACCTGTAAGTCTTTCCAACACCCCTTAGAGGGGCTGGCAACACACAATAAATGGAAACGCAGGTTTGGTGTTCAGGAAGCTGGTTTGTCTTTCCCCGGAGTTTCTGACAGGCAGGTAGCATTGTCGTATCACCGACTTTAAGAGGTCAGTGTGGGGCTTCCCTGGTGGCGCAGTGTTTGAGAATCTACCTGCTAATGCAGGGGACACGGGTTCAAGCCCTGGTCTGGGAAGATCCCACATGCCGCGGAGCAACTAGGCCCGTGAGCCACAACTACTGAGCCTGCACGTCTGGAGCCTGTGCTCCGCAACGAGAGGCCGCGATAGTGAGAGACCCGCGCACCGCGATGAAGAGTGGCCCCCGCTTGCCACAACTAGAGAAAGCCCTCGCACAGAAACAAAGACCCAACACAGCCAAAAATAAATACATAAACAAATTAAAAAAAGAAAAGATGTCAGTGTGAACATACTTGCAGGCTGTGTGATGAGTGTCACTGCTACCTCACCTCCCATTCAAAACTTAGTCTACCTCCCAGTAAGACCAACTGGGGCTCTCAAAGTCCCAGATTGCTGCTCAGAGAAGCAGGGAGCGGTAGCAGGCAAAGCTTGGGCTCTGGCATGAGACTTACTCTGCCACCGCTTTCTAACTGTTTCATTCAGGGAGAATTTTTTAGCCTCTCTAAGCCTCATTTTCCTAATGTGCTAATGGAAATAGTAATAGCATCAACCTCACAGTTCTTAATGAGGACTTAAATGAGATACGGAATATAAAGTATACCAAGCAGTGAATGGTGAAAAAATAAATGCCTTTAAAAATGTTAGCTAGTACTGTTGCTTGTAATTTCAAGGTACCCTTTTACCCTATCTTTATAATAAGCTATGAACTTGGTGTCGTCGGTGCCTGTTACAATACCTGGCACATAGCAGATGTTCATTAAAAGTCCAAATTCAGTCTGGGAAAAATTCAAACAAATTATACTGTGCTGTCCCCCACCTTACCAACTTTATTAAGAATTAATTTTACATACCGTATACTGTATCCATTTAAAGTATATGATTTCATGATTATTGGTGGTACGTATGCCTTTGAAGCCATCACTCCCAAAAGATTCCTGGTACCCTTTGCAGTTCATATCTCTTCTGTCCACAGCCCCAGGCAACCACTGTTCTGCTTTCTGTCACTGTAAATTAGACTACATTTTATATAAATGGAATCATACAAATTGTACTCTTTTTTTTTTTTTTTTTTTTGTGGTACGCAGGCCTCTCACTGCTGTGGCCTCTCCTGCTGCAGAGCACAGGCTCCAGACGCGCAGGCCCAGTGGCCATGGCTCACAGGCCCAGCCGCTCTGCGGCATATGGGATCTTCCCCGACTGGGGCACGAACCCGTGTTCCCTGCATCGGCAGACAGACTCTCAAACACTGCACCACCAGGGAAGCCCACAAATTGTACTCTTAATGTCTGACTTCTCTTACTCGGCATAATGATTTTCAGATTCATCCATGTTGGGTTTACCAGCAGATCATTACTTTTTGTGGTCAAGTAGTATTCCACTGTATGGCTGTACCATATTTTATCAATTACCAGCTTGTAAACATTTGGGTTGATTCCAGTTCTTGGCAATTATGAATACAACTTCTATGAATATTCATGTATAAATCTTTGTGGAGCAAATGTTTTCATTTCTCTGAGGTAAATATCTAGGAGTGGAACGTTTAGGTAATATCATTGGTGTTTAAGAAACTTAAGAAACTGCAAATAGTTGTCCAAAGTGGTTGTACCATTTCACATTTCTACCAGAAGCGTAGGAGAGTTCCAGTTGCTTCACATCCTTGTCAACACTTGGTATTGTCAGTCTTTTCAATTTGGCCATCCTTACAGATGTGTACAGGTATACTGCTGAGATTTTAAGTTATGTTTTTTTGATGATTAATGATGTTCAGTGTCTTTTATGTGTTTATTGGCCATTTGTGTATATTCTTTAGTGGAGTGTGTGTTCAGATGTTTTGCCTGTTTAAAAAAATTCGTTGGTTTATTGTTATAAGAGGATTATAAAAAGTATAACCTGGATACTATAATATAGTCTTGACTTAGATTTTAATGGGTTTGAGTCTTGTGTTTTTAACCTGAATATAATACCTCTCAAGAAAAAGAATAGTTTTTTCTATGTGTTCTTTATCTCCACTGCCTTTTCTAGCAATTAGGTCCAGCTCTTAGTAAATACATAGTAAATGATTCTGTTAAAATAGACTGCAAAATAATAACAGGATCATTATATTAACTCAGAGAAAAACCACTAAATCCACTTAAAAAAGTTATATTAAAGAGTTCAATTTTGGAGCTGTGTTTTCTTTGGGCCCTTGATAGATATGAGATGCTCTTTTAACTCTGTGGGGAAGAACCCTATAATTCTGTAGATACTCTTTTCTTTCTATTGAGTGTTCCCTTAACACTGTATGAAACGTTCTGCTATTGAATTTAAAAGGAAAATGTGTGTAGAAACATTTTCTTCTTTAAAGAGAGCAAGGAACCATTTTCATACTTTCAAAATTTTGCCCAGGATAATCAAAGCATTACACGCCTCCCCTGCCTTTTTTTTTTTTTTTTTAATCTTGCTCACTCCTTTTCATTCTATCTAATTTGGCATTTTTGTTGTTGTTGCCAGTTTGGGTCCTGACTTCTCAAAACCCCTAAGGAGAAATTGCCTCAAGTAGAGTTTAGAAACTGGGAAGCAAAAGCTCAGTAAGGTCCTAGGTTTACCTGAAAGGATCTGCTGAGGGCCCTTGTGATTTTTGAAAGGGTAGGAATGGTTGGCTTCCAGAATCTTTGCAGCTGAAAACCAAATTTCTTAACCACATATGTTTCAAAACCCAAAGATACTATAAAATAAAGGTCACTTGTGACTTCACAAATGCCTTAGGTCTACTAGTAGATTTTGAGTGCAACTTCTTTCATCTGTCACTTATTCATTTCATTGCAAAACCATGAGGCCAGATTTCAGATGAATTACTGCTTCTATGATGGCAGTAATCTCTTACTGTCTAGGTCATGGATGATTATTTTCTGTGTTCTGTTTAGGATTGAGCAAGTTATAGCCACTCAAGGATCAGTTGAGAGTTGAAAGTGTTCTTTTTGCTTTAATTGAGGTTGTTCCATGAAAGGAAGCCAAATACCACTCGACAGGACATCCTGTGATTCCCTTAGTTTACGATGGCCAAAAACATGACTCTTTTTAAAAAATAAGATGATTGCTTGCTTCCTTTCCTGTTAACAAGGGAGCCCAGAACCGATGGTGTCCATTTGGCTTTAAGGACGATAACTAGCAAGCAACTAAACCTCGCTCCAAAATCACGTAAAGAATTATAGGACATGGAAAGACATCCAGATCTTTTTATGTGAGCCAACAATGATTTGGTCATTGTTCGCATTTAAGTGACTGCTGGTTCTGTTGTCCTGAAGTAATAACTGAAAAAGAGAGGAAACTAGACCAAACTAGAAGTTCTAGGAATTAACTATGTTAACATAAAATCTGGAATTGGGTATATTATGGTATATCTGTACAATGAAATGTAGTGCAAATACTACACATGAAGAAGATATGGAAAATGTTCAAAATATGTTAAGAGAAGTTAGCTGATTAGTACAAAAATACGTATGTATTATATTAGTTTCCTAGGGCTGCCATAACAAATTTCCACAAATTAGGTGGCTTGATATGTATTCTCTCACAGTTGTGGAGGCTGGAAGTCTGAAATGAAAGTGATGGAAGAGCTCTGCTCCCTCTGAAGGCTCTGAAGGGAATTCATTCTTTGCCTCTTCTGCGTGGTCGCCCTCAGTGTCCCTTGGCTTGTAGCCGCATTGCTTCAATCTCTGCTCTGTTATCACATGACTTCCTTCCCTGTGTATCTGTGTCTCTCTGTGTCTGTAAACGGTCTTCTCATAAGGACACCAGTCATTGAATTTAGGGCACTAACCTCATCTTATCTAATTACACCTGCAAAGATTCTCTTTCCTAATAAGATCACATTCTGAGGTTTTGAGTGGACGTGAATTCCAGTGGGGACACTATTAAATCTAGTGTGTGTGTGTGTGTGTGTGTGTGTGTGTGTGTGTGTGTGTATGTGTGTGTGTGTAACTGTTTTTATAAATGTACCTGTATAAAATACACATACTCATATAAAAGAGGTCATTAATTTTATTTTTATCTTTATTTTCTACTTTTTCTCTAGTGAAAATGTACTGATTTTTAATATAAAAATATTTTAAAAAATAAAAAAATATCACTTTGACATCTACTTTTAAAAAATAGTAGTTTTTTTAAACTAGCATTCTACCTTGAAATTGTTTTCGTTGCTTCATCAAACTCTTATGAGATTTTTTAACCTTAATTTAAAATAGGAAATAATCATTTGTAGCATATATACACAAAAATATATAGAGTCAATTAATATTTTTATGGTATTAATTGTGTTTATTATGCTTAGTATAACAATAACTAAGACTGAAGTAAAGTAAACTAGGTCTTTGAGACTTTGGGTCAACCAGTATAATATCAGGTCTTTGGTTTAAGTCTGGGGAACCACACACACACAAAAAAGTTACAATTATACTCAGTTGCTGAATTCAAATTAATTTTTAAAATATGTTTTAAAGTCTCTAAGTTAATCTTAGGAACCTAGAAACTAGGCATGGGGGCAGGATGGGGAGGCACTTTGCCAAATTTCATCCATTCAAATTGACTCAAATACTGGTCAATTTTTAACATACATATTCACTCTGGAACTCAATTTACTCACCGAATGCCTTTAGACTTTCTTGTCTCTAGTAACATCTCTAGTTAGTCAAGTTGTTTATAAAATCTTCTCATAAGTAATTTCCTTTCCCTTAATAATTTCTGAATGCTCATCAATCAACTGTTATTTTTCTGTCTTTATCCCACGTTTAACAAAACATTCCGAATTCAGCAGGGACCACAGTTCCCCACGTTTGCTAAACTACAACAGTATATTAAATTTTGTCGTTTGCTCCTGGGAGTCCTCATACCGTAGAACTGCAGAATCAAAACAGGAGGCTTCAATTCAAGTAACTGCTATACATCCACTCTTTCCTAAACCCAAGGGTCTGACTGTGTATCTGCCCCTCTGGTGTTTCTGTACCTGATTCAGTTTGGACATGGCACAGTTCTTATCCACTTTTTACTCACATGCTCAGTATCTGCACTTCCTTTTGAGAATCACAGTGTTCTTACACTGATGGCTGGAAATGTTTTAACTTTTAACCTGTGAAAAGGCAGCAGATAGGAGAGTAGAGAGGTACTGCAAATTAAGAGTGAGTGAGTGTGTGTGTGTGTGAACTGATTTTTGTCAGGGGCTGTTGGGTATTTTGATGCAAGTCTATCAGCCCTTTCTTCATTCCCATAAATAAATAGTAAATGAGTTTATTGGCTTACAACAGACAAACAAACAAAACTCTTCTACTCCAATACAAGGCAGATAGGATTGGTGTTTGGTTGCCCAGACAAGAGTAGCAGGAAACTAGGGAAGGGGAAAGAAGGACGAACTCTGACTCTGGGGTGGAATTGTAGGCAGGTAGCAGGGAGTCTATTCTCTGGCCTAAATGAATCATTTCATCTGGGAAAGGAAGTTTGGGGAATGATGGCCTGGGGAACTGGTGATGAATTAGTGCTCCAAGTTTTGATAGTATTTCCTCACTGCTACACCAGTTTGGCTGAACGTTACTAATCTTAGACAGAAATTTCCATTTCCTGTGCTCATGACTTGCAGCCATATTGGATGTAATTCACAGGATGTCCTCTGGGGTTGGGGAGTGGGTTTGAGGTAGAAAGCCAATCAGTACCTTGTCAACTAAAGGTAGTATTTAAGAAGTTTAAGGAAAGAATTAAGAAGAGTGGGTGGCATGGACAGGGCTGGGGATATGTGGGTGTATATCATCTATTTTAGAGTTAAATTCACTGGGGCATATTTTAACACTGGCCTGTACTTCCCTTTTTCTTTTGGGCTTAATTTTATTGGTACTTCAGTTTCCATTTCCGTTTCAGAATGTTCTCATAAGTTTAAAAATGAATTTTGCCACAGTGTAAATATAGACCTTTGGATAGGCACCAGTCTCTAAGAGTGAGATACCCAGAGATTTGTATTTGTTTTTTTTTTTTAAGAGATTGATTTTTTTTAACACATAGTCAAGACATCAATCTGAAGCCTTTTATTAGTTGAAAAACATTATAAGCAGTAATAGTGTACGTGGTCTCTGTCCATTTTGACTAAGCTACCACAGAAAGAAAATTGAGAGACTTGAGTCCAAGATACGTAGTAACTAGAAATGCAAAATGTGGTGATTCCTAAAATATTAGCATGGCTTATATATTACAGCTGGCAGGTTTTTGAGCCAAAAATCATTCCCAGCATTAAACTGAGTAAAACTGGTTACCCAAATCTCTCCATTTCAGGCTATTCTTCAGAGAAACTTATGTTAAAAGATCATCTTGGTTAAAGGGAAAATGTACAATGAGGACTTGGTAGCACTAAAAAAGGAAAAATGGTTTTTATTCAAGACCACAGTGGTATTCACACTTGGAGGTCTGTCTTTTTCTCACTTACTCTCGTGACATCATAAAACCCAAGAGCAGAAAGGGACTTGGTTGAGGGCAGGAATCCTGGAATCAGCCCTGGGTCCAGATCCCAGCTCTTGCATTTAATAATTGTGACTGGGCAAGTGCCTAACCCTCCCCGAGTCTGTGTACCTTCTCCTCCATCATGGCATAAATGCAGTAGCTGTCACATAGCATTGTCGTGAAGACTAAATGAGAAGATGAGTGTTAACTACATACTTCTGGGAAGGAAAGAAGATCCAAAGAGGTTAGGCACATATGCCCGAGTTCGCCTAGCTGGTTGGTGGTAGCTCTGGGGTTAGAAGCCAGTGCTCCTGGCTCCTAGATCAGTGATCTCATGAAGCTGAAATATGTACAAATACTGAGTGCGCTTTTCATCCTGGTGTTGGAGACATGAAAAATGGCATGTTTCTCTATTCCCTTCTTTCTTTTAGACATCAGATACCAGAGTCCTTTAGTCCACTCAACTCTAATTTATCCTCACCTGACCATCTCACACAGCACTAGAGACACGTATTGACAGTTGGCTTACATGGCATGATTTCGGGAACCCTGTAACTTTCTCCTCCCCACAAAATTCTCCCTCATGTGCATCCATTCGGGTTTTATTTACTGTGCACCCACTATGTGCCAGGCACTGCTCTAGACATAGGAGGCACACAGTAACAAAATGTATTCTATAAAGAACCTGCCTTCATAGAGCTAACTTCATGAGGGCAAGAGGTAGTGGACAGACAGTAAACTAACGAGATAATCACAGCTTGTGTTAGTATCACGGAGGAAAGAAGAGGTGGTGGAGGAGTACCTGGAGGAGGCCACTTTAGAGTGTGGCCAGGGAGGGCTTGCTGAGGAGGTGACATTTGAGCTGAACCTGAAGCATGAAATGTAACCCATGGTGCCAAGTGCTGGGAATGACCCCTTCCTTCATGTAAGACCTTGAGCCCCAATTATCCCTAAGGATTGAAGCTGTCGTCCCTCATTTGTTTTTTATTACATGAAGCTTTCAGGAAGTCATACAGCTGAGGATGAGAAGTACCTGAGGAGGAATCAGCACCACCAAGAGCACAAAATAGTTCAAAACCAGGAGGTGGAGGGCACTTCTAACAAAATTTGCCCACCACCCGGCTTTGCCTGGTATTGGTGGTGTGTTCATGCAGTCATCACATACTCTTCTGCTATGTCTTACACACCTGGTTTTATGCTGGGGGCGTTAGCAACGGAGCATGACCGCCCACCATGGTGGCAGCCGCACCCATGCCCTGAAGGGTTGACCCGGGGTCATGCTGGGTGGGGGAGGCTTGGGACCTGACTGGAAATGACTTAGGATCATGGGAGAGAGCTAAGGTCAGGGTGAGAAGGAACAGGGCCAAGTAGGGCTAGGAAAGTTAAACAGAAGGCATATGGTCCAAATCAAGTGGATGTACCTGGAGCCAAGTTGAGGAGGGGTGGGGGGACTGGGCAAAAGTTGGTGCCCTGAGGAGGCCAGCCAAGCCTGTGGCATGGGAATGAGCTCTGGGTCATTGAAGTTATTTTCAGAGCATGGACCAAGCCACTCACTGTTTGAAACAGATGGACATTTAGGCAAATGTAATCAGTTATAATCAGTCGCATTTCTGACCATATGGAGTGTGTGTGTGTGTGTGTGTGTGTGTGTGTGTGTGTGCGCGCGCGCGCTTATGGCTTTAAACTTTTTGCTTCCGTTATACGCAGTTGAATTTCATTCATGTCCGTGAATGTTATGAATGCCACAAAAAACTTTTAGAATTCCCAAATTTCTTCACTCCTTGGATAAGAGCCAAGTTTCCAAGTCATTTCAGGGCCATAGCAATTGACTGTTAATTCTGAATTTAAAAACCCAAAACCTTTGTATGCTGTTTTTTTTTAACAAATCAATTAATATTTTACTTAGCGTGCAATTTTAACACATTGAATAAGTGAACACAAATCCTCTATGTCTTCCAGCATGACCTCAAAAATCTCAGTCAAGCTAAATAATCACTCTCTGGACTTTAGGGGGTGGAGCCAAGCAGGAGTGTTTTTTTGTTTTTTAATTTATTGAAGTAGAGTTGATTTACAATGTTGTGTTAGTTTCAGGTGTACAGCAAAGTGATTCAGTTATACTTATATGTATATGCTATCTTGAAAATTGCATTTCTGTTTCATTTCCTTACAGTATTGGGGGTAGCCAAGCCAAGGAGCCACCTACTGAATAGTACCTGGTGAGGTTCACGCAGATAGCCACAAGGCTGTTAAATGGAGGTTGATTTTCAAGGCTAGTTAGAGAATCTCCTTTTGCAGGTGGTTGGAGAAATCTGTTTTAATCATATTCTGTTTTTAAAAAATAGTCCTTGAAATACTTGGTGATATGGCAGGAAGGAGCTTAATCTCTGTTTTTAAAAGCAGCAGTTAATGGCAGATGGGATGGACACCCTGCAAAAGAGTATTATTTTCTGTTCATTCTCTCTGGGAGACAGCAATTATTAGCTGGAGGTAGGACCTCTGATTGTGAGATGACATGGAGCTTTGTGCCACAATTAAAAGCATTATCATCAAGCAGTGGATGGTAACGAAGGGCACATTAATAATCGCCATGGTAGGCCGCTTGGAAGAGCCTGGAATAAAGAGCAGGCTAATGTGCCCTCTGATAAAACTCATATTTTATCCAATGTTTCTCTAAGAAGCTTAGTATTAAAGTTCTTTTACACTGGTTTTCTTCACTAGCTCTAAATTGTGAATAGCCTAATTTTGAGGAAAAATTAGTATATTTCACATTCTGTGTTTTAATAAAAATATGTGCATTTTATAATTGTGGGCATATCTTGATGCTTCTCTGCTGTCCTTGTCTAAAGTCAGTACTGCACCCAGGCCTCTGCCCCCGCTCAGCTCTCTGGGGAGGGTTGGTGCCTGGAAGAGTCCGTTTTGCATTGTCTGTCTCATCCCATAAGAGAGTCGTAGAGCCCTGTAAAAATAAAACAGATGCACATCTGCCCACGGTGGCTTAAGTGTGTTATTATTACCTGAAGACAATAAATGACCCCTTAAATTCCCCTCCCAGCCCTAGAGTCCATGCAGCCATCAATTATTCCACAAGTTAAGTGGAAGCCTTAATACCCAATTTTCAATGAAACTCAATACAGTTTCCAGAATGTCTCTCCAGGGAGATTTCATCTTGTCAGTGTTTGTCTTTCAGAGACCCTCTGTGACTCCGGCTTCCCTCCATCCTGATCTCCCTCCCCAACCAAATACTGTCGCCCTGCCCCCATGTTCTGGGTCACAAATAAAGAGCAAATGATGAATCGAGAATTATCTGGAGATATTCTTTCCTTGGTGAGATGTTTAAATCCTCTCTCTCGCGGTATTGAATCTGGAGAATGAATTATGCACAGCTGAAAGGCGGAGAAGTTTCTGGTTCAGGGGACACTTACCAGTCACTCCCAACGGATGCCCAGTTCATTATCAGGGACAGCCACGGGGATTTCACATCAGCCTTTTGTGAGGAGGGAGCCAGGAAGCAGACACTCAGGCAGAATCTATTTCTGTTGTTACAAAGCTTTGCAGAGGAAAACTCTGACATTTAAGTGAATGTCTGCCGTTGGGACCCAGTCTCTTCATCCCCCCTCAGGTTGATGAACAACTTTTGGAGTTTCTTCCTTTGTCTCTGTATTTAATCAGTGGGTATAAATATACACTTCTTTTCTTCAGTGTATATTTACAGGTTACTTTAGAAAGATGCCACTTGTAAGGTAAGGAAATAATTCATTTTTAGATCAGTGATTGTCTTGATCTCTTTTTAAACTCTTATCATAATACTTGTGGGTACATAGAAGTGTTTGCAAAATGGCTATTTCTGTTAGGATGACCCCCCCCCCAAATTCTTTCTGAGTAAAAAGCCACATTTACGAGTGTGTTTGAAATAATGCACCTCCCTTTACCTGGTATGTAGGAACAGGCCAACCTTGACAATGCTAAAAAGCGTGAACCAAAGGACACCCCTGTGGGATGGGAATTAAAGGTGAGGCCTTGACCTAGACCAAGTGTAAGTCCAGTGATTGGTAAAGAAAGTGTTCTTGTGACTCACAGGTACTTCTCCACCTTGACATATATGGAGACTTCAGAGCCGTTTTGGTTAGCGGGACATGGCTTCCTATGAAGCATTGATACCTTTAGACGTTACTTAAGAAACCACTCAGATTATAGATTATTAATGGGCTTCAGAAATCCTTATATGCCCAAGCTCAAAGATGTGTTTCCCAGGTGAAAGAAAAATGCCATTATTCTTCATACCTCTTTTCCAGTCTGTTCTTTGTTTTGTAGCTGGATATAGGGTGGATTTCATGTGTCGGTCTTAGGCTGGTGGAGGTGGATAACTTCCCCCAGTGATGGGGGAACATGTTGAAAATACAGATTGTTATGAGAGAGAGAGAAGAAAGATGGTCACAGACGTGAGTATAGTTGTCAGTTGTCAATGCAAAATTGTGTGAACAGAGTATATTGCCATGGGGGGGTGGGTGAATTTACAGAACATTTTATATTGAACATGAAATTTCCAGTTGTGTATAGACTCTTTTAGGGAATGAAATAAAGAAAGTAACTTAAATCAGAATGTGGGGTGGGGGGCAGGGGGGCGCGGGGGGGAGCTTTTAAACGTTCAGCTTCAAAATGAGTTTGGGGTAAATCAAAGCCAAACAGAGCCTCCTTACAGAGCAGCAGACAGAAGTCAACCACTTACGGAAGGCAGTTCTTCTGCAGATGGTCGTGTCTAAACTTGGGAATTCTGGCAAACTCAGACGATAGTTGTGAAAAAAAAAATCAAAATCAAAATCGGTTCCATATGCCTCATTCCCAAAATTAATTTCTCAAGCCCCTCTCCTTACAGCCACACACCCAAAACAGCATCCGAGCCAGGATCCTGAGACACCTGGTCTATTGTGAGCCCTGCTGAAAAAACACTGTGTTTTCCTCCAAATGGAGTGATCAGTCACGTTTCCCCCCAAAGGTACACAGTGTGGCTGTGGTCTATTGGTAAGGGTGGGGCAGAGAGATGAAATGAATTACGTAAGAAATAATTCCAGTTGAAGGCCACATATAATGCTAGCTATGACATTTTACATGTTTGCTACATTTTGAAGAGACACTCCTCTGGAACAATTCATAAACCTTGCCCAGTTTGTTCTTGGACACAACTGTGGACTATTTTGTAACTGGTTTAGGGGCCCATGACTAGTAAGGTGGTAGAATCCATGTTTTGGTTTCCACGGTTCGGCGCTTGCCAAGTCTTTATCCAGGCTTTGTTCAGTAGGCGAGCTCAAGTCTCAGTCCATAAAATTCCTTTTGTTTCAGTAGCAGAAATGTAATTTCTCATTTCTATGGCTAAGTGACTGCTGCAAAGCATAAACTTGCTGTACAGTTCCTGCCAGCACCCCCAAATGCTGAATACAAGATTGAAATGGGGCAAAATCAACACACTGGCCCTCAGCCTGAGGCTGGCCTTTTTCTGAAGTCACATGTGTCAGTGGTCACTATCCACAGACAAGCCAGAAATATGACTTCACCTGCTGGAGGTATGAAGGGATTTTCATTTTTCTGTGTGTTTTCATTTCTCTCACTTGTAAAAATAAAATATATATACATATATATGTATATATATATACATACATATACACACACACACACATATATATATATACATATATACATATATATATATATATATATATATATATATATATATATATATATATATATATATAGTGCTAGCTTCCCAGAAGGGCATTTGGACATTCACTGTGAAACAGTGTGTAAACTATATGGTGACTATATGATGATTATTGGTTTATTTCAAGAAGAAGCAATGGATGCAAATTCATTTTTAAAAATTTATTTTATTGAAGTATAGTTGATTTACAATGTTGTGTTAATTTCTGCTGTGCAGATTCATTTTAAAATAAAATTTCAATGCCATTATCAAAATATGTGACCCAGAGACTGACATGCCAGAGAACTGTCCCTTACCTAGTGCTCTCAATGCTGTTGTACTTACCAGGTTTTAAACACATAGTGATCTAGTTAAAGTTCCAACTGAAAGCCACAAATAAGAGGACAGTGCTTTGACTTCCTTTTTTACAAGGATGACACAGAGAGAAATGCTTGTTCTGAAGAACAGATGTCAGGTCGTCGAAGAATAAACAGTTATTTCTGTGGAAAAGGCACACTGAAGATACAAACAGAATAAACCATTCACAATGCATTGGCTCTTTATTCTGTAGCATTCAGTATTACCTTACCTTCCTTAGCCACTTTCTTTGCTTGCCTGAGTCTCTGGAAATTACTCAGTACATTTTTAAAAAATTAATATTTTGAATTGTTTTAATTCATACCTTCAAAAGGACTAGGAATCCATATTTGTCAGGGAAGAATACAGTTCCTGACCGGCTCCCCTCATGGGATATTTTCAAGAATCAAAACAGGAGCATGGAATCCCTTTAACTCTAAAAAGATAGAAAAATTCCTTTTGTTATCCACACAGCATTTCTGAAGAATAAGCAGGGACCAGTACTTTCACCTTTATATTGTAATATAGGTTGACCTCCAGGAAATTATAATGAAATCTTCAGATTCTAGTGGATATCTACAGAAGAGCTAAAACTGTTAAACTCCACCAACCCTGAGTTTAACGTTTGGAAAAATATAAATTTTCTTCTACGAACTGTGAGTCAGCTTGAATAATTTAGGCTTCAAGGTATTGAAGTTGCACCTGTAGAAAGAAAACTTTTTCTTTTTTCTGAAGGAATTAGGGGGAGAAAAAAGTGGATGGGCAGAGCAGAAATAGAATTCTTTTTCCATGTTAGCTGCCCCCTGACTTACTAGAGGTTGGAAAGAGTACTTCCCTCTCTGCAGAGAGAGAATCAGGACTCAGCTGTCCCTCATAAAATCTGAAGGTGCCACACATTTGGATGGGGAACTAATAAAGGGAGCAAGAGATAACCACAAAGTGAAATAAATTTAGAAGTATCTTGGTAAAATTTGGAGCAAGATAGATTATAAGAATATTCTAGTCAGCATGGATGGTAAATAGAAATTAACTGTGTTGAGTCCATTGCTGTTAATATGAAGTAGGTACGGAAATCTATTTAATGTGTTGTTAATGTTTTATTTTAGAAAATGAAAGGAAATATTCCTAACCTTGACTGATTCACCCTTACTCTGTCCTCTATCCTAGTTTTCCCACAGGTCCTTTAACAATGGTTGTTCTTACTGCAGGGTTTCTAGGGATTGCAGTTGTGTCAGATGGAGATGGGGATGTGGTAGAGGTTAGAGTGGTGGGTCTAGTAACTAATTAACTGGAGTATTACTAAAGCAAAAATCAGGTGCTATTCCATTGTTTACCTGGTCATCTTAATGAGCTCCTTGAAGGCAGATAATGCTTTACTTGCTGTTGTGAGCTGACTGTCTTGATATGAAAGGATTGTTGTCCTTTGGTGAATGTTGTCAATAAAGGCGCAGAAAAGAGTGTGATTGATCGACAGAACCTGCAGCAAATGACTTGCTTCCTTGTTCTTATGGATTTTTTAAAAGCTCTCATAACTCTTCTACCTGCCCTTTGGTTGTACATTTCTTTCTATTATGTAACCACAGAACATCTTTATTCACTTATATATGGATTATCTTTCTAAAACACAGATCTGATTGTGTCTGTCCCACTTCACGTTTAGTTTTGTTTTTAAATCATCTAGAGCAAAAATTTCATCCCGACTTGGCTTAATGCCATCTGGCACAATTCTGGGCCTTGGTGCCTCATCCTCCATCAATACATCACCTGGTAAAGCAAAAGCTTCTCACTACTGCCTATAGGCAAAGCCATTAGAAAAGTACGTGAACTGCCAAAAATTATGCCAATATGTGAAAATTATACCAGACTGTCCAAAACACTTAAAATTTTGAATTTTTTTCTGAGGTTTTATGTGATATACGTAGTTGATTTTAAAAACTGACTGGTAACTAAAAGCAAATGGTTTTGTTTACTAAGTGATAGACTAACGAAAACAGTGGAAGTTATTAACCAAAAAATGAAAAACCTTTTAATAATGTTGTGGAAAAGCAGTTACTGTAGTCATATTATCTGGGATGTCAGTGACATGAGTTTTTTTAGATCTTCAGGGGAAGAGAATCTAGAGATGAGGGTGCTTCTGGGGATGGGTAGATATTTATTTTTATACCTATCTATAAATAATAAAATCTTCACTTAGCACTTTAAGTAAAAAGCAGATTTTTGTTGCTTTAGGGTTATTAAGAATTCCAAACACAACTATTTCATAAATGTATAGATTTTTGTGTAAAACCTGTAAGACTAGATTTTTCTGTCCTATATAGTCGTGCTTAAAAATATTATCTCTAAATACCATTTGTGACCAAAGGAATAAGGAACCCTTGGAGAAATGACTGGTTTTAGGTCTAAGGCAGCAAAGGTACAAGTCAAGCCTGAAGCATTTTGTCATACCAGAAAGCAGGGAAGTTAGCAAAGATACTAGGATCTTCTCAAAAGAACCTAGAAACCAGTTTGAATAAAGGCATAAACTGCATTGGATTGAAACATATCAAATGTGTTTAAATCCATGAGTTCATAATTACACTTAAAAAATAAAAACCTCATTGGTCATGTTTGGAGACTATTAGGAACTTACCTCATTGTTTTGAAAATCTGTAAATAAAGGGAAAGAATCAGGCATCTATCCTGCCTTTCCTATATGCTTAGTATCTCAAAGGGGAAATTTCTCTTTGTAGAATTATTCTAGCTAATAAATCAAGAATGAATGGAAGAAAAGAGAGAGGGCTCAAATAAACAAAATAAGAAATGAAAGAAGAGAAATAACAACCAATACTGCAGAAATACAAAAAAATCATAAGAGAATAGTATGAACAATTATATGCCAACAAATTGGACAACATAGAAGAAATAGACAAGTTTCTAGAAACATACAGCTCACCAAAACGGAATCAAGAAGAAGTAGATAATTTGAACAGACCGATCGCTAGAAGTTAAATAGAATCTGTAATTTTAAAAACTCCCTGAAAACACAAGTCCAGGACCAGATGTCTTCACTGGGGAATTCTACCAAACATGCAAAAAAGAACTTATACTGATCCTTCACAGGTTCTTCCAAAAGACTGAAGAAGAGGGAACACACTCCCTAAGTCATTCTATGAAACCACCATCACCCTGATACCAAAACCAGACAAAGACAGTACCAAAAAAGAAAATTACAGGCCAATATCTTTGATGAATGTAGATGCAGAAATCCTCAACAATATATTAGCGAACTGGATCCAACAACACATAAAAAGGATCGTACACCATGATCAAGTTGGATTCATCCTAGGGTCATGAGGATGGTTCAACATGTGCAAATCAATTAGTGTGATACACCACATCAACAAAAGAAAAGACAAAAACCACATGATCATTTCAATAGATGCAGGAAAAGCATATGATGAAATTTAACATCATTCATGATAAAAACTCAAACCTAAATGGGTATAGGGAACGTATTTCAACATAATAGAAGCTATTTATGACAAACCCACAGCCAACATGATACTCAACAGTGAATAGCTGAAAACCTTTCCACTAAATTCTGGAACAAGACAAGGATGCCCACTCTCACCACTTCTATTCAACGTAGTATTGGAAGGCCTAGCCACAGCAGTTGGACAAGAAAAAGAAAAGTCCAAATTGGAAGGGAAGTAATAAAATTGTCATTATATGCAGATGACATGAAACTCTCTATAGAAAACCCTAAAGACTCCACACAAAAACTATTAGAACTGATAAACAAATTAAGCAAGGTATCAGGATACAAGATTTATATACAGAAATCTGTTGCACTTTTTTTTTTTTTTGGCAGTACACAGGCCTCTCACTGTTGTGGCCTCTCCCATTGTGGAGCACAGGCTCCGGACACGCAGGCTCAGCAGCCATGGCTTACGGGCCCAGCTGCTCCGCGGCATGTGGGATCTTCCCAGACCGGGGCACGAACCCGTATCCCCTGCATCGGCAGGCAGACTCTCAACCACTGCACCACCAGGAAAGCCCTGTTGCACTTTTTTACACTAAAATTGAAGTATCAGAAAGAGAAAGAAAAAAAATCCCTTTTAAAATTGCATCAAAAATAAAAAGACTTAGGAATAAAACTGACCAAGGAGGTTAGAGACTTACAGGCTAAGAGCTATAAAACATTGATAAAGGAAATTGAAAATCATTCAAAGAAATGGAAAGATAGTTCATGCTTTTGGATTGGAACAATTAATATTGTTAAAATGGCCATTCTACCCAAAGCAATCTACAGATTTCATGCCATCCCTATCAAATTACCCATGACATTTTTCACACAACTAGAACAAATAATCCTAAAACTTATATGGAACCACAAAAGACCCAGAATTGCCAAAGCATTCCTGAGGAAAAAGAACAAAGCTGGAAGCATAACCCTCATGGATTTCAGACAATACTACAAAGCTACAGTTATCAAAACAGTGTGGTATTGGCACAAAAACAGACATATGGATTAATGGAACAGAATAGAGAGCCCAGAAATAAACCCACATACCTACGGTTAACTAGTGTTCGAGAAAGGAGGCAAGAATATAAAATGGAGAAAAGACAGTCTCCTCAGCAAGTGGTGTTGGGAAAGCTGAACAGCCGCATGTAAATCAGTGAAGTTAGAACACTGTCTTACACCATACACAAAAATAAACTCAGACTTTCCTGGTGGCGCAGTGGTTAAGAATCTGCCTGCCAATTCAGGGGACATGGGTTCAAGCCCTGGTCCAGGAAGATCCCATATGCCACAGAGCAACTAAGCCCATGTGCCACAACTACTGAGCCTGTGAGCCACAACTACTGAGCCCACGTGCCACAACTACTGAAGCCCACGCACCTAGAGCCTGTACTTTGCAACAAGAGAAACCACTGCGATGAGAAGCCTGTGTACCGCAACGAAGAGTAGGCCCTGCTCACCACAATTAGAAAAAGCCCACACACAGCAACAAAGACCCAACACAGCCAAAAATAAATAAATAAATTTATAAAAAATAAATAAACCCAAGATGGCTTAAAGACTTAAATATAAGACATGACACTATAAAGCTCTTAGAAGAGAACATAGGCAAAACATTCTCTGACATAAATCATAGCAATACATTCTTAGATCAGTCTCCTAAGGTAATAGAAGTAAAAGCAAAAATAAGCAAATGAGACCTAATCAAACTTATAAGCTTTTGCACAGCAAAGGAAACCATAAACAAAACAAAAATACAATGGGAGAAAAGATTTGCAAACAGTGCAACTCACAAGGGCTTAATTTCCTAAATATACAAACAGGTCATGTAGCTCAATATCAAAAAACAAACAATCCAATACAAAATGGGCAGAAGATCTAAATAGACATTTCTCCAAAGAAGACATATAGATGGCCAATAGGCACATGAAAAGATGTTCAACATCATTAATTATTAGAGAAATGCAAGTCAAAACTACAATTAGGTACCACCTCACACTTGTCAGAATGGCCATCAACAAAAAGTCTACAAATAATAAATGCTGGACAGGGTGTAGGGAAAAGGGAACCCTCCTACACTGTTGGTGGGAATGTAAATTGGTGCAGCCACTATGGAGAACAGTATGGAGGTTCCTTAAAAAACTAAAAATAAAGTTACCATATGATCCAGCAATACCACCTGAGCATATATCCAGGAAAGAGGAAAACTCTAATTTGAAAAGATCCATGAACCCCATTGTTCATAGCAGCACTACTTATAATAGCCAAGACATGGAAGCAACCTAAGTGTCCATCGACAGGTGTGTGTGAAATGTCACTCAGCCATAAAAAAATGAAATAATGCCATTTGCAGCAACATGGATGGACCTAGAGATTATCACACTAAGTGGAGTAAGTCTGACAGAGAAAGACAAGTATCACATGATGTCACTTACATGTGGAATCTAAAAAAAAAATGCAACTGAACTTATTTACAAAACAGAAACAGACTCATAGACATGGAAAACAAACTCATGGTCACCAAAGGGGAAAGAGGCAGGGGGAGGGATAAATTAGGAGTTTGGGATTAACATGTACACACTAGTATGTATAAAATAGATAAATGACAGGGGCCTACTGTAAAGCACAGGGAAATATATTCAATAACTTGAAATAACCTATAATGGAAAAGAATCTGAAAAGATTATATAGGGATATATACATATGTATGTATGACTGAGTCACTTTGATGTATACAACATTATAGATCAACTATACTTCAATTTAAGAAAAAAGAATGAATAATAGAATATCACTTTGAAGTCTCTAAAGAGTTGTTGGACCTAGTCAGATACCATCAATGGCTAACTATATCACTTAAGGAGTCAGTCAGACAGTATGTGTCTCCTGATGGAAGTTGAAACACTGCATGAAATAGTCTTGTCCCCTCTCCTCCATTAGAACTTGAATCAGAGCAAGCTTCTAGGTCAAATTACCAGTTTCTGGGAATACAAGGGAGAGAGGAATATGTTAAAAGGCACCAATGGGATGCAGCCAGAAAAATCTAGATTGTGGAAATTCTACAAGACAAACAACCCATTCCTTCAACAACAGGTTTTTTTTAATGCAAGGGAAATATTAGAAATGGAGAAGAAACCTATAGATAAAAGAAAGTACATATCAAAGAATCACAATGTATGAATCTTATTTGAATTCAGATTCAAACAAATTGAAACAAAATTCTAGTGCATATTTGATGATATTAAGAAATTTTATTTTTAGGTGTGATAATGCTGTTGTGGTTTTGTTTTCTTTTTAATGTCCTTATCTTTTAGAGACACATACAAAAATACTTAGAGGTGAGATCATATAATGCTTGGCATTTACTTCAAAGTAATCTGGCTTGGGAGATGGAGGGTGGGAGGATGGGAGTGTTGATGGGAATATAAACGAAACAAGATTGGCCAAGTATAGACAATTGTTGAAACCAAGAAGTGAACACAACTGATTTGTTATTCTGTTCTCACTCCTTTTGCATATATCAGAAAACTTTCAAAATAAAAGTGTATATATATATATATATATATATATATATATATATATATATACACATACACATATTTTATAAAAAATTATGTGTGGTATAATTGTACAAGGTTAGTAAAATTGCAAAATTTCAACCAGGTTTAAATATTAAAAAGAATTTGTTACCACTGTACACCTATTAGAATGGCCAAAATCCAAAATACCAACAATACCAAATTTTGGTGAGGATATGAAGCAATAGGAACTTTCCTTTATTTATTTATTTATTTAATTTTTTGGCTGCGTTGGGTCCCTGCAACTGCACATGGGCCCCCTCCAGCTGCGATGAGCAGGGGTCACCCTTTGCCACGGTGCTCGGGCCTCCCACCATGGTGGCCTCCCCCGCTGTAGAGCTCGGGCTCCAGGTGTGCGGGCCCAGCAGTCGTGGCTCACAGGCTCCAGAGCACAGGCTCACGGGCCTAGTTGCTCCGTGGCATGTGGGATCCCCCCAGACCAGGGATCGAACCTGTGTCCCCTGCACCGGTGGGCGGATTCTCAACCACTGCGCCACCAGGGAAGTCCCGGAACTTTCTCTTTTTTTTTAATGTTCATAATGACTTTATTTATAATAACCCCAAACTGTAAACAACCCAAATGTCCATCAACAGGTAAATGAATAAACAAACTCAAAATACACATACAATGGAACACTACTCAGCAATGAAAAGGTATGAACTAGTGATATACAGTGCAACATGGATCTCACAGTTTTATGAAAGAAGCCATACAAATGTATATACTATGTGATTCTATTTATAGAAAATTCTAGAAAATGCAAACTAATCTATAGTAACTTTCATTCATTGCTGTTGCGAATGGAAAATGGTGCAGTGACTTTGCAAGACAGTTTGGCAGTTTCTTATAAAATTGAATATACTCTTACCATGCAACCCATCAGTCATGCTGTTTGGTATTTACCCAAATGAATGAAAACTTATAAAAACCTGCACATGGATATTTATAGCAGCTTTATTCATAATTGCCAAAACTTGATGGCAATCAAGATGTCTTTCAGTCGGTGAGTGGTACATTCAGACAGTGCAGTATTATTCAGCGCTAAAAAGAAGTAAGCTCTCAAGCCATGAAAAGGCATGGAGGCACTTTAAATGTGCATTACTGAAGGAAGCCAGTCTGTGGTTCCAGCTATGTGACATTCTGGAAAAGGTAAAACTATGGAGACATTAAAGGAAATCAGTGGTTGCCAGGAATGGTGGGAGGGAGGGATGAATCAGCAGAGCACAGAGGATTTTTAGGGCACTGAAGCTATTCTGTGTGGTACTACAGTGGTGGATATATGGCACTGTACAGTTGTCACAGCCTGCACAATGTATAACACCAAGAGTGAACCTAATGTAAACTATGGAACCTGGGTGATAATGTGTCATTGTAGGTTCAACAATTTTAACATGTACCAGCCGGCTGGGGAGATTTGGGGGGCAGTGGAGGACAGGGGGGTATGTGGGAAAACTGTACTTTGCACTCAATTTTGCAGTAAACCTAAAGCTGCTCTAAAAAATAAAGTTTATTAATTAAGAAAAGGAAACCAATTACACCGAACTCTAGCTATCAAAGCATTTTAAGCAAAACAAAACTTTTCTGTTACCTTTTCTATGGCCAATGTGTACCCCTCCAGCGAAAAGTTGGGGGAAATAGTAAGTGTCATGAAATGGTCAGAAGGAGTATATTAACAATCATAGCTGAAAGGAAGACTCGTGCAATCAGGCAGGACTTCCAGATTATCCACATACTTTTTGTATACTTTTTTTTTCAAGGGTTTGTCCAAAGCTTTTAGAGACTGATAGAGACTATCAGGTGAGGACATTTCTTCTTTTTTAAAAAAATAAATTTATTTATTTATTTTTGGCTGCATTGGGTCTTCGTTGCTGCACACAGTCTTTCTCTAGTTGCGGCGAGCGAGAGCTACTCTTCGTTGCGGTGTGCGGGCTTCTCACTTTGGTGGCTTCTCTTGTTGCAGAGCATGGGCTCTAGGCACGTGGGCTTCCGTAGTTGTGGCACGTGGGCTCAGTAGTTGTGGCTCTCGGGCTCTAGAGCGCAGATTCAGTAGTTGTGGCACACGGGCTTAGATGCTCCGCGGCGTGTGGGATCTTCCCAGACCAGGGCTAGAACCCATGGCCCCCGCATTGGCAGGTGGATTCTTAACCACTGCGCCACCAGGGAAGTCCCAAGGATTTTTTTTCTAATGAAGTGTATTTGTAACCTGTTTCTAACGTGAATTTCCTTTTCTCTAAAGCTGATAAAAAATATTCCCAACTCACTTTCACTTTCTTTTTTTTTTTTTGGCTGGGCTGCACAGCTCATGGGATCTTAGTTCCCCATCCAGGGATTGAACCCAGGCCCTTGGCAGTCAGAGCATGGAGCCCTAACCACTGGACCACCAGGGAATTCCCCAATTTACCTTCTAAGTGAGACACTAAATTACATGAGAGATTAGGAATCTCAGAACCTGAAGAACATTTGAGTCAAGTTGAGGGAGACAAAAAAATGATACTGAACAAACAATATATGAGATTTAACCATATTATAGCAGACACGTAGAACAGAGAGAAAGGGAAGAGAAACGGCTTAGCCAGAGCAGGACTTTTACAGCCTTAGAGTTCTGTCAGGGATTCAGAGCTTGAATGGATGTCTGTCATCATTCTGAGTTAATTTTTTCCTTGTAGGTAAATAAACTTTGTTTGTTTGTGTTTTCTAGTTGGGGAATGGCAGTCAATGTGTATTCTACCTCGATAACCCAAGAGACTATGAGCCGACATGACATCATTGCCTGGGTTAATGACATAGTATCTTTAAACTACACGAAAGTGGAACAGCTTTGTTCAGGTAAGAGATTCTTTTAAGTATTTACATAAACGTTTACTCCCTATCGTGTGGAATGTGATTGTATGAACCACAGGTGATGTATTTTGGATAGGAAAAAATATATGTATCTGTATTGATACATAATTAAAGGGGGAAAGCTCAGATATAATTGAAGAACATATGGGAGAGAATGATGGCCACCTAACAACACATGTTATGAATGGTCTCGCTTAAGCTCTGTAACTGGTCTCCCAGCCTCTTCTCCGTCAACCCCTGTCAGCCACCACATGTCTCCTCCTAATATGCAGATTGGGTCCTGCAACACCTCTCCTTAAAAACCTTCCAGGCTCCACATTGTCCTTCCTCCAGGATAAAATCCACTCCTTGATGTGGCTGATAAGGTCCTTTCTGTTCTGACTGCAACCCATCTCCTTGGTGTCATCATCTTCCACATCTCTCTCCCCTGTGCCTCAGTCCCACAAAATACTCTTTGTTGCCTAAAGACTCCTTCCTTTTTGCATCCCACAGCTTTTTTTCAGGTTCCTTTTGTCCTTCTTTTCATTTGCAGTAAAATCTCGTTCACACTTTAAAATCCAACTGGGTTGTCACCCCCCGCTGAAGGGTTCCACAGATCTCCCAGGCTCCACAGTGTTCATGGAACGCTGTGCCCACCCTTGCAGAATAATGCATGCCACACTGTGTTAGAAGGTCCAGCTCTTACTCCCCTGAAGGTACCCAGAGCCCTTGAGGACAGGACGGTGTTTCATCCTTTGTCATGTGTCTGCGGTGGCACCCTGCCTGCCTGCTATAAAGTAGGTCTGCAGGGAATGCGAATTGAGCTAAAATTGTTTCAGAAAAGAAAAGATTTGACTTTAATGATAAGGTAGGGGCTTGTTAAAGAACTTGTCACTAGTAAAGTAATTCATTCTTAGGTTAGAGTATTTATCAAAGAAATAGTCTTCCTTTGGGAACAGGAAGTATTTTCTTCCTGTGAACTAACAGGTAAGAGATTTCCTCTCTGCCTCTGGCTCTGACCGGAAATGGTGTTACTAGAAAATATTACTGAAACGTATTCATGTGAAATCCCATGAGACATGATAGGTACAAAAATAGTCATCAGGTAGAGCTGGTGCAGTGGTGTTGGGGCAGCAGAAGGGCGTTCTGCTGGCTTTCTCAGTGGGTCATGTGTAGAAGGGTTTCATGTGGTGCCGTCAGAATTTGGAACGCCTGCACTAGTCACTCTCAGATGTGCCCAAATCCAACCCCCCAGTGAATACACTCTCCCTTCTCCACATCTAGACTGGCTTAGAATCGACTAGCAGACAAACTTCCCATCTACTGACACCTCTTCTCCCATCACCATTTTCTCATGAGCGAGACAGTGAGGGTGGCCAGAACCTAGGCATTGCCTCACCCACCCTTTCTGCACCCAGGCCTCTAATACCAATACTGTGATTTGTGAGGTCAGTAATGGATGCTAACCGGCCAGTTCTTCGCCCTGCAGTACGAGCTAGAGAAAAGCTGACTTAGACTATGATGACGCCCCAGGTGTGTGTTGTTGGCCTATTGCAATGACTTCTAAAAATTACTGACAGAAACAGCCCCTGTTGCATGCTCCTCAACTGCAAAGCTCCACTCAGTCAAGTTTTATGGTGCCGTTCTTGCTGTGTGTTCTGGAGCTCTCTAATATTTTATTTTTAATTTGCTGGAGGAGAAACAACCCAGAGTGTTTTCTGTTATTAGCCATCCCTTTTCTGTTAATAGCGAATACCACTTTATATTGTGATTGTGGGTCCGTTTCTCCATAGGGCCTGACACTTACTCTTCCCTCAGAAATGGTCACATTGGGATGAATGAAAATCAGTTGGAAACTGCTGTGGGGCAAAGACAAAGCTGTGTATCTTTCCCATAAAGTGGCTCTATGTACCTGTGGATAAGAGTCATGGGGTTGGTTATCAAAGAAAAAGAGACACAGGAAGGAAGGAGATAAGAAAAAGAGTCGCAGAAAATTGCCAGTCATGGGTCTAAAGTGTTGAAGGAGCCCATGAGGAGCTTCCTATGTAATGCACTTGGGGGGTTTTTGCTGACAAATGAAATGAGAAGCAAATTCGAATTTTTAGATACGGTAGTAATAAATGCTGGAGTGTATGTGTGCATATATGTGTGTGTACCTATTATTTATATAAATATGTATAATTTCTATGCATATCTTTCAAATTTCACATAAGGCAAATTCAACAAAAATTTTGGTAGCATCTTGGAAGAGTTCTTGTACAGTTTCCTTAAAGAAAGCATTGGTGTGCATTTTATAGTCGTATGTAGCTATGTTGCTATCCAGCGTGGCTTGATGAAACCTGTAGAAACCATTTTGATCATGAGAATAGATCATTTACATTAGGATAACTCACTATTACCTAAGGTTGATGGTTCAGAAGAATATTTAAATATATATTTATTTAAATTATATTTAAAGGTTCCTTTCTTTATTGAAATACATTTTTTTGTTTGTTTGTCTTGGTTTTTTGTTTTTTGGATATTTTTTTGTTTTTTGGTGGGTTTTTTTGGCTCAGAAAAACATGTTAATGTCCACAGTAGAGAGACATGTCTTTTATTTTAGGCAGTAGTTTCATCAGAGTGTGAACTGCGGACCATGTGCATCTATAATCTTCTGAGAAGCTGCTTAAGAATGCAGGTTCTTGGGATCCTTCACCTTCTAAATCAGTGTCTCTGGATGTGTGAAACCTAAAGTCTGCATTCTAACAAGCATCCCAAGTACTTCTGTGCTGCAGCCAAGAGCTTGCAGTGCATTTTAGAGAAACTCCAAACCACTAAAAGTAAAGTTAAAATATCCAAAATTTATCTGGCACGATTTCCTCATTCATAATATAGTCTGTGACTTTTCTCTTGCCTTCAGCAATTGCATTTAGCAGGAAGTGCTATCTTTTCATTTATTTATGAATTTATTTATTTATACCCTTCTTTGTTCTAGAAGACATTGAAGGCAGCTAGGACAGTGCTATTAGGATAAGAACAAAACCAAATATTGGTGACCTAAGTGATTTATCCTCAGCATACTTAATGAGTAGTCAGTCAGATTTCTTGGAAAATATCTTTTCCTTTCAGTTTCATTTCAATTTCTTTAGTTTACTGTGTGTGATATTATTTTAGCAATGCGCTGTGGGAAAACATACACAAAATACCTTCACATATTTAACTGATTTTTTTTCTTATTCAATAAAATTGTTCCTTACTCTTTTTCCTAAAGGTTTATGTTCCAATCCTAGCAGTCCCCTTTTGGCATTTTTTCCCTCATTTGCATTATTTCCTATTTCTTTTTTTAAAATTTCCAGCTAAGAGGTTGCCCTCCAGCTAATATTAAAACTAACATCAGCTTTCTTTAGCTCATAAAGAACTGACATACTGCTTCACGTGTTGTGCGCCTTTTTCTGCAGAAATTTCTGCCTTTATATAACATCTCATTTGTTTCCATCTAAGCAGTTTAAAAGCTTTTTAAAGGAGAGATGGTACGAGGTTTAACACTTAGAAACATGTTGCAGTAAGTTGCAAAAGAATGAAAATGACTCACTCTTTTCTCCTCTTAATTTTATCCCAACGATGTACCCTTATGAAATTGTCTTTGGACATGAAATCTGGGTCATACAGTCATATGCATATTTAGTTTGCATTCATTTCTTGTGAACAGCAACCTTTACGTTTCAAGTGAAAAGCTGGACTGTATAAATGAACAGGCTGTCAATGGGTGTGAATACTGCCTATAATAATATGACAGTATACGGCTGATCTACATTTGATTTGAAAATGAATATTTGTGGATTTCCCACGTTGGGATGGGGGATTGAACCACATGAAATACCAGATTTGTTTGGCTTAAAAATATTTTATGTTTTTAGTTCAATTGCCTAATAAAATGTTTAGGGCTTTTTGTAGGGTGACACATTTTGGTTTGACTTTAGTACCAGCTCAAACCAGTTTACTAGATACTTTATAAGGGATTCAAGAGAGAGAATGGACATATAGTTAAGAGAAAAAATGAAAATTTGTAAATAAAAAAATTTTTTTCAGAGAGAGAGAGAGAATGGGCAGTATGGTGCTATGAATCCCTATAAATCCACTTTAGTGACTCGAGGTACCATATTGGAGATGATAGCAAAGGTAGTGAACTATCTGGAGAAGAAGAGCGAAAAGAAATGAGGCAGGGAGTTGAGCTGGTTGGGAGTGGAAGGAATGTATCTTTCCTTTGCCTCTTCGCCCCCCATCCTCTTCTCTAACATTGGTCCACTGCTGGGTCACTGCCAGAGCTTGGCCAGTGGGCATCTGACGAGCGACTCTCCCATGCATGGGAGAGAGAGGCTAGAGAGGCAGCCTGCCCTTCTCTCTCTGTGCCACCTTCCTTTCCTCCTCCCCACTCTGTCCACAGCACAAGCAAACGACTGATGCTCAGATTCCAGTACTGTCACTAGGCTAGTTATAACAGCTCAGTGATTTTCATGAGCATTTTAGTATTTGAATAAAACTTGGTTTGGATGAAACCATTTTTTTAGAATGGAAAATTGTAGATCTTTAATTGACTAGCATTAAAAAAAAAGACAGAGGGACTTCCCTGGTGGTCCAGCGGGTAAGACTCTGTGCTCCCAATGTAGGGGGCCCGGGTTCGATCCCTGGTCAGGGGACTAGATCCCACACGCGTGCTGCAACTAAGACCCGGCACAGCCTAAATAAATTAAATAAATAAATAAATATTTTTAAAAAAAAAAAAAAACAAAATGATCAGGATTCGATTCAGCTTCATTTTGTGCTTCTCCACATTGTTTCAAGCTTTGTCTGGGATCAAGTTTTTGGTGTTTTCTTCTTCCAGGAAAGTTCCTGAATCCAGCTGGTCATATCATAGTCAAAAATGACAATTCTCAGTCCTTCATGGCTCCCAGAAGGGGCTAGGCTTTACAGTAACACTGCAGGATTCAGAGGTGTGGTTATCAGCCGTGCCTGGGACCTGTAGGACAGGTGCTCTGAGCCAAGCAGAGCGTTCTTTGTGACGTTTTTGGCTGCAGTCTGTGCCTGTGAAATAGGTTGTTCTCACCCTAGTATGGGGTCCCCAGTGCCTTCTTCCTCCTGTCCACAGAGACCTCTGTCAGGAGGACAGGTTAGTGATGAAATCAGCTCAGAGTCTAAATTTAGTAGACCTTCTCAAGAGAGTTGGCTCCCTTGAACTGAAACCAAGTAAGGATATTTCGTTGATGTCTGGTAGCTCCAGAGCTTACTTAGTTTTATAAAATAATAGACTGATATTTGCTTTCAGAAAGTTAAGTTATCTTGGATTGTGTTACTATTGTTAGAGATGTAATTGTTATTATAGTGGAATATTATTCATATTTGTGGTGTATTATGTAGAGAGGTGGGGTTTTAGGGGTTTTGCTGACAGGTTTTCTCTGATTTTATTTTGCTGAAGTTAATTTTAAAATCCGTTTGCTTGGTCTCAGCAAACCAACTAATTGGCGAGTGGGGCAGGGGGTGGGCAAAAAGTGAGGTGGAAAAAGGTGGGGAGGGAGGTCCAACATTGGGTTCAGTTGTTGCAGTGGATAACACACTCCTGTGTCTCCACTAATGTACCAGTCGAAAGGGAGTTTATTTTTTGAGCAGAATATGGGATACAGTAGTATATTTTTCCTTCTAAACATGTTTGTTTATAGATATTTGCTACTTTGTTACCAAAAATAAACATAAATTGGTGTTTTTGTTGTGGTTTTTCTGTTTACTGCATTTTGTAATGCTAAATACCATAGTGGGAAAAAGTGTATGCATTCACCTCCATTTATCCAACTGCCCCTATAAATTTTGTTTTTTTTGCATAGATGACATATGTATTGATATATATACACACACACACGTATATGTATTGAAAGCAGTCAGCCATCTCTTCATCTGTCTCATTAGTGTATTAAGTTCTGACAATCAATTTACTTTTTTTTTTTTCATCAATTTACTTTTATTTACACATGTTTTGAGCCCTTCTTTGGCCTAGGCCCTGGGGATCTGGATTAATAAGATAGGGTTGTGGTCCTCTAAGAGTTCAGTACGGCAGGGCACTGTCCTGCAGAAAACTAGAAAGCACACTGTGGCCAGTGCTGTTTTGGAAGAGCTTTGAGCTTACAAAGGAGAGGTAGGGAACACGGCAAGTCTGTGGAGAAAGACCTTCCTTCAGATTCTTTGGGAGTTAGTGGGTGCTGCCTTAGAATGGCTGAAGAATGGCCAAAGTTTGTGAAACACCTCAGAAATCCTCCTCTTGAGTCATATGGGGTGACCAGGATGCAGGATAATGTGTGTTTTATTAGGTCCAGCCCTTAAATACATGAAGTATGTTGTTTCTCTAAGAGAAATGTAGAGTTTTTCCAGATGATATCATATGAGTATGTGAAAATTGTTTTTACTCTATTTCTTTGAAGAAACTGTGCATACATCTGGGATTTTCTCGGAAATCGTGGAATTGCTCAGTTCTTTGGAAGAAATGCAACAAATACTTTCAGTTCCGTAAAGCCAGTCAGTCCTCAGTGATACAATAACTGGGCAGGCCTCTAACTGAATAGGTGTCGGGCAACTCTGTTAGTATTTTCTGGAGGGACAGACCTACAGATGTGTCATTTCTTTTCTTACCCATTTCTACTGGAATCCCTCCTAAGTAGAGATGGATACCATAAACTAAGGGAAGTAAAACAGGGAAAACAGATCACCTGGAATGAAGACTGGCAGTTTATATACTAACAGAAAATCAAGGAACATGTAATCACTATGAACTTAATATTGTGTCGTAACAGGAACAAAGCAAATTGGTGACATGTTATTAGAAATTTTAATGATTGCCTTTGAGAATTCTCAATAAAGTCACAAAATTTAATAACTGCAGGAACTTGTACAAGGCAGTACCCTTAATTAAATCCTAGACTTTCACCTTTTCCTGTTTTCCCTTATCTGGGAAAATTCCCAGATGACATAGATGAATCCTGTCTTCAGGGTTCTTAGTAAGTATATCACTAATTCACAAAATCTTTATCATGCAGTCTCCCCTTGGGTTCAGATTCTTTTTCTTCTAATCTACTATAGTAAGACTCTGCCAGGTTTCACCTGCTCCAAAACCCTGAATGGGTCCATGGTTGTGAGTTTGGAAATGAGAATTGTTGTACCAGGGGCAGGTTATCAAAAGAAGTGTAGGGTGTGTCCAGGTGATGAAGGTGATACTGATGAGAGTATAGGGCTTAGACCAAGGAATGAATCTCCAAATCCCCAACATTGACTCCGTTAGCGTTATGCCTGGAGCCCTGACTCAACGGCCCCAGAAATATTGGTGAAGGGTGTGGGAATCATAGGGCTAGAGCCAGGACATATTGGGTTTTGTGATTTGTAATTCTAATTTCAGAAACCTTTAGAGCTCCTTCTCCTCTGATTTTGTCTTTGCTTTATGATAAGATGCTTAGCATATGATGATACATTTATTTTGAAATCATTCACCAAGATCGTTAAAAACAAGTATCTTAAGGAAAAAGAAAGGTATGTTCCAACACATTGTTAAGTTATTTTGATTTTCCTAAAGATGTTAATTACTTTATGTGATGGATATATTCTTTATGAAACATTTTGTATTTATATTGCTATTTTTTTTCTTTCCCTTTTCTCCTCTTCAGTTTAAATCATCTAAAGACTTTAACAGGAAGAGTAGAAAATTGGTGGAAAATAGTCATTTCCTTTTATAAATGAATTTGTGATTACTTAAGCACCTCATATGTTTATCTGGGGAAAGACTTAAGGACTGGAGAAGCCCTCAAATGTTTTTCAGTAGATAAACTGGAGGATCTTAGGAATGTGTTCATCCCCTTTCTCAGGAGAGGCCAAGGACCTCATTTTGTTCTTTGGTTCTTTGCCCTTTGAATCTCAAACATGCATTTTGGAGATTCATATTTCATAGCTGAAACAATCCCATTCCATCCTCTTCATTTTTATAGCTCCAATTATTTTAACCAGCCACATAATACATGGTTTTGTACATTAGGGGCAAAATGATGTCATAGGGCCTCAACTTTTATGCATTGTCCTTTAGCATTTTCATTGTGCTTTTATGTGTATTATTTATTTTAATTCTTATAACACCTGTGTGTAGAAGAAGAATAGGACTTTTTTATTCCTATTTTATATAAGAGGATAAAAGCCCAGAGAAGCCAAGTGTTCATGGCTGATGCTAGCTGGGGCCTCCCTGAATCACAGCCTTACGCTCTCCTTGCTCGAGTGTGCAGCTGCTGTAGATGTGGAAGAGGGCTGTGTGTGTGTGTGCACATTTTTGATTTTTTTCCATATCCATTTATCAGGAGCCCACTGAACATCTCGAGGAACAGAGGAGTTAGAAGTCCACACGCCCACCCTTTAAATTACTAATTGAGGTAATGAGACACATCTGGTCATTCTGCTGATTGCAGACTGTGACCTAGTATCATCATCAAGAACTTTCTTACCAAAGATAGCCGAGATGCTAGTAGAAACATACAGGCATTTGCTCCCGATCTTATCAAATTCTTTTTTACTCTACGTGCTGAGAGTGGGTGGGGGAAGAGGCTCCCCTTCTCTCTGTCAGTTCTTCTTGCTTCCTCTCCTGCTCTAAACTCTCTTACCCTCCGAGCAAGATGAGGGGGCTCTGAAATGTTGCCACCTGCAGCGATTCGGTTCTCTCAGGATAATCCCTGGTCAGTGGAACAGTAACCAAAATAATGGCTCCTTAGAGACACACGTGCACATTTGAAGCCCAAGAATGTGGCCCATTCCTCATGCTGAACCCAGGCTTATTTTAATAAGCTTGGGCCTTAGAGGACGATTAACATCCTCATTGCTTCAATATCTATGCTACTGAGAAAAAAGAGCATCTTCTAGAATAATGTTGTTATCAGCTTGGTCCCCCAAAGGATTTCCGACTCAAGGAATCACTGTTTCCCACGTATTTCATTCTGTTCAGTGAACCTGGATTGCTGTAGCTGTGCTGAGCATCTCTGTCAGTACTTCTTCAACTCCTTTCATATGAAAAGTTGATGTTTTCTCAGTCTTGTACAAAGGGACATGCTGGTGCAACATTTAAGAAAGTCATCTGTCTCCCATCCAGTTCTGTCCCCTTATTACCGTATCTGTTTGCCATAGAGGAAATTCTAGAGCTGCCAGTGGTTTATAGTCACAGTGGACACTGTGCCAGCCCAGTAGAGAGGTGAATTGTACCCCATCCCCGGTCTTAAAGAGTTACCCAGCAGTCAGCTAAGAGAGATGGCTAATTAAAATGCAAGTCCAACTTACTGCTGGGCTTCTGTAGCCATTATAGCGAAACAGTTAATTCTGCACTGGGAACAGAAAAACTCCACAGAGGAGGTGATGTTTGGGCTAAACTTAACAAATGAGAAATTTCTGTTCAAATGTAAAAGGTGGCAAAACGACATTTTAGGCAGAAAACGTTTGATCAAGGCAGAGAGAATGTGCAGCATTTTAAATGCACGTACATGCACACATGAGACTCTGAAACCTAAGTTAGGATTCAAGGCAGCAGAAGAGGGGACAGTGAAGTGGCAGGTAATAAATGCCATAGTATTCGAAGAAAGGGGAGATTATGTCAGCCTAGAAAAGCTTCTTGGGTCTTTGGCCAAACAGCCATGCAGATTTAGTGGATGGTCAATAAATATTTATGAAATGGAGTTTAATTGAAATTGAAACCAGGTTTTTCGTACGGATAAGATTCAGGCTGAGAAGAGAAAGTTAGGGATTTCAAGTAAAGGTACTATTTAGGTATTTTTTTGATGTTCTGACATACCGCTTTGTGTATTCCTGAAGTCAGCGGATATTTATTGAGTGCCTACAGTGTGTCAGAAGGTGGGCTAGGATCTGGGGACACAGCTAGGTACGAAAAGCAATACAGACTGTACCTAGTTAGGACCCATTCCTTTACTACCAAAGTTCTCCCTTGACACCTTTGTATCCAGAGCATTCAAGATCCTTTTTCTCGGCTTTCCCCAGTGCAAAGCAAAGGTGGAGCAAGGTCCCTGAACAAAAAGTAGCGGCCCTCCAGCCTGTCTCACCATCAGATGACCTTATAACACGAATGGGCAGTCTGTGCTCTGAATATCTGAAGCAGTAGTAGACCGTCCAGTTTCTACACAACTGAGATGATGAAGCCAAGCATCTTCGAGTTCTACTGTTCTTCAAAAGGAAATATTTTTTCTAACCTATTTTTTCCCACATCGTGTTTTAAATTTACGGTTTATCAGCCATGTAGACACTATTAAAAAAGGAGTGTCAGAAGTCACTGTCAAATGTTTGGGCATGTTAGAATTACATACCTGGAAACAGAAAAATTGAATTGCTTGGCACCTCTTAAAATAACCATCACTCCACAGATTGGACTTTTTCCACCCTGTAACCATTACATAATTCGGGCCGATTGCAAATTACCTCTCTTTATTTGTCCCCTCCCTTGCAAGAGTTTGTTCTTATCCAAGTATTAACACTCAGTAAGCTCTTATGACCAAATTATTTGACAATAAGAAGCATGTAAATGTGCAACTCATGACAGCACAATTTCCTGCGGTTTCTCTTGACATCCTCCATAAGGAGGATCATTTCTCCACTATGATTTCTTTTAGATTACATTTGTATCACAATTCATGGTGTATGGCAACTTTAAAATTACACATAATTGTGTTTAAATTCAGTGTTTTAAAAGAACTCCTTTCCCGCCTTGTTTGTTCTTTTTTTTTTTTAACTAAAGTTAAATTCCAGTCTTTCTATTTATTCTGTGATCATGTGATTGAATCTCAGAAGTAAATACTTATACAGTCCTCATACTAATTTGGGTTCCTCCTAAGACTAGAATTGTGCTTAGAAAAGCAAAGTGTTCTGGGGTTAACCTGCAAAATATACAGAAAGCAATTTATTATAGAAAAATACAGTCTTAGGTATCACAGTCTGCATGAATGTTACCTGGTAGTTCCTCTGTGATTGCTGGGGGCTTCCTTTGGTACCACCCCTGGCCTTCTGGGCTTTCTGTGGCCTCTAGGCCTCTTCTCAGGGAGCTGTGGGGAAGAGTGCTCTCCTCTGGAAAATAGAGGATGGTATTGGTGTTGGTATTGGTATTGGTGAGATCCGGTAGACTGGATGTGATGGGGAGTGGAAGTAGAGAAGAAACCCTCACCTGCAAGCCTTGGAAAGCAGGTGAAATGGTTTTGATCCGGGAAGAAGCCTGCAGCTCCCAGTCCCAGGGACAGTGACTTTAGCCGTTAAAAAGGCAACCTGAGTGAGTGGTCCATAGTGTAGAAAGGGACTGCGGGTTTATGCTGGTCTGTTCACACCACTGCATCTTCCACTATACTAAAAGCCTCTTCATCAGCTATAATACCCAGAGTTCACATAGTGGCCTGCATGTAGAACTGTTGATAGAATGATATGAGCAATGATTCAGTAGAAACTCCCTGAAAAATTGGGAAAAGTTTATAACCTTTAGGGATTAAAAAAAATTTTTTATTGAAGTATAGTTGACTTACAGTGTTCTGTTAATTTCTGCTGTACAATGAAGTGATTCAATTATATATATTCTTTTTCATATTCTTTTCCATTATGGTTTATCACAGGATGTTGAATATAGTTCCCTGTGCTATACAGTAGGACCTTGTTTATCCATCCTATATATAATAGTTTGCCTCTGCTAATCCCAAACTCCCAATCCTTCCCTCCCTCTTGGCAGCCACAAGTCTGTTCTCTGTGTGTGTGAGTCTGTTTCTGTTTCATAAATAAGTTCATTTGTGTCATATTTTAGATTCCACATATAAATGATATCATATGATATTTATCTTTGTGACTTACTTCCCTTAGTATGATAATCTCTAGGTCCATCCATGTTACTGCAAATGGCATTATTTCATTCTTTTATGGCTAAGTAATATTCCAGTGTGTGTGTGTGTGTGTGTGTGTGTGTGTGTGTGTGTGTGTGTATACCACATTTTCTTTATCCATTCATCTGTTGATGGACAGCTTTAGTTTACCATAATCTCATTTGTCCCTAAAATAGATACGTTCTTACAATTGGACCTTAAAAATAGCACAATTTAGGGATTCTTCTCTAAAGATACTTGTGCCAAGAAATAAGCATTGGTTCCCCACTACCTACCAAATTAAATTAAGCTGCTGCTTTTAAAGCCTTGAACAGTCTGGTTGCAACCATCTTTCTAGCATCTGCCCCCATGACTCCCCTACCCATAGCCTGCATTTGCCCAAACTCATCTTTCATCAGATGTTGTAATTCCCCATTTTTGCATGGAATGCCTCCTTTGAGGACCATCTCCAATGCCACCTTCCAGCCCATTCTTTCAGCAAACTCTGTGTTCTCCTCTTAAAGTCCTAAGGTCGTTGAGTACCTGTAACCTCAACATTAGAGGTCAAGGTCCTTGAGGACTGGAAATGGCCATGCAAGTTTGACTTGACTTCATTTGTTAATATCGATTACTCTTCTGGGGGAGTTAATTGGGCAGAATTTTTGAACTAACTCCTTTAGTATTTCTGTGTCTCATAGGTTAACACTTAGAGTTGTTTTATACTTTTGCTGGTTTTTCCATGTGTGTTTCTCTGGTCTCTCAAAACTAAATTCCTTGGTACTTTAAAAGTAAAATCATATTCCTCAATAAGTAGTTGTTGGTTTATTGGTTTTTCATTGATTAGTAAACAAAGTGACATCCTTCTCTGCCACCTACAGATGGACGTTTCTTTAGCCTATAACCACAGAAATTAGATAGGAAATCTATCTCTTCAGATTCTTACCTTCTCCTCAAGTTTTTCTTAATTTAAATCTTGCATTTTTACATAGTCACACATGTAATTTCAGTACTTAAAGAAAAAACTTTTTGTCCATTAAAGTAGAGGAGGTAATACAAACAAATGTGTGAAAATACCTGAATGGAGACACAGAGAAACTGTCTATATCCACTGATACTGCAACTTTACAGAACTTTCTATTTTGATGACCCTAATAAGAAAACTGACCCCTTCAGAATGGGTTTCATATGTACCTTTCTTCCTTGTTTTTCATGTGTAATAAAGGCTTTTCGGTGCCTCCTTGTCCTTCTCTGTCTGGAATGCCAAATTCTAACTTCAGTTCTATTCTAGGCCTTCAGTCTTTGGTATGTCTCGCTGCCAGTTTCAGTATCAGACTCCCTGGGAGCCAGTGACATTTTGTCCTGCACACCATTTCTGCCTGCACTCCAAGTGCCTCTCCCCCTTCCTTCATTCATGATTCCCACGTAGAAGCCAGATCTTATGGTACGAAGCTGCATATGTCAGGCAGCTTGTTTTGATAAAATTTGATGAGCACATTACCCTAAAGGAAATCACTGGTGTTAGAAACTAGAAGTGAAACCAAGCATCCAGCTCTGGGTCGTCAATTAGCAGCTAAAAAGAAATCTTTCAAACCAATAGGATGATTCTTCACCTGCCCTTTCTTTCTTGTTGCAATTGGCTGGATCTTTGTCTGCATCCATAGGCAGATTTGGAGTTTTATATTTTTCCCTAAGGCATTCAAATGCAAGATGATAAGTTACAGGGTAATTATGATTTCATTGAATAAAACAACTTAACAGTCCAGTTAGACTTTAGCGTGCTTTGCATTCCAGTTTTCAACACAGATAGAGTTGCAGTTAATTTCTATGAAAATTATTTTCACAAATACCACTCTTAAAATACCAGCTCTGTTCTGAGTATTATGTATTTCTATCTGTTATAATCTAATTATTTCTCTAAAACTTACTTTTTTAATAAAAATATTAGTACCTAAATATTAATCAAGGGCTATTTGGTATGTAGATTTTTACTACATTGAAATTTCCTATTGAAAGATAGAGGAAAACAGTCTTCATTCTTCCATGATTTTTTGATGAAGAAGCACTAAATCAACTCAGTACTTTGATCTTAATATCTGATCGATTATCTCTATGGAAGGTGTCACTTTTAACATTGTTCTGCAAGTTTCTTAATAAAAATCTGATTTAAAGGTAACTTTACTTTTTAAAAAGTACTCCTGGGTTTTGAAGGCAGGTTGTGAACAGGGAACATTGGTATCTTTAACTGCAATTTGCTGCAGCGTATAAGATTCTTAAAAAGGTTTGATATCATATGAATCAGTAAAACTTGAGGGCATGTATCAGATAAAAGCCCAACCACATGGTTTAACAAGGATTTTTAATATATCTGCTGATACTCTTAAAAACCCATCTGTCAGAATAATGATTGCTGGCTTATTTCTTTTTCTATAAAAGAAAGGTGATGAAAATGTCCTTTGACAGCTTCCTCTGAGTGTGGAGAAGGGCACGGATAGCATGCTTTCAGCACTCGACACAAGTCACAGAAGCCTTCTGTGTCTAGGTCTGCGGGAGTTGAAATCTTCCTGCTGGTTCTAACTCCTTTTCCTCTTCAAGGAATTGGTTGGAAGGCTATTTGTCTTTGAGACTCATTTAAAATTTGAATTAAAAGTTTCTGACATAACTCCAAGCAGTGAGAAGAAATCGGAAGCTCAGTTGAGGACCGTGGGAATTCCCGGGAACAAGCTCAGTTGAAACCAGGTTTCTGAACTGCAGATCTTTATTTTTGCATTTGTGACTTGGGGCAGGTGAAGTAGACAGTGTTCTAAGTTCACTTTCACAGAGTTAAATAATACTGTGGTAACTGAAGCTATGAAGCTTGCTGTTCATGCCAGGAATGTGAAAGATGCCTATGAAAACAGCACAGAGCTACTACCAATTTCAGCATATTTTTGTTGGATTAGAAAAATGCAGTTGAAGTTTGGGATTTTAAATTCCTTTAAAATGTTAATGTTTCAAAGCATTATTATCTCACAGTTGCCATTAAGCTCTTCAAGCCTTCTGTTTGTGTAGGTAGAGTGATTTCTGCTGATGTGTTGGAAATATGTAACCCTGTGTTTTGCAGCCTCACTTTCCTTGTTAGGAAGCCCTGATTGCCCAAAGGGAAATACTGCCTTCAGCATGAGGTTTGGGCTTTGGTAACATATGCAGTTCTGCAGTGAGATCAGTTCCAGGAAAGACAGGGCTTAATGCGAAAACAGACCTGGAATGATATTGTGATTATTGTGTAAAAACAATATTCTAACAGGAAAGGTATTTAATAGTCAGCTGCTGAAGATGACAGAAAATATGGTTATGTTGCTGAGTGTATCAATATCAAGAGCTCAAAGAGGAGTGCCTGGAAGATATAATCTGGGAAGGGCATGACTGGGTGCCCCTGGGAGCACCCCTCCAGGTGCAGCTGTGTACTCCTGGCTCCTACAGCAGCTGTGGCAAAGGATGGTGCAAGCAGGCGCGCTGGCAAAAGTCTTAGTCATATGAGGATAAAAGACATTGTTGCGTCCTAATTAGCAGAAATATCAAGTATCCCTTAAAAGACAAGTTGGTGATGGACTTTGAATTAGAGAATCATATAATTTTAGAGCTTAGAGGTCTGTCCAGACCAGACATTTTGCAGCTAGAAATACTGTTGGCTTAGAAGGGGGTGATGACGTGTCACAGTCCGGTCAAGATGATTGAGGCTTACATCCAAGTTCCGACAGTCTGGTTCTCTATCCTTCCCGTCCCCTCCCTGGTCCTCACTGATATTAATTTGAGAGAATAAGCTTTTTAAAAAGTTGTTTGCCTGTAATGATTTCTGTAATTAAAGGTATAATGGCATAGGTGTGTCCAGTGAATAGACATTGTCGTTCTTTTCTTCTGACCCTTCGTCGGTACCAAGTAAGATTGTAGAAAGTAGTAACTGAAGACCTCAGTGACATAGGCTTTTCTGTATAAGGGCTGCCTGGCCTGGGAGAAAATCAGATGGGCAATTTGAGTAGCTGTTCGTGGCTGAACCCAAAATAGCTTGATATCTTCTCCACAGATTGTGTCCCATTTCTGGGAGAGTACTGTGAAATCTTGACAGCAGTAATGTTCTTTTTTTTCTCAAGGAATGCAGAATGTTATTTATTTATTATTTTAATTTTTATTGGAGTATTGTTGACTTACAATGTTGTATTAGTTACAGGTGTACAACAAAGTGAATAGTAATATATTGAGAAAGGATGTGCTTATTATATTTACATATATACACTATATATGTAAAATAAAGTTATTATGAGTGTATATACTAAAATATAAAACCATGACCTTGGAGCAGATTCATGAGCTATCTGTCTAGCCCAGCATTGTTCTATAAGGAGGAAACGTATGGCTGACACTCCTCCTCTGTCAGTCTGAAAGGTTCATATGTTCTCTTGCAGTTTCCTTTGTGACTCCTTTTAAAATGATAATCTAGCAAATTTTCTAAACTCTCTTTGAACCCTAAAATTTTATAATTCCTAGAAGCAGCATAGAGAAGAAGAAAAAAAATTTTTAACTGGAGTTCAGAACAGAGTGTAAATTCTACTTTTGTTACTTTTGTTAGCTGAATGACTTTCTGAGCCTGTTCCCAAGTCTCTAAAATAGGATGATGATAATTAAAAATACTTATCTCTGTGGGGTTCAGAATATTTAAATTAGATATGAAAACGTTAATAGATTTTATACAAATGTAGGTGTTTTCATTTCTTATATTTCTTTGCATAATGCAGTCCATAAACTTATAAAGTAATATTTCCTTTCCCTTTTATTATCTGAAATTTTCCTTTTAAAAATGTCAGTTTAGGGCTTCCCTGGTGGCGCAGTGGTTGAGAGTCCGCCTGCCGATGCAGGGGACATGGGTTCGTGCCCCGGTCCGGGAAGATCCCACGTGCCGCGGAGCGGCTGGGCCCGTGAGCCATGGCCGCTGGGCCTGCGCGTCCGGAGCCTTTGCTCCGCAACGGGAGAGACCACAACAGTGAGAGGCCCACGTACCGCAAAAAAATATATATAAATAATTAAAAAATAAAAGTGTCAGTTTATCCTGATATTCTTCTACTGAGGTCCTGGGATCTGGTAAAAATGAGATTATTTGTCTTCTCATGCTTTTCATGATTTCATACATTGAAATCATACATCCTCAAATCTTTTGAGTCTGGATGTATATATATTTTTTTGCAGTACGCGGGCCTCTCACTGTTGTGGCCTCCCCCGTTGCGGAGCACAGGCTCCGGATGCACAGGCTCAGCGACCATGGCTCACGAGCCCAGCCGCTCCGCGGCACGTGGGATCATCCCGGACAGGGGCACGAACCCGTGTCCCCTGCATCGGCAGGTAGACTCTCAACCACTGCGCCACCAGGGAAGCCCTGGATATTCATTTATGAGTTCTGCCTTTATACAGTGCATCAACTGTTCCTTTTGGATTCCTATCCCCAAGTTTTTCAGCTCCATTATGTCACTTTTGATATATAACAACTGAAACTATCCTTAGGGCTATAGGCACAGGCATAGCATGGCACTGTACAAAGACAGAATATATTCCCTTTTTCTACTTATTTCCTGATTATTTCCAGAATCTTGTTGACCTTCATAACTGCAGTAGCACCTTGAGCTGATAGGCTTAGAGCATAGCCCATCCTAATTAATCTCTTGGTGAACACAACATCCTACAATTTGGAATGCTTTTACTTTGGTGTGATATCTAATATTTAGCCTTTTGAAGCTTATTTTTCACTTTACTGAAGACTGATTTCCAGAGTGGCTCTTGTTTTGGTTTGGTTTTTGTTTGTTTAATTTTGTTCTTAATGTAGTTATACCCCATCAATTTTTTTTTTTTTTTTTTTTTTTTTTTTTTTTTTTGCGGTATGCGGGCCTCTCACTGCTGTGGCCTCTCCCGTTGCGGAGCACAGGCTCCGGACGCGCAGGCCTAGCGGCCATGGCTCACGGGCTTAGTTGCTCCGCGGCATGTGGGATCTTCCCGGACCAGGGCACGAACCCGTGACCCCTGCATCGGCAGGCGGATTCTCAACCACTGCGCCACCAGGGAAGCCCCCCCATCAATTTTTAAAAGAATATGTAGCAACTCTTCCAGTAATACCTCATATTTGGGACTTTGGTAACATTAGAATTTTATCATTTACCATCCCTTGTTGTGGTTCAACTGCTACACAACCTGTAGCCCTTCATTCATTAACCAGATGTTTATTGAAGTCCACACTATGGCAGGTACTGCAGTAAAAGGCTTGGATACAGAGGGGACCAAGACCGATTAAAGTGCAGACTCTCTTGAAACCTACATTCCAGTGAGGGGGGCAGTAAACCACAAACCAACATATGAGTTAACAGTAAAATACCAGACATAAAACTAGATGAGGTGGTAGAGTAACTGGAGGGTGACTTCAGATGGCATGGTCAGGAAGGACCTCTCTAAGGAAGTGACGTCTAAGCCTTGATCTGAATAGCAAGAACATGGAGTAACAAGGAAGCCAGTGTGAAAGGAGCTTCCAGGGAGAGGTGGACAGAGGCCTGATCACAGGACACTGCAGGCCAGGGAAGGAATTTGGATTTTGTAGTGGTTTCATAGGAACCACTGTGGTATCCTTAGCAAGAGGCAGTACATGAATAATGGCAGCCTTGGCATAATTTGATGAAAGTGGGATCTGTGTAAAATGTAGGCCCACATTATTGCAAGATTAATGAAATGACCTCAAAATCTCTATACCTCTCAATGAGGAACATTCTAATTTGTGGTTGGCTAGACTTTCAGGACAATGGCAGTAATTCCTGAATTTTCAAGTTAGTTGGTACCCATTTTATCTAATTAAGGAATAAAATACAGAATTTCAAGGAGGGAGTGGTCACCAGAGCCAAATACTATTCAGAGGTTGAGTTGGATGAAGAAAGAAAAGTGACTGTTAGATTCAGTAACAGAGAAGCTATTGATGGCCTTGACCAGAACAGGGTAAGATTGGAAGACAACAGAATTGATTTGAATGGTAGATGAAACAATGGAAATAGACAATTTTGTCAAGTTTTGCTGTGTATAGGAGGAGATAAATAGCATAATAGCTAATGGATCATGTGGAGTTAAGGAAGTTTTTTTTATCTTATTTTGTCAAAGTCACATGATACTAGAGCATGTTTGCACATGTTAAGAATAGTCCATATGGAAAGAAATTGACATTGCAAGAGAGAGTGAGGATAGTTGCAGGAGTGACATCAACGAGAACGGGAGGGGAGATGTGATCCAGAGAAGAGGTGGAACTTTGATGGGAATCAGAACATGGCAGCCTTGTTCAGGTTATGCCTGAGTGTGGTTCCCTGCTCCACAAGAACCACTGATGATGTTCTTAGTAGCAAAAATTAATGTCAAGGTATCCTTTTCCTGATGTCTCTTTAAGCACTAGATATTTGAGGAATGGAAGTTGAAAATACCCAAATGGACATAACCAGAGGCAATAGCAAGAAATCTTTAGCATAGTTCACAAAGTCAATAAGATAATTCTTAAAAATTCTCAGAGGCTCCTTTGAGTCTAGAAAATGACATATGATATTATACCTAAATGATCATATAACATACCATTTACTGGAAATCCTAATGTGATCCACCCTTTCTTCATTGTTTATTGAAAAAATTAGTCAGCTTATTTGATGCTCACGGGGCTCTGAAATGCATAGGGAAGGTGTGAAAAGCCCAGGACATACAGGTAGCAAGTTGTGCAGTTAGGATTCTAATCAAAATATTTTTTAGTGCTCAAGCTTTTATTTAATTTTGAAAAATTTATTTATTTACTTATTTATGTATTTTTGGCTGCGTTGGGTCTTCGTTGCTGCGTGCAGGCTTTCTCTAGTTGCGGTGAGTGGGGGCTACTCTTCATTGAGATGCGTGGGCTTCTCATTGTGGTGGCTTTTCTTGTTGCGGAGCACGGGCTCTAGGCACATGGGCTTCAGTAGTTGTGGCACGCAGGCTCAGTAGTTGTGGCTCATGGGCTCTAGAGCGCAGGCTCAGTAGTGGCACATGGGCTTAGTTGCTCCGTGGCATGCGGGATCTTCCCGGACCAGGGCTCGAACCCATGTCCCCTGCATTGGCAGGTGGATTCCCAACCACCGCACCACCAACAAAATCCCTCCCATATTTTATATTTATTTTTTAAACTTGAAAGAACCATAAGAAAATAAGACAAAAGCACACAAAAAATGTTGCATACAATCTCACTTATGAGTTTGCAAATCTAAACCAGCACTGTAATGAAGACTTTGTAAACATTACCAAGTAGGACTTAGTCCAGGAATGCAAAGATGATTCAACATTAGGAAATCAATGATGATGATTGATCATGTTAATCAAAGGAGGAAACCATTTTTATCTCCATGGTGGTTGAAAAGTTGGTACATATTTTTTGTATACCATATACATGTATATATGGTATAACAAAGGCATTATTTTCTGCATTGATTTCTCCCTAGAAAACCAGAGACGTAACTGAAAATTTATTAGAACTCATGAGTAATAACTCTGTAACAATAAAAGTAAATGTTTAAAAATCAATAATTTTCAGTGATCTAGATGAAATGGATAAATACCTAGAAAGACATAAGTTACTTAAATAGAAATTCTGCATAGACAAGAGATTGAATGAGTAATTTCAATACAAATTTCCACAAAGAAAAGCCCAGGCCCAAATAACTTAATGGTGAATTCTACCAAATATTTAAAGAAAAACTAACACCAGTCCTTTAAAAACTCTTCCAAAAAGTAAAAGATAGGGGAACACTTTACAACTCATTCTGTGAGGCCAATATTACCCTGATAACAAAACCAGGGACTTCCCTGGCAGTCCAGTGGTTAAGACTCTATGCTTCCAATGCAGGTGACATGGGTTCAATCCCTGGTTGGGGAACTAAGATCCCACATGTGGCACAGAGCGGCCCCAAACAAACAAACAAAGACATCACAAGAAAACTATAGACCAGTATCTCTTAAGAATATAGACATAAAAATCCTCAACAGCAGAATAAATCCAGCAACATATAAAAAGGATTATGGGGCTCCCCTGGTGGCGCAGTGGTTGGGAGTCCACCTGCCGATGCAGGGGACGCGAGTTTGTGCCCCGGTCCGGGAGGATCCCATGTGCCACAGAGTGGCTGGGCCTGTGAGCCATGGCTGCTGGGCCTGTGCGTCTGGAGCCTGTGCTCTGCAACGGGAGAGGCCACGGCAGTGAGGGGCCCACGTACTGCAAAAAAAAAAAAAAAAAAAAAAAAAAGGATTATGCACCATGATCAAATAGGATTAATGCAAGGTTGTCTTAACATATGAAAAGCAATCAGTGTTATATACCATATTAATAGAATAAAGGACAAAAGCCACATGACACTCTCAGTGGATATTTTAAAAAGCATTTGACAAAATTCAGTACCCTTTCATAATAAAAAACACTAAAACTAGGAATAGAAGGAAGCTTCCTCAGTGTGATAATAATGTTATCTATGAAAAACCCATAGCTATTATCATACTTAGCAGTGAATAGATGCTTCCCCGCTAAGACAAGGAATGGGACAGGATGTCCACTCCTGGCACTTCTATTCAACATTTTACTAGAGGTTCTGGCCAGGGCAATTGGGCAAGAAAAAGAAATGAGGCATTCAGCTTAGAAAGGAAGAAGTAAAACTATCTCTGTTTGCAGAGTCATGATCTTGTATGTAGAAAATCCTAAGGAACCAACAAAAAACTATTAGGACTAATAAGTCAGTTAAGCAGGGTTGGTGGATACAAGATCAGTACCCCAAAATCAGGCTTATTAACATTAATTAACTATCCAAAAATAAAATTATGAGTACAATTCCACTTAAAGTAGCATTAAAGAGAATACAATAGGAATAAATTTAACAAAGCAGTATAAGAATTATATGCTAAAAACTTTAAAATAGCATTGGAGGAACTTGAGTGGAAAGATATCTCATGTTCGTGGATTGGAAAACTTTGTGTTGTTAAGATGGCATTACTCCCCAGATTAATCTCTAGATTCAATTCAGTCCCTGTCAAAATCTCAACTACTTTTTTTTTCCCCACAAAGAACATTCTGTGTTTTTTTTTTCTTTTTCTTTTTAAATTGGGGTATAGTTGCTTTACAATGTTGTGTTAGTGTCTGCTGTACAACAAAGTGAATCAGCTAAATGTATACATATATCCCCTCTTTCGTGGACCTCCCTCCCACCCCACCCCCCATCCCACCCATCTAGGTCACCACAGAGCAGCAAGCTGAGCTCCCTGTGCTATACCGCAGGTTCGCACTAGCTATCTGTTTTACACATGGTAGTGTATATATGTCAATTCCCATCTCCCAATTCATCTCGCCCCTTCCCTCCCACCCCATGTCCATGTTGAATCTAGAAAAATGGTATAGATGAACCTATTTGCAGGGCAGGAATAGAGATGCAGACATAGTCAACTACCTTTTTACACAAATTGACAAGCTCATTCTGAGATTAATTGGTAAATTCGTGGGACCCAGAATAGCTGAAACAATCTTCAAATGGAAGAACAAAGTTGCAGGACTTCTACTTTTGATTTCAAAACTGACTACAGACCTGCAGTAATCAAGACAGTGTTACTGGCCCAAGGATAGGTGTATAGATGGAATAGAACTGAGAGTTCAGAAATAAACCCATATGTGCCAAGATAATTAAATGGTGCTGGGACAACTGAATGGTCACATGCAAAATAATGAAGTTTGGATCCAAACCTCACACCATATAGAAGAAATAACTGAAAATGGATCATTGACCTTAATGTAAGAACTAAACTATACAACTTTTAGAAGAAATGTAAGTGAAATCATTATGCATTGGGATTAAGCAGTGGTTTCTTAGATGTGACAAAAGCCAAGTAACAAAAGAAAAAAATGGATAAATTGTACTTCATCAAAATGAAAAAGTTTTGTGCTTCAAAGGATACCATCAAGAAAAAGACAATCCACAGAACAGGAGAAAATATTTGCAAATCAGATATCTGAAAAGCGAACTGTATCCGAAATGTAGAAAGAACTCTTAATAACTCACCAACAAAAAGGCATTTAACCCACTTTAAAAATGGGCAAAGGATTTGCATAAACATTTCTCCAAAGAAGATATACAAGTGGTAAAAAAGCATATGAAAAAGGTGTTCAACATCATTAGCCATTAGGCAAATCAAATCAAAATTTACGCACACTAGGATGGCTGGAATCAAAAACACAAGTGTTGGTGAAGATCTGGAGAAACTGGAACCCTCATATGTTGCTGGTGGGAGTGTGAAATGGAGCACCTGCTTTGGAAAACAGTCTGGCAGTTCCTCAAAATGTTAAAACACAGTGGTACCATTTTCCATTCCTAGGTATATCCTAAGAGAATTGAAAATTAGGTTCACACAAAATCATCTGCATGACTGTTTGTAGCAGCATTGCTGATAATAGCCCCAGAGTGAAAACAACTCAAATGTTCATCAACTGATGATTCAATCAATAAAATGTGTTACATTCATACAATGGAATATTATTCAACCATAAAAAGGAATATAACATTCTGATATGTGCCACAACATGGATGAACCTGGGAAAGATTTTGCTAAGTGAGCGAAACTAGACACAAAGACCACATATTTTATGATTGCATTTATATGAAATGGCCAAAAATAAGTAAATCTGTAGAGACAGAAAATAAATTAGTGGTTACCAGGGTCTGGTGGGAGGAGAGAATCAAGAGTGGCTGCTAATATGTATGGGGTTTGTTTGGGGATGGGGGGGCTAATGAGAATCTTCTGGACTTAGAGAGTGGTGATAGGTACATGATTCTGTGACTATATTAAAAACCACTGAATTATAAACTTTAAAAGATTGAAGGGCTTCCCTGGTGGCGCAGTGGTTGAGAGTCCGCCTGCTGATGCAGGGGACACAGGTTCATGCTCTGGTCCGGGAAGATCCCACATGCTGCGGAGCGGCTAGGCCCGTGAGCCATGGCTGCTGAGCCTGTGCGTCCGGAGCCTGTGCTCTGCAACGGGAGAGGCCACAACAGTGAGAGGCCCGCATACTGCAAAAAAAAAAAATATATATATATATATATATATATATATATATATATATATAAAATCGAACTTTATGGTATATGAAATATATTTCAATAAACTTCTATCATTATATAATAAATGACTAAATTTTTTTTGAATTTATTTTTTATACAGCAGGTTCTTTTTGGTTATCTATTTTATACATGTTAGTGTATATATGTCAATCCCAACCTCCCAATTCATCCCACCACCACCCCCACCGACACCGCTTTCCCCCACTGGTGTCCATACGTTTGTTCTCTACATTTCTGTCTCTATTTCTGCCTTGTAAACTGGTTCATCTGTACCATTTTTCTAGATTCCACATATATGTTTTAATATACGATATTTCTTTTTCTCTTTCTGATTTACTTCACTCTGTATGACAGTCTCTAGGTCCATCCACATCTCTGCAAATGACCCCATTTCATCCCTTTTTATGGCTGAGTAATATTCCATTGTATATATGTACCACATCTTTATCTATTCGTCTGTTGATGGGCATTTAGGTTGCTTCCATGGCCTGGCTATTGTAAATAGAGCTGCAGTGAACATTGGGGTGCATGTGTCTTTTTGCATTATGGTTGTCTCAGGATATATGCCCAGTAGTGGGATTGCTGGGTCATTCGATAATTCTATTTTTAGTTTTTTGAGGAACCTCCATACTGTTCTCCATAGTGGCTGTTATCAATTTACATTCCCACCAACAGTGCAAGAGGGTTCCCTTTTCTCCACACCCTCTCCAGCATTTGTTTGTAGATTTTCTATGATGCCCATTCTAACTGCTGTGAGGATACCTCATTGTAGTTTGGATTTGCATTTCTCTAATAACTACTGATGTTGAGCATCTTTTCATGTGCCTCTTGGCCATCTGTATGTCTTCTTTTGAGAAATGTCTGTGTAGGTCTTCTGCCCATTTATTGATAGCATTTTTTAAAATATTGAGCTGCCTGAGCTGTTTATATACTTTGCAGATTAATCCTTTGTCCATTGATTCATTTACAAATATTTTCTCCCATTCTGAGGGATGTCTTTTCATCTTGTTTATAGTTGCCTTTGCTGTGCAAAAGCTTTTAAGTTTTATTAGGTCCCATTTGTTTATTTTTGTATTTATTTCCATTAGTCTAGGAGGTGGGTCAAAAGAGGTCTTGCTGTGATTTATGTCAAAGAGTGTTCTTCCTATGTTTTCCTCTAAAAGTTTTATAGTGTCCGGTCTTACATTTAGGTCTTGAATCCATTTTGATTTTATTTTTGTGTATGGTTTTAGCGAGTGTTCTGATTTAATTCTTTTACATGTAGCTATCCAGTTTTTTCCAGCACTACTTATTTAAGAGGCTGTCTTTTCTCCAGTGTATATTCTTCCCTCCTTTATCAAAGATAAGGTGACCATATGTGCATGAGTTTATTCTGAGCTTTCTATCCTGTTCCATTGATATATATTTCTGATTTTGTGCCAGTACCATATTGTCTTGATTACTATAGCTTTGTAATATAGTCTGAAGTCAGGGAGTCTGATTCCTCCAGCTCCATTTTTTTCCCTCAAGACTGCTTTGGCTATTTGGGGTCTTTTGTGTCTCCATAAAAATTTTAAGATTTTTTGTTCTAGTTCTGTAAAAAAATACTATTGGTAATTTGATAGGGATTGCATTGAATCTGTAGATTGCTTTGGGTAGTATAGTCATTTTCACAATATTGATTCTTCCAATGCAAGAACATGGTATATGTCTCTCCATCTGTTTGTGTCATCTTTGATTTCTTTCATCACTGTCTTATACTTTTCTGAGTAGAGGTCTTTTACCTCCTGAGGTGAGTTTATTTCTAGGTATTTTATTCTTTTTGTTGCAATGGTGAATGGGATTGTTTCCTTAATTTCTCTTTCTGATCTTTCATTATCAGTGTATAGGAATGCAAGAGATTTCTGTGCATTAATTTTGTATCCTGCAACTTTACCAAATTCATTGATTAGCTCTAGTAGTTTTCTGGTGGCATCTTTAAGATTCTCTATGTATGGTATCATGTCATGTGCAAACAGTGACAGTTTTACTTCTTCTTTTCCAATTTGTATTCCTTTTATTTCTTTTTCTTTTCTGATTGCCGTGGCTAGGACTTCCAAAACTATGTTGAGTAATAGTGGTGAGAGTGGACATCCTTGTCTTTTCCTGATCTTAGAGGAAAGGCTTTCAGTTTTTCACCATTGAGAATGATGTTTGCTGTCGGTTTCTCATATATGGCCTTAATTATGTTGAGGTATGTTCCCTCTGTGCCCACTTTCTGGAGAATTATTATCATAAATTGGTGTTGAATTTTGTCAAAAGCTTTTTCTGCATCTACTGAGATGATCATTTGGTTTTTATTCTTCACTTTGTTAATATGGTGTATCACATTGATTGATTTGCGTATATTGAAGAATCCTTGCATTCCTGGGATAAATCCCACTTGTTCATGGTGTATGATCCTTTTAATGTGTATTTGGATTCTGTTTGCTGGTATTTTGTTGAGGATTTTTGCATCTATATTCATCAGTGATATTGGTCTTTATTTTTTTTTGTAGTATCTTTGCCTGGTTTTGGTATCAGGGTGACGGTGACCTCGTAGAATGAGTTTGGGTGTGTTCCTTCCTCTGCAGTTTTTTGGAAGAGTTTGAGAAGGATAGGTGTTAGCTCTTCTTTAAATGTTTGATAGAATTCACCTGTGGAGCCATCTGGTACTGGAGTTTTGTTTGTTGGAAGATTTTTAATCACAGTTTCAATTTCATTACTTGTGATTGGTATGTTCATGTTTTCTATTTCTTCCTGGTTCAGTCTTGGAAGGTTATACCTTTCTAAGAATTTGTTCATGTCTTCCAGGTTGTCCATTTTATTGGCATAGTGTTGCTTGTAGTAGGCTCTTGTGATGCTTTGTATTTCTGCGGTATCTGTTGTAACTTCTCCTTTTTTCATTTCTACTTTTATTGATTTGAGTCCTCTCCCTCTTTTTCTTGATGAGTCTGGCTAAAGTTTTATCAATTTTGTTTATCTTCTCAAAGAACCAGCTTTTAGTTTTATTGATCTTTGCTATTGTTTTCTTTGTTTCTATTTCATTTATTTCTGCTCTGATTTTTATGATTCTTTCCTTCTACTAACTTTGGGTTTCGTTTGTTCTTCTTTCTCTAGTTCCTTTAAGTGTAAGGTTAGATTGTTTATTTGAGATTTTTCTTGTTTCTTGAGGTAGGATTGTATTGCTATAAGCTTCCCTCTTAGAACTGCTTTTGCTGCATCCCATAGGTTTTTGGTCATCATGTTTTCATTGTCATTTATCTCTAGGTATTTTTAAATTTCCTCTCTGATTTCTTCAGTGATCTCTTGGTTATTTAGTAGCGTATTGTTTAGCCTCCATGTGTTTGTGTTTTTTACGGGTTTTTTTCCCCTGTAATTGATTTCTAACCTCATAGCGTTGTGGTCAGAAAAGATACTTGATATGATTTCAGTTTTCTTCCTTATTAATTTTCTGTCTGAATGATCTGTCTGTTGGTGTAAGTGAGGTGTAAAGTCCCCCGCTATTATTGTGTTACTGTCAATTTCCTCTTTTATAGCTGTTAGCAGTTGCCTTATGTATTGAGGTGCTCCTATGTTGGGTGCATATATATTTATAATTGTTATATCCTCTTCTTGGATTGATCCTTTGATCATTAGTAGTGTCCTTCCTTGTCTCTTGTAACATTCTTTATTTTAAAGTCTATTTTATCTGATATGAGTATTACTTCTCCAGCTTTCTTTTGATTTCCATTTGCATGGAATATCTTTTTCCATCCCCTCACTTTCAATCTGTATTTGTCCCTAGGTCTGAAGTGGGTGTCTTATAGACAGTATATATATGGGTCTTGTTTTTGTATCCATTCAGTGAGCCTGTGTCTTTTGGTTGGAGCATTTAATTCATTCACATTTAAGGTAATTATCGATATGTATATTCCTGCTACCATTTTCTTAAATGTTTTGGGTTAGTTTTTATAGGTCCTTTTCTTCTCTTGTGTTTCCCACTTACAGAAGTTCCTTTAGCATTTGTTGTAGAGCTGGTATGGTGGTGCTGAATTCTCTTAGCTTTTGCTTGTCTGTAAAGCTTTTGATTTCTCTGTTGAACCTGAACGAGATCCTTGCTGGATAGAGTAATCTTGGTTGTAGGTTCTTCCCTTTCATCACACTAAATATATCATGTCACTCCCTTCTGGCTTGCAGAATTTCTGCTGAGAAATCAGCTGTTAACATTATGGGAGTTCCCTTGTATGTTATTTGTTGTTTTTCCCTTGTTGCTTTTAATAATTTTTCTTTGTCTTTAATTTTTGTCAGTTTGATTACTATGTGTCTCAGTGTGTTTCTCCTTGGCTTTATCCTGCCTGGGACTCTCTGCATTTCCTGGACTTGGGTGGCTGTTTCCTTTCTGATGTTAGTTATGTTTTCGACTATCATCTCTTCATATATTTTCTCTGGTCCTTTCTCTCTCTCTTCTCCTTCTGGAACCCCTATCATGTGAATGTTGGTGCATTTAATATTGTCCCAGAGGGCTCTTAGGCTGTCTTCATTTCTTTTCATTATTTTTCTTATTCTGTTCTGTGGCGGTGAATTCCACCATTCTGTATTCCAGGACACTTATCCATTCTTCTGCCTCAGTTATTCTGCTATTGATTCCTTCTAGTGTATCTTTCATTTCAGTTATTGTATTGTTCATCTCTGTTTGTTCTTTAATTCTTCTAGGTTTTTGTTAAACATTTCTTTCATCTTCTCGATCTTCGCCTCCATTCTTCTCCCGAGGTCCTGGATCATCTTTACTATCGTTATTCTGAATTATTTTTCTGGAAGGTTGCCTATCTCCACTTCATTTAATTGTTTTTCTGGGGTTTTATCTTGTTCCTTCATCTGGTACGTAGCCCTCTGTCTTTTCATTTTGTCTGTCTTTCTGTCAATGTGGTTTTCTTTCCACAGGCTGCAGGATTGTAGTTCTTCTTGCTTCTGCTGTCTGCCCTCTGGTGGATGAGGCTATCTCAATAAATGACTAAATTTTTAAGATCTAGTTTCTTCATGCTGTGAATGACAAATTCAAAATTATAATGGAAAGAATGAGTGCATGACAGAATTTAAGAAAATTTTGAGGAAAAGGAGAGGGGAAATTATTCTACAGATAGTAATACATATTATATATATATTTAAATAATGAAGAGTGTGAAACTATCATGGGGACAGGACCTGCCCCCCCCCAAAAAAAAAAACCCTGAAGAAACTTGAAATGCATGTATTAGGAAAGTCATAGAGAGTAAAATTAGTGATTCCTCAGTGGGAAAAGTATAGATTATCTATGAGATGATGGTGTTCAACACCTAGCTAACTTTATCAGTCTGCAATTGTGGTTGAAAATAGCAGAAAATAATTCTGGCAAGTTTAAGGAGAGATACATTTACAGAAATCATATTGGGCAGCTCTCACAGTCAGTGGGGAACCAAGCTCAGAAGGTGACAGCATCCAAAAGATGCGAAGAAACTAGGAATAGATCCACCCTTGAGCCACTGGACTAGGATGGTTAGGATGCTGCTGTGCTGCTGAAGTATCTGCTGGATCCCACTGCTGCCACCATGACCAAATTCTAATGATCCCTGCATGTTTCACTCACTCCCTTAAGACTCTGAGACCCAGGCAGGAGCATCCAAAGGCAGAGCCTAGGTCACAGGCCTGCATCTTACCCTGTGTGTTGGGAAAGGGATATCTGCCCACCTTCGGTACTGTGGTGAGAGGCAGGGCCCTGTTGCATCAAGTCAGATAGGAAGGTGTCCAAATGCTGGAGAGCCAAAAATTTCCACTAACATTTGGAATAACTAAAATTAGAACCGTCCTTTATACCATAGGCCAAAATAAATTCCACGTCTATTCAGAATGTAAATGTGAAACTTGAGACCATAAAAGTACTTAAAGAAAATACACATGAATATTTATGTAATTCTGGCTTGCGAAAGTTGCTAAGCATTATATAAAAATCAGAAGGCCGTTAAAAATGTCAGTAGTGTTTATAGCAATACAATCCTACCTTAAGAAACAGGAGGGGCTTCCCTGGTGGCGCAGTGGTTGAGAGTCCGCCTGCCAATGCAGGGGACATGGGTTTGTGCCCCGGTCCGGGAGGATCCCACATGCCGCAGAGCGGCTGGGCCCGTGGGCCATGGCCGCTGAGCCTGCGCGTCCGGAGCCTATGCTTCGCAACGGGAGAGGCCACAGCAGTGAGAGGCCCTCGTACCGCAAAAAAAAAAAAAAAGAAAAGAAACAGGAAACATCTTGAATAAACAACCTAACCTTTCACCTAAAGCAATTAGAGAAAAAAGAACAAAAAAACCCCAGATTTCGCAGAAGTAAAGAAATCATAAAGATCAGATCAGAAATAAATGAAAAAGAAGTGAAGGAAACAATAGCAAAGATCAATAAAAGTAAAAGCTGGTTCTTTGAGAAGATAAATAAAATTGATAAACCATTAGCCAGACTCATCAAGAATAAAAGGGAGAAGACTCAAATCAATAGAATTAGAAATGAAAAAGGAGATGTAACAACTGACACTGCAGAAATACAAAAGATTATTAGAGATTACTACAAGCAACTGTATGCCAATAAAATGGACAACCTGGAAGAAATGGACAAATTCTTAGAAATGCACAACCTGCCAAGACTGGACCAGGAAGAAACAGAAAATATGAATAGACCAATCACAAGCACTGAAATTGAAACTGTGATTAAAAATCTTCCAACAAACAAAAGCCCAGGACCAGATGGCTTCACAGGCGAAGCGAATTCTATCAAACATTTAGAGAAGAGCTAACACCTATCCTTCTCAAACTCTTCCAAAAGATAGCAGAGGGAGGAACACTCCCAAACTCATTCTGTGAGGCCACCATCACCCTGATACCAAAACCAGACAAAGACGTCACAAAGAAAGAAAACTACATGCCAGTATCCCTGATGAACATAGATGCAAAAATCCTCAACAAAATACTAGCAAAAAGAATCCAACAGCACATTAAAAGGATCATACACCATGATCAAGTGGGGTTTATTCCAGGAATGCAAGTATTCTTCAATATACTCAAATCAATCAACGTGATACACCATATCAACAAACTGAAGGGGAAAAACCATATGATCATCTCAATAGATGCAGAGAAAGCTTTTGACAAAATTCAACACCGATTTATGATAAAAAAACCCTGCAGAAAGTAGGCATAGAGGGAACTTGCCTCTACATAATAAAGGCCATATATGACAAACCCACAGCCAGGATCGTTCTCAATGGTGAAAAACTGAAACCATTTCCACTAAGATCAGGAACAAGACAAGGTTGCCCACTCTCACCACTCTTATTCAACATAGTTTTGGAAGTTCTAGCCACAGCAATCAGAGAAAATAAAGAAATAAAAGGAATCCAAATAGGAAAAGAAGTAAAGCTGTCACTGTTTGCAGAGGACATGATACTATACATAGAGAATCCTAAGGATGCTACCAGAAAACTACTAGAGCTAATCAATGAATTTGGTAAAGTAGCAGGATACAAAATTAATGCACAGAAATCTCTGGCATTCTTATACACTAATGATGAAAAATCTGAGAGTGAAATTAAGAAAACACTCCCATTTACCATTGCAACAAAAAGAATAAAATATCTAGGAATAAACCTACCTAAGGAGACAAATGTCCTGTATGCAGAAAATTATAAGACACTGATGAAAGAAATTAAACATGATACAAACAGATGGAGAGATATACCATGTTCTTGGATTGGAAGAATCAACATTGTGAAAATGACTGTACTACCCAAAGCAATCTACATATTCAATGCAATCCCTATCAAACCACCACTGGCATTTTTTACAGAACTAGAACAAAAAATTTCACAATTTGTATAGAAACACAAAAGACCCTGAAGAGCCAAAGCAATCTTGAGAAAGAAAAATGGAGCTGGAGGAATCAGGCTCCCTGACTTCAGACTCTACTACAAGGCTACAGTAATCAAGACAGTATGGTACTGGTACACAAACAGAAATATGGATCAATGGAACAGGATAGAAAGCCCAGAGATAAACCCACACACATATGGTCACCTTATCTTTGATAAAGGAGGGAAGAATATATAGTGGAGAAAAGACAGCCTCTTCAATAAGTGGTGCTGGGAAAACTCGACAGGTACATGTAAAAGTATGAAGTTAGAACACTCCCTAACACCATACACAAAAATATACTCAAAATGGGTTAAAGACCTACATGTAAGGCCAGACACTATCAAACTCTTAGAGGAAAACATAGGCAGAACACTCTACAACATAAATCACAGCAAGATCCTTTTTGACCCATCTCCTAGAGAAATGGAAATAAAAACAAAAATAAACAAATGGGACCTAATGAAACTTAAAAGCTTTTGCACAGCAAAGGATACCATAAACAAGACCAAAAGACAACCCTCAGAATGGGAGAAAATATTTGCAAATGAAGCAACTGACAAAGGATTAATCTCCAAAATTTATAAGCAACTCATGCAGGTCAATAACAAAAAAACAAACAGCCCAATCCAAAAATGGGCAGAAGACCTAAATAGACATTTCTCCAAAGAAGATATACAGATTGCCAACAAACACATGAAAAAATGCTCAACATCATTAATCATTAGAGAAATGCAAGTCAAAACTACAATGAGACATCATCTCACACCGGTCAGAATGGCCATCATCAAAAAATCTAGAAACAATGAATGCTGGAGCAGGTGTGGAGAAAGGGGAACACTCTTGCACTGCTTGTGGGAATGTAAAATGATACAGCCACTATGGAGAACAGTATGGAGGTTCCTTAAAAAACTACAAAGAGAACTTCCATACGACCCAGCAATCCCAATACTGGGCATATACCCTGAGAAAACCATAATTCAGAAAGAGTCATGTACCAAAATGTTCATTGCAGCTCTATTTACAATAGCCAGGACATGGAAGCAACCTAAGTGTCCATCAACAGATGATTGGATAAAGAAGATGTGGCACATATATACAATAGAATATTACTCAGCCATAAAAAGACATGAAAGTGAGTTATTTGTAGTGAGGTGGATGGACCTGGAGTCTATCATACAGAGTGAAGTAAGTCAGAAGGAGAAAAACAAATACTGTATGCTAACACATGTATATGGAATCTAAGAAAAAAATGTCATGAAGAGACTAGGGGTAGGACGGGAATAAAACACAGACCTACTAGAGCATGGACTTGAGGATATAGGGAAGGGGAAGGGGAAGCTGTGACAAAGTGAGAGAGTGGCATGGACATATATACACTACCAACGTAGAGTGGATAGCTAGTGGGAAGCAGCTGCATAGCACAGGGAGATCAGCTCCAGCTCGGTGCTTTGTGATCACCTAGAGGGGTGGGATAGGGAGGGTAGGAGGGTGGGAGACACAAGAGGGAAGAGATATGGAAACATATGTATATGTTTAACTGATTGACTTCGTTGTAAAGCAGAAACTAACACACAATTGTAAAGCAATTATACTCCAATACAGATGTTAAAAAAAAAATGTCAGTAGCAAATATTTAATGATCCGGAAAGGGAACCATGGTCTGTTAAATTTTTTAAAAAATAGAATGGTATATGCCAGAATATTAACAGTGGTTTTCTGTGGACAATGAGACCAGAGCTGATTTTTCATTTCTTCCTTCACACTCTGTATTCAAGTTTGGTGGGGTTTTTTTGTTTGTTTCAAAAGCTGTTATTGCTTTTTAAATTTGGAAGGTGATTTGCTTGCTGAATTTGTACGAATACATAGATACCGGTGTCTCCATAAGTAAATTTTATGCTAACCACTGCAAAAGTGAACATAACTCTTTAAAGAGCAGGTAATGAGACACTTGTGTGTAGACACCCCCATCTCTATAAAAATCATGTTGAATGGCTTTTGGTATTGGCTCCATCTGGTGGCACTTCAAAAGGAGGACCTGAATAATTGGATGACGACTGTAAGAATGCCCCCCAAGATTATGATGCTTCTCTCGCCTCCTCCAATGTTTTTTGTTTTGTTTTGTTTTATTTTATCTTGTTTTTAAAAGAACCCATCTGCTTGACTACAAAAGTACCAGTTTGTACTTAGGGTATTGGCATCTAAAGGAAGCATCACAGATGTAAAGATTCTGGAGGTAATGTTTATTGTGGCCTGTGTTTCATCACTTTATACTCTTATCTACAAATAATGAGATGCCCCACCATTTACTGTTGTAGCAGCCCTTAGATTCTTGATATCTGGTTCCCTCTTTTCTGGGATTCCTATCTCAGTAAAGGATGCTCAACATCTATTTGACATAAGAGACCAAGTGGGCTCTTCCTGTGTAAAGGTGAGTCGCCCAAACAGAATGAAAGGCTTCTCACAGAAACCTTGATAGCAAAGGATGGAGGGGAGCCCTTTATGTTCAGAAAGGCATATCTTGGCACGTTACGGAAACAGACCAAGAGATCTGGAGAAGCAAAGAAAGAAAGAGAACACAGAAATGGCTATTTGTTCCCATTCTCACCACTCAATTGCTTTTCCTACTTGTAAAAGAAAAATAATCGTTCTGTCTTGGAATTTCTTTTTCTAAATGCCTTTAGCCTTTATGAGTCAATATGTATGATCTTTCTGGGATTTTCTAGTTGATATTGTCATGATCTAAGAGCTCTGCATAAAATATACATATATATAGATAGATAGATAGATAGATATATGAAAGACTTACTAATATCCTTTTATCTATGACCGTTTCCTCAGGGAACTCATTGAACATGTCTGTTATTTTTATTTCTCTTTCATAAATAGCACGACTCTGAACTTCTGTAAGTTTCAGAGTCTCCATGTCTCCATCCTTCATGTTAATATAGGAACCTCATTGCTCTGGACTGGAATTAAATTGGTATACAACTGTTTTTGGTATTAGTTGTCTTAGTTAAACTGTTTCACCGCAGTCATTTTGCAGGGTGGATATAAAACAGCTTGGGCGGCGTATTCATATTTTTTTGAGCTCCATATTTCATGTAGTTTGCTTATGTTGAAATTTTCTGCTATTTTTCTCTTATGTATTTTAATGATTTGGAGCCAGTAGCAGCTAGATGGAAGGAAAAATATGTTCCGTTTTTCTCTGATAGAAGCTAAGAAGAGTTGTTCATACACTGATTTCCTTGGTGTTAAAGAATGAAGTTCTGTTCACTGTTAGTGGAATCTGGTGATGCTCTGGTGAACAGCGTCGGTACCACAGTGGTTAGGGATGGGGAAGTGGCAGAAGCTGCATCAAGGCATGTCCCTGCCCACCAGCACCCAGCCCTGGTGGATGAGGAGATGTGGGTGCAATGAGGAGAGGAGCACACATGGCAGGAGGGCTGAGGGCTCTGGGCTCCTGGCTTCCTCCTGCCCAGCAACCCTCAGTCACACGTGGTACAGTCAGGCTCACACTGGTCCTTTTCTTGTCTCTTTCCAGGGGCAGCCTACTGCCAGTTCATGGACATGCTCTTTCCTGGCTGCATTAGTTTGAAGAAAGTAAAATTTCAAGCGAAGTTGGAACATGAGTACATTCACAATTTTAAGCTTCTGCAAGCATCGTTTAAGCGAATGAATGTTGATAAGGTAGGAGACAAACTTGTACCTCCATAAAATGCATTGTCTTTGCTTAAAATTGTTTTCATGCAGAGATGCAAAAATCCAAAAATGTGTCAATGGGGTATATCTTGACATCACTACAGTAGGTTGGGTCCTGTACTTAGCATAAAGCACCAACCCTCACTTCCCATATTTGCATGAGGTTTTTATTTGAGGAGATTTCTAAACTTGTAGCCATTAGACTAAAAACGCTAACAAATTATGAATGCTGAAATGTTGTTATTCTGTATTAGCATGCAAATGAGAAATTTTTGTTTGCCAGATGCCACTGTGGTTCTTTGTGTGTTTTGTTTCTTTAAAGAAATAGCATAGTACAGTAGAAATGGCACAGGTTTGAATCTCAGCACCATGACTTGAGCAAGTTATTTAAATTCTTTGAGTCTGAGTTTACCCATCTGTAAAATGGGACTAAAACCCCCTTCCCTGTGGTTATGAAGTTAAAGCGAGGACTACACGTTAAAGTGTCCAGTATATACACTCAGATTCTCACTCAATGTCCATAAAATATTCTTTCACCCACTTTGAACTTCTTAATTTTATTCTAGAGTGATACAAATGAAGTTTGACTAGAGTCCTTTTTCCCCCATAGAGGACTATTGCTGAAGCCCGTTCAGGCTCTGCATGTTTCCTGCTATTCAAATAGATATTACATTCATAGTCTTTATTTAGGATATAGCTCTTGGGGAGAATAGACTGGAAAGAAATGAATTTTGAATAAGGGAAAAGAGAAAAACCAGCAGGGGAGAAATAGAAAGCTTTTCTTTTCATAGATAGTAGCAATAAATAGGCTATGGAAATAAAAATTTAAATTTTGGGTTATAAGAGATAGAGGTTAAAGGAAAGAAAAGTTTGCTGAACTGTATATATTTTTAAATTTATGCAATTAATATCTTCCTAAATCAAAGCATTCTTATCAAAATATTAAGAAAATATTGGCTTCTCATTTTCTCAGAATTTTTATTGCAAAACATATATCCTCTTTAACATTTTAATTTTTTGACTCCTTTTCAACTTGATATCCTTTGCTGTGGTTAATTTCCAATTAGCTCCTTCTGTATTTATTCAAAACCAGAGTTAGATAGATTCTTCTTCCTTATTAGCATCACTTCTCTGTACACTTCTGTATCATTTTTCTATATATGCTTCTAGATCAAAAAGAAAAGAAACACCCATTCATAGGTTTATTGACAGAACTTGCTATGTAACAAAGTTGGGGGACTCCATATCTCCGTAGAAGTGTACACTCAGAGAGTGGGTCAGCCATTGTTAAGAAATTTGAAGATAGGGAATTCCCTGGCAGACCAGTGGTTAAGACTCCCAGCTTTCACTGCTGAGGGCACAGGTTCAATCCTGTGTCAGGGAACTAGGATCCTGCAAGCCGTGGTGTGGCCCAAAAAAAAGAAAAAAAGAAATTTGAAGATAAAATTCTTGTACTGGAGGAACACTGAACTTTATGACCTTTGTTGGCCTCTCTAGCTTAATATGCTGTGATTCTACCCAAAGATCCTGGTATAGAGACAGTGATCCCTGTTCATTTTGTCATAGCCTGTGACAGCACGTGGGAAGCATATGTACAAATATTTCCTCACCACCTCAGATTTTGAACTTATGACCCCGGAACTTTCAATTTGATAGGAATTGCAAAATTAAGTCAACAGAAGTAAGTGCCTGCTTTGAATGGCTAATGCATCATCATCATCTAAAACTGTTTATAAATGTTCACGTTTGGCAGCAAGCGAAATACAGTAACATGTTAATTAAAGGGCCTATGCTCCAAGAAGGCACTTTCTAAAACAATCACAATATCAGCATAAACAAAACTTACAAATCAGAAAACATGAAAATACTTAAACAGTACAATGAAAAGACCTCTAAAGGGAATACTGATTGGCTCTTTAGGCTGCCCTTTAAAAACACTTAATTTATACCCAGTCTTGATAAAATAGTTACCAAATACAAAAAGAAACCTGTTTAAGAAATGTACCCCCATGGCACATTAACTGTGCTCCAGTGTAACCCATGAATTACTGAGCCCTGTATTGTGGTTAGTTGTTTTTATTTTATGCTTGTCTCTATACATTGTAGAGACACTCCATGAAAGCTCATTTTGTTTCATAGGAACCGTTAGATTAGTGTGAGTTTTCATTGACTTGAGTCTTATTCATTCGTACCCTCTAATAGCTACAATCCTTTTAAGAGCTTATTCCAACACAGCTAGACCAAGTGTTACAAAGAAATAAGGAAAACCTATCAACCTTGAAACAGCACAACATCCCAGACCCATGTTTTTGGGGGGATATGCTTTGGCAATAAACATTCTACAAAGAGGATCAGCCCCTCTTGACAGCTCAGGGTATTCCTTGTTTTGTATGGTTTGTTCAGACGTATTAAATATTCCGGGAGAACCAACTACAACATTTTAATTTTTCTTTAATATAATGAAAAATGATATGAATTCTGGGATACCACTGGCTAAGACACTGGGGGAGAGGCCAGCAGACATGAATTGCAGATGTAAAGTTATATTTAGGGAACACTTCAGTTGTATTAAATACAAACAAGCCTGAGGATCGTGACTCACCAGGTGATTTTATATTGCAGGTAATTCCAGTGGAAAAGCTCGTGAAAGGGCGTTTCCAGGACAACCTGGATTTTATTCAGTGGTTTAAGAAGTTCTATGATGCTAACTACGATGGCAAGGAGTATGACCCCGTAGAAGCACGACAAGGGCAAGATGCAATTCCTCCTCCTGACCCCGGCGAACAGATCTTCAACCTGCCCAAGAAGTCTCACCATGCAAACTCCCCAACAGCAGGTACCGTAACAATGAAATCCTAGAGTCACTTGCACAGGCCCTCCTGCACTGCACTGTGAACCGATTTACACTTTTAAATATGGATCGTCATCTATCATCCTTCAGAGAAAATTCATGAAATAGCCATCCTGTCTCCTGTGTGGGCAGTGCCAGTTTCTATGTGACAACATTCAGCAAGACCTCACTTAGCCAACTTCATCCAAAAGTGAAGTCACTGAGGATAAATACCTAGAACTTTAAAAAATGTTTTAACTGTTTTGGAGAAAAGTCTTTCTAAAATATATTACAAACATTCTTGCCTAAAAAACAGACTTTGCCGAGCAGAATGTGTTCTTGTCCAATGAGGGTCATTATTATAAACATCGGCTGTGATACTGGAGAGTTAAACGATGAAATCCTCGGAAACCATGTGTTTCCATCCTGAGAACCAGTGTTCACACTTGTTAAGTCAACAGCCTTTATTCTGTAAGAATGCAAATTCCTTAGTTATGCCCAACTTCCAATGAGAATTATTAGAAATGATTATAACAAGACTGATACTAAACTGTGTGGACATGTGTCTGCAAGTCAAGGAAGTGTCGGCTAGAGGTAAACATTGGTGAGTCTTCCATATCCAGGTCATTGAAGCTGGAAGTGAGTCCCCAGTGAGAAGGGGAGAGAGTCCCTTAGGAACTCAAACATTTAATGTTTGGGTAGAAAAGGAAGGGCTTACATAGGAGCAGGGAAGACACCAGAAAGATTGAAAGAAACGAAGGAATGACGTGTCAGGGAAATAGAAGGAAGGGAGCAGAACGGTCACCGGTGTCTCAGTCTCCTGAGGAGTCAAGTACAATGAGGACTGGAAGGGTCCTTTGGGGTCATTCAGTGGAGTGATGGGTCCAGGAGGGGACTGAGGAATTGGAGAAAGGAAACTGAGACAGCATAAAAATCCAACTTCAAAGCCATAGAATAAATAAGCTTAAACACAATAAATGAGGCACAGATCTTTGGGAATACATACATTTAAGGGGCAAGAGGAAAAAGGAAGCTGAGAAAAGGAGGAACATCAGAGGAAAAACCAGCTCAACATCAGAGAACAAACAGTAGGACATTTTTAGAAAGAAGGATCACCAACAGCACTGAGTATTAATTGTTGGAGAGATCAGATAGGATGAAGCCCGAAAATAGGCCAAAGAAAGAAATCTGGCTCCTAGGAGGTGATTAATAGTTCTTTAGAGAATTGGTCTGTAGAAATGCTGAATCCATACACCTAGATTGCAGCGGCTTATTAACAAGGGCATGACACACAAACGTGAAAGTGATGTGAGAGGAGATTCCACCTTCACCAAACCAGGAAAATAAGTGGAGGAAATAAAAACATTTTGTTGGTGTCGGGAAAACGCTGGCAGTTGCTTTAGGAAGTAAGACTGGGGAGAGAATGGTAGTGTCCTCGATTTGATTTTGTTTGCTTTTAGGACACGGCACAAGGAGCAGGTTTGTAAGGTGGGAGAAAGGTCCGTGAGAAGGAATAATAGGAAAAAGGAGGGGAAACTGGTGGAACAATGACCCTGAGGCTGGAGGGGAAAAATGGAGTCAAGGGCATCGAAAGAGGTTTGGCGAGGAAAGGGAATGTTTACCTTTTTCAGGACAGAAGCGCTGGGAAGAGTTTGGGTAAAAATGAAGCGACAGGGAGTTTGGGGAACAACAGTTGATGGCAGTTCAAACTGGCCTTCAGCTTTTGTCAGAAAGTGTCATTACTCGAGGACCAGGATAGAGAAGGGGAGTGGTGTATCTCCTTCAGAGCTGGGGAGACACAGGCCGGTGGAGTTGGGGGACAAGAAGGTACGAAAACCAAGAGCGGTTGGTAGCTCTCACCCCAAGCTCTTTTTCTGCAGCTGCTAATGACGTACAGATTCATCTTGAAACTCAGCTGCTACTTTTTCAAGTTTTCAGCAGTGGAACCGGACAGGCCTCAGGACATTTTTCTTCTACAGTCATAACGTGTCCTTAAATTGGCACCAACCATTCTAACCCCATCCCGCCCCCAAACAGAACTGTCATTATGCTGCCTTGGCCTCATTTGCAAGGAATTCCCTCATCTGTCTTTCACAAAAGCCACAGAGACACTTGTGCCATTTTGATAGAATGTCCATGAACCTGGAAAAGAAATACATTGTTTCCAGAGTTTAACTTCTCTGCTGACAAAGCTCAGGAAACACATTAAAGTCAGCAGATCAGAAAGTTGGTTTTTAATGTTCTGGAAGACAGTATTGCCAAGGCTCGTGTTCCTGATCCCTTGACCATGTTTACCTCTTTGGTCTTAATCAAGGAGGAAGGATATTTCCAGAAGTCAGACCAGTCATACTGTTTTTCATGAGACATGTTCTGACTCTTGGACATGGTGGGGTAGTAAAACTATACTGAAAAAATTATAGCAAGGTATACATCACATGTAGAACATTGTTTTAAAAGCTATAATAGGAGAAAGGCTCCTATAAATACAATGAGACCTCATTTTTTTCTAGGGGTCATGTATCCAACTCTTGGGAAAGCAGCCGAGAAAGTGTAAGCCAAAACGTCTTCTAAAAGTCAGAATAGGTGTTGTAAAATCTGTGCTATAAAATTCATACACTTTACTCTTTCCACAAGGGAGAGTTCCTAGAATACTTACCCAGAGGCTATTTGCTCGCTCTTTTATATATATTTATTTATCTTAAAATTGACTTCTAATTGATATACCACATTATATTAGTCTCAGGTGTACAACATAGTGATTTGGCATTTGTACACATTGCAAAATGATCACCACAATGATTCTAGTTACCATCTGTACCATACAAAGTTAATACGATATTATTGACTATATTCCCCATGCTGTACTTTACACCCACATGACTTATTTATTTTATAACTGGAAATTTGTACTTCTCGACCCCCCTTTATTTGCTCTTTCTTGACTTGGATATAATTATAACAAACATGGGGATATGGTTTCTCAGCATGTATCTTATTAAGGCAGGAGTATATTGATAGCACTACAAAGTGTGAACATCAGTAAAAGAAGAGCCAAAAAGTCTTAATGAAACCTTATAAATAGTCCAGCAGCCTGAGATCTCTGTTGCTGAATCAAAGAGCTCCGTGTCTCTCAGTAGCCCTCAAGATCTGTATGACACCAGCATGCACTAATCGATACACTCAGAGTTCCCTTCTAATTCTTAAGATTTTAATTTTCGATTTATAATCATCTCTCCCATGAACTATTTTACAGTCTCTAAACTAGCCTCTCTGCCTCTGGTCTGAAACCATTCAAGACCATCCTCGTCGTACATATAAGTCTGATTGTGTCCATCCAAAATTTAAGACAAATTGAAGTGCTTGATGAGGTGAGGGTCAGCTGTCTGGGAAATTCACATATCTATGCCAGTCATCTCCCAGTGATGCCAGGTCAGTAGCACTCAGCAGTAATTTCTGTGCCGAACTCTAGGCCTTGGTCGTTTCTTAATCACCTGTATTAGTGGAAACAAGCAACTTCTGGTGTAATCAAAAACAGGAGATGGTCTTTAATTATTTTTTCATTTTGGCTTTGGGATATTTGGTTCATTTTGCAGTGGCTTTTTATCTCTCTCCAAATATATCCTTAAACTAATATTAAAAGTAATTTGCATGTCCTGACTATAAAACGTGCTAGATTTTTCTGCCATTTCAGTATAGACACCAGTATTCTGTGGATTCAGAGAAGCCAGAGAACCCGTTGGTGTCTGTGGGTATTTGGGTGACTTACCTGGGCCGTAACAAGCTTCAGCATGAGCAGAGGCTGTCGCTAAGGGTGGATGGCTGCCTGGCAAGTCTTATTCTATCTACATCCTGAGGAATTGCATCTTGAATTGCTTTTGATCTACCAAAAAGGAGCATATGTTAAAATATACATTTTCCTAATGACAGATATCTGTCAAGTGCATATGTCATCGTGAGTCATGATGTTTATAAATGTATTGCTATGAGCCATATCTGCAACTCGAGATAGCTGTCAGCGGGATCAGTTTTTATGTGTGAACACTTAATTAAACTTAAAACGAAATTTGAGGTTGCGGTTCCTATAGCAACCACAACTTAGACATGTTGCAAATCCACATATATTAATGCATTTAAGTCAAACTCCCATATACAAATATAGTGTGATGGATTTAGAGTTGCTATGGAAATTGATTCTGAGCTTTCTCTTTTCCTTAGGGACTTTCCTTTAGCCATTGCAGCCTCAAAATAAGATTAGTAGAAATACTAGAAAAAGGATTTCAAAAAGGAAGCAACCTAAGAAGTAGAATAGAATAGAATAAAGCATTTGAATGATCATAATTAAATTCCTAAATGGAGATTTAAATAAATCCTAACAGCGACTTTCAAAAACTGTATTGAGTATTTGAATACTCTCACTCTTAATTATGTTTAATTTTGGGTTCTCTAAGGCTATTCATACAACCTTAGCAAAGTGATTATGTTTATTGATTTTATGTGTTTACCAGTGTTTGCATATTCTTTGAGTACCTGTAATCTAAGTAAGCATCGCCTGTCACCTTTGGGGAAAGAAGAGTTGCTTTTACTTTCCCCAAAAGTTTGGGGTTATTGGGGGGTTTTTTTAGGAGAAGCAATGCAGTGTAGCAGTTTATAGTGGTTTTCTTTATCCTTGTTCTGATCTTGATTTTCTGGCCCAGAGTGTGGTCTCCCTTGGTCAGTGTCACTTGAAAAGAAGGTGTATTCTGCAGTTGTTGGTCGTATGGTGTTTTAGAAATATCAGCATCAAGGTAGTGGATGGTGTTGCTCAGATAATCTGTGTTTTTACTGATTTGTTGTTGTTGTCTCGTTCTAACAACTGATGCAAAGAGAGTGTTAACATTTATTGTGGAATTACCGGTTTGTCCATTTAATTCTCTCAATTTTTGTTTCCTGTATTTAGGGCTCTGTTGTTAGATGCGTAGATATTTCTGATTGTTGAGTCATGCTGATGAATTGACCTTTGTATTTTATAAGGCTTCCCTCTTTATCTTTGGTAATACTCTTTGTCTTGAAGTCTATTTTATCTAATATTAATATAGCCACTCCAGCTTTCTTATGCTTACTGTTTGCGTGGTGTATCTTTCTCCATAATAGGTACATTTCCACCTATCTTTGTCTTTATATTTAAAGTGTGTCTCTTATAAACAGCATGTAATTGGGTCTTGCATTTTTTATTCATTCTGATAATCTCTGGACATTGGAGCGTACAGTCCAGTGTTAATGTAATTATTGATTTGGTTGGATTTAGATCTATCATTTGTTTTCTGCTTGTCCCCTTTGTTTTTCTGTTTCTCTTTTCCTGTTGTCTTCTGAATTTTAAAAATATATTTTAGCATTCCATCTTAATTTATCCATTGCCTTTTTAACGGTACCACTTTGCATTAAATTTTTTCAGTGGCTGTTCTAACGATTACCGTATATATTCTTACCTTTTCACAGTGTACTTAATATTTCATGTAAAATGTGGAACCCTGGCAACCCTTCCCTCCACTGTCCTTTGTTTTGGCTGTCATATGTATTACATTATAAACCCCACAAGACAGTGTTATAACTTTTGTTTTAAATGAACACTGTCTGATATTGTGGCTTTTGAACACTTGAAGTGTGCTTATTCTGCATTGAAATGTGCTGCAAGTATACAATGCATGCTGAATTTAGAAGACTTGGTATGGGAAAAAATATAAAACTAGTTAATAATTTTTATATTGATTACACTTAGAAATTATAATTTGCAAATATTATATATATTTTGCATATATATATTAAAATTAATCTCTGGCTTCCCTGGTGGCTCAGTGGTTGAGAATCTGCCTGCTAATGCAGGAGACAAGGGTTCGAGCCCTGGTCTGGGAAGATCCCACATGCCGCGGAGCAACTAGGCCCATGAGCCACAACTACTGAGCCTGCACGTCTAGAGCCTGTGCTCCGCAACAGGAGAGGCCATGATAGTGAGAGGCCCACGCACTGCGATGGAAGAGTGGCCCCCGTTTGCCACAACTAGAGAAAGCCCTCGCACAGAAACGAAGACCCAACACAGCCAAAAATATAAATAAATAAATACATAAATTTAAAAATAAATAAATAAATAAATACTCCTGTTCTCTGTCTTAAAGAAAAAAACTGAAAAAAAAATTAATCTCGATTTTTTTAATGTGGCTACTAGAAAATGTTTACTTACATGGTTCCCATTATATTTCTATTAGGCAATGCTGCTTTAAATAGTCATATGAATTTTAAAAATATTAAGAGAAAAAACTTATTTATTTTTCATATTTTTACCATTTCCAGTGTTCTTCATTCATTCCTGAACATCTGAGTTCCCTACTAATTTAATTTCTCTTGAGACTGAATAACTTTCTTCAGCATTTCTTGTAGAGCAGGTGCAATGGCAATAAATTCTTTTAGTTTTCCTTTTTCTATGAATGTTTTTATTTCACCTTCATTCTTTTTTTTTTAAACTTCTGTGCATCAAAGTACACTTTTTTAAAAATTTATTATTTATTTATTTATTTATGGCTGCATTGGGTCTTCATTGCTGTGTGCGGGCTTTCTCTAGTTGCGGTGAGCGGGGGCTACTCTTCGTTGCAATGCACGGGCCTCTCATTGCAGTGGCTTCTCTTGTTGCAGAGCACGGGCTCTAGGTGCACGGCCTTCAGTAGTTGTGGCTCACAGGCTCTAGAGTGCAGGCTCAGCAGTTGTGAGGCACAGGCTTAGTTGCTCCGTGGCATGTGGGCTCTTCCCGGACCAGGGCTTGAACCTGTGTCACCTGCATTGGCAGGTGGATTCTTAACCATTGTGCCACCAGGGAAGCCCTCACCTTCATTCTTAAAGACAATTTTCGTAAAGAATTCAGACTGATCTTTTGTTCCTCCCTCCCTCCCGTTAAAGATGTCTTTCCACTATCTGTGACCTCTAAAAATAAGAAATGCATACTCATTCTAATCACCCATTTAATGATAAGTTGTTTTTCTCTGGATGCAGTCAAGACTCTTTATCTGTGGGTTTCAGTAGTGTGACTATGATGTTCTCTTTGAACTTATCTTGTTTTGGAGTTCATTAGACTTCTTAAATCTATAAGTTTATGTCTTTTACCACATTTGGGAGATTTTCAGCCATTATTTTTTCAAATTTTTTTTCAGCTCCATTCTCTGTATCGTATTTTTCTGGGACTTCATTTTTGCATATGTTAGAGCTTTTGAAATTATCCCTCAGGTCCCTGAGGCTCATTTTTTTCCAGTATTCTCTCTATTCTTTTTTTTTTTTTTTTTTTTTTTTTTTTTTTGCGGTATGCGGGCCTCTCACTGCTGTGGCCTCTCCCGTTGCGGAGCACAGGCTCCGGACGCGCAGGCCCAGCGGCCATGGCTCACGGGCTTAGTTGCTCCGCGGCATGTGGGATCTTCCCGGACCAGGGCACGAACCCGTGTCCCCTGCATCGGCAGGCGGATTCTCAACCACTGCGCCACCAGGGAAGCCCTCTCTCTATTCTTTAGATGGTTTCTATTAATGTATCTTCAAGTTAGCCCTCTTCTTCCTCTGTCATCTACATTCTACTGCTGAGCATTTTTAAAATTTCAACTATTTTTTTTCAGTTTTAATTTTTTTTCTTTCTCTCTTGAGATTGCCTATCTTTCATTTATTATGAGCATACTTTAACTGACTGGGAATGGTTATGATAGCTGCTTTAAAGTTCTTGTCTGCTAATTCCACCATTTCCTGACTCTTTATATGTTGAGTAATTTTGGATTGTGTCCTAGACATTGTGATGTTATATTATGGAGACTCTGGATTTTGTTATATTACTCTGCAGAGTGTTGATGTTTCTGATGTAACAGGTATTAACTCAGAGTCCAAGTAAAAAGTACTCAAAAAGTTATATTTCACTCAAGGGTTCTAACCTTGGCCTCAAGCCTGTACCATTATACAAGACCTTTTTCCTTATTATTGCCAAGATGCAAGTCTTCATTTATCTTTTGAGAAACTCCACCCTTTAAACATAAATGTTAGTCTCACCCCAAAGCTGTCATTTACTCTAAGAAATGAATATTTCCCATGTCTTCTCTTCAGACTAAAGCAGTCCATAATGGCATTTACTTTCCAGAACCCCGTTAGGATAGGCACAGGCAGCGCCATCTTTCTTGTCCCTTCATGATCTCTTCATCAAGAGAAGTCAGGCCTATTTATTCTTACAACTTGCCAGTGTGTATCTGCCTGGTACTGCTGTCTCACAGTCCCCAGTCACCTAACCACATACTGTACTATCCCTATACCTACTTACTTCAAGGATCAAATGTCAATTTTAAAAGATCATGCAATATCAACTCATAACAAGGAAGAAATGCATTTTTCTCACCAGTCCCATAATTAACAAGACTTTTCAAATAGGTGTTAGCACTTCTCCTTATTATCTGAACAATGTATCTTTCACTCAGTCCCTGCCCTATATCAGCATTGCATGCCCTTGGCCTGTTCATGTTGAGAAACCATCCCATTGCTAAGCTGCATACCAGTTAATGGCTACTCCCTTAGCTACAAGTAGGCCCGGACAAAATGGGAAAAAAATATAATGGTCCAATTAATTAAATTCTTAGACGACTTTCCCTACTCCCTGGAAGGAGAGGAGGGGTATTGGTGGTTTTGTTCCTCCAGTTACATATCTGTCATATGTGAAATATATAAGATAGGCGTTGGGATATTTTTTCTCCTCAAAGAATAATTAAAACTGCATTTCCCTATCTATAATACTGATCAAACCACAGCATAAAATATGAGCGGTGCTCTGCCTTGCCAGGATACTGAATATCTATGAGTTTGGAATATTGGGCACAGAGAGGAGCAAAGAGTCATGAAGAATTCAGGAGCTTCAGATAGGAATCTTCTGGCAGTGCCTGTGTAAGAGGCCAAGGGCTTCTTCCAAGGAAGAGCTGTGCATTCTTCATTTCCATCGCAATGTGTTTGCTTAAGGAAACAGCACCTTTGACAGACAATTTACTAATTCAGTTTATAATTTTTAATTGTTTTGGCTTTGGGGGATCAAAATATGTCACAGTTTTGGGTTTTTTTAAACCGGAATTTTTTCAGGCTTAGAGATCAAAACCTACAAAATGTTGTGGTGTTATTATTGTGTAACTCTCAAAATCTAAATCTAATATGGATAGCATTTTTAATGGAAGTTAGGGAAAAGGAAAACATTTAAAATGTAGAGGGAGTCATCAAATATAGAGGGAGTAAGTATTGAATGCATACTAAGTGCCAGCTATTGTTCTAAACACTTAACCTGTATTAGCTCAGTTTAGCTTCACAACAATCCTAAATGGTAGATAGTTCCCATTACACCCCTATTTAGAGTTGAGGAAACTGAGGCACAGAGAGGTTCAGCAACTTGTCAGAGTCACACACTGGAAATAGGGAACCCTGTGATTCCAGAGCCCAATGCTCTTTAACCATTATATTATTATATTGCCCCTCTCAAATATCACGGATATGGTCTTGCGTTACGTTCTTATCTGCTCCCCACATTATACTGAACCGCAGTAAATTTTCACAAACGAAATTCAAATTGCATACTGAATGGAGGAATAAAAGACCCTCCAGTGTTGTAAAGCAGGGGTCCCCAACCCCCGGGCCACAGACTGGTAGCAGTCCGTGGCCTGTTCGGAACTGGGCCGCACAGCAGGAGGTGAGTGGCAGGCGAGTGAAGCTTCATCTGCTGCTCCCCATTGCTCCGCAATGTCACATTACCGCTGAACCATCCCCCCCTCCCCCAGTCCATGGAAAAATTGTCTTCCACGAAACCAGTCCCTGGTGCCAAAAAAGTTGGCGGCCGCTTGAAAACTTGGCTTGAAACAGAGCACATGCTGTTCTATTCAAATGGCATTTATTTTTTTAAAGAGCAATAATTTTTATTTATTTTTTATTTTTAAGGGTTTTTTTTAAAAAATTAATTAATTTATTTATTTATTTATTGGCTGTGTTGGGTCTTTGTTGCTGCACATGGGCTTTCTCTAGTTGCAGCGAACGGGGGCTACTCTTCGTTGTGGTGCACGGGCTTCTCATTTCAGTGGCTTCTCTTGTTGCAGAGCATGGGCTGTAGGCACACCGGCTTCAGTAGTTATAGCTCGCAGGCTCTAGAGCACAGGCTCAGTAGTTGTGGAGCACGGGCTTAGTTGCTCCACAGCATGTGGGATCTTCCCGGACCAGGGATCAAACCCGTGTCCCTTGTATTGACAGGCAGATTCTTAACCACTGCGTCACCAGGGAAGTCCCAAGAGCAATCATTTTTAAATGTTCAAAAACATTCCCATCATCCTTGCAACAGGCTCTTGGGTGAGAGTCACTATATTTTATATATGTTTGTAAATGCAGGAAACGTTAAGCCACTTGTTCCAGGCCTCTTATCAGCCCCGAAGTAGAAATGTGTATAAGGCCCAGAAAACTGAGCTCTAGGTTAGTGGGATTACTTATCTCTGATTTCTTAATCCTTCAATTCAGATAATTCTCTGAGTAGATGGTCTGAGTGATTACAAGGTGAAGAGTAAGTGCTTCAGGCAAAACTGGCCCGAATTTCAGCATGTCATACTCTGTGCCCTCGCAGCGGACTTTGCAGAAGAGGGTAAGGGCCTCCATTGTTGCCCCAGCTGCATCTGGGAAGCAAACCATCCTAGCCCCCTTTTAAATAATGCTGGGTCCTTTCATAACCAGCACTGGGTCCTTCTTATATAGGTGCTCCCTCTACATGCTGAAATATTAATCAGTTCTGCAAATCAACTGCACGTGTTCCTGTGATGGATCGTTCCTTTTCTCTCCATAGATATCATAACTTGGCATTTAGCTTCTCAGCCTCACAATAAAACTGGTCAAACCTCAAAAGGCCATGACTTACCATTTATTTCAGTTTCCATGGGCAGAACATCACAGATCACCAGTGAGCCTATTTTTCTTTATCATTGGTGCCTTTTTTTGTCCCTTGGTATGTTGGGCAGGAATAGAAAATCGTTTTGACCTGAAGAATTTTCTATACGCCCTTTGAATTGGGTTCCATATGAGGGGAGTCACATGCCATCACCCTTCCCATATTCTGTTGGTTAGAAGCAAGCCACGGGTCCCACCCACATTCCAGGGGAGAGGGCTGCACAAAGGTGGGAATAGCAGGAGGTGAAGATCACTGTGGAGGAGTCACCTTCAGTTCTGTAGTCACAGAAGTTTACAGTTTACTGTGGGGGCTCTGCGGAGTCACTGAAAGGTTTTTTTTTTTTTTTTTTTTTTTTTTTTTTTTGCGGTATGCGGGCCTCTCACTGTTGTGGCCTCTCCCGTTGCGGAGCACAGGCTCCGGACGCGCAGGCCTAGTGGCCATGGCTCACGGGCCCAGCCGCTCCCGGACCAGGGCACGAACCCGTGTCTCCTGCATCGGCAGGCAGATTCTCAACCGCTGCGCCACCAGGGAAGCCCCACTGAAAGGTTTTTTTTTTTTTTTTTTTTGTGGTACGCGGGCCTCTCACTGTCGTGGCCTCTCCCGTTGCGGAGCACAGGCTCCGGACGCGCAGGCCCAGCGGCCATGGCTCACGGGCCCAGCCGCTCCGCGGCATGTGGGATCTTCCCGGACCAGGGCACGAACCCATGACCCCTGCATCAGCAGGCGGATTCTCAACCACTGCGCCACCAGGGAAGCCCCCCCACTGAAAGGTTTTAAGTACAACAGCTAAGAAGCTGTTGCAGCCAAACATGTAGGAGTGGAGGGTGGCCTGAATAAAGGTCATGGCCATGTGGGTTATAGAGACTTTTAAGCAGGTTTAGTCAACAAAACTTGATGGTGAATGGGATATGAGAGCTGAAGGACAGGGGAAGCCAAGGATAAATGATGCACAAGTTTCTGGCTTGGTCATTGGTTGGGGGAAGCAGAAAACCTGGAGTGGGAGCCAACTGGAGTAGAGTAGAGTGGATTCGAGCGGGGGCTCAGCTCTGGTTCTCACCTCCCTGAGCTCCAGCTGCTCTGTGGCCTCAGACTGTCTCTCTTTGCAAGGGAGTCCCGGTGAGGTAGTGTTCATGGAGGACCGCAGACTTCCCACCATTAGCAAAACAACCTAAAACACTTGGTCTTGCCAGTGGAATCAGCAGGACTCTGAACATCGTAAAGGAACTAAATGGTCGTGTTCCCCTGAAATGGCCGTCTTAGTTTGCAAGCTTTTTGCTTAAATGACTGATGTGCGCCAGGAATGTGTGGCACAGTGGTGGTGTTGTCATGGTGATGCCTGTGTGTCTTTATTCTCAGCAGGCTGTCTCGGTTTGTTGGACTCTTTCAATCACCAGCTTTCCTTACTGCTACAGCAAACAGGCAAGGGAGCGTTCCCTTCAATTATTGTGGGGATTCTGGTGCATCTTGTTTTTACGGGGGTGAGGGAACCTCACCGTTTCTAGAGAAAAATTGCTCTGAGAACAATTTAAAAACAAGAATTTGAACTGAGATAGTAATTGTTTGGCACCTAATGGCGTTTCAAAGCACACTTAATTCTCTACCAGGGTGTGAGAGGTGTGAAAAGTCAGCTTATCGAAAGAAATATATACCACGTTCAAATAACTTCTTACACATCAGAATTTTTAATATTTGAGCTAATTTTAAGATGAGGAGTTCTTTCCTGCATTTGTTTTTTTCCCCTCTGAAAAATTCTCCGAAACCAGAGTGACTCAAGCAGAGCCTGGAAAATATTGGAGAATCACATGATGGCTAAAAATAAGCACATCATCTCCAGCAGGGACAGTAACCAGGGCAGAAGTAACTCAGTTCTTGAATGCTCACACTGGCTGGACATGCTCGGCTGAGTCAGGCCCACTCGCCTATCTCAGTGGCCACCGGTCAGGGAAGCCTCCGGCCCTGGGGCTCTGGGCCCTGGCTGTCGGCGTTGCTCCCTGGCATATTTTCTCAGGGCAGAGCCGGTCAGCACGCTGTGTGATGACCCCGAGCTGGGAGTAGGCTGGGAGGGACACCGGCTGACTCATAGCTCTTGTCACCGCCTCGTCCTCCTTCAACCGTCCCCTTGGAACCAAGAGCAGATGCTATAGATCCCAGAATGTCTCTTAGTTGCTGTTGATGTTGCACAACTTAAGTTGTGATAAATGGCTGGATATTTGGTGCCTGTTCGATAGGGCATATTGTAGGGTTTTCTAAACTGTAACATTGTAAATGCTTTCCCCAAACCAGAACTCATCTTGAGCACTCACTGCTCATCCCCATGGGAATAACTGCAGTCGCCTCCCAGCTGGCAGAGGGGGCCTCCTAAAACCCCAGTCAGATCATGTCACTCTGCTCAGGACCCTGCCATGCCTGACCTTTTCCATCATAATGAAAGCCGGCCTCCAGCAGTAGCCCGTGAGGTCCTTGGTGACCCACGCCCTCCAGTATCTCTCAGACCTCCCCTCCTCCCGCGGCGCCCACGCGCCCTCTGCTCCAGCATCCAGACTGGCTGCCAAGCAGGTGAGGCCACACCTTGGCACTGGCGCTGGGCCTTTCCTCTGCCTGGAATATTCTGCTCCTGGCTATCCGGAAGGCCAGCTTCACCTCTCTCAGGTCTTTGCTCAGCTCTCACTTTCCCAACGAGGCCTTGAAGAAGTCAAGGTGACTCCTGCAAATGGCATGTCCCCTGCAGGGATCCTGGAAGTTGCAACTATGGAGCTGTTACAACACACGTCATCTTCTGTGAGGAGGGAGGCTGTGTGCTGGGGTGAGCCCCACGCGCGCCTGGTATGGATCTTGCCTCCTTGCATCCCTGCTGAGCTGCTGCACGACTGTCACCAAGGGGACTTGGGCTTTTTGACCCCTGTCCTTCTGGGTGGCCTCAGAAGGGTCTGGGTGGACCCTTCTGAGGGAGGGGTTTGCCACTGGAGGGGATTCACCCAGCCCTACCTGGCACTCCTTACCCCTGCCCTGCTCTACCTCTCTCTCCATGGCATTTACTTTCTAGATTATTATGTCACTTATTAATTTATTATTGTTATTGTTTATTATCTAATTCCCCTGTTAGAATGTAAATTCCACAAGGACCAGCGTCTTTTGTGTTTCATTCGGTGTTCTATCCCAAGTGCCTGTAGCTTGCCAGGTACACAGTAGGGGTGCAGTAAATACTTGCGGCAGGAATGAGTGAATTGGGGAAATTCCAGAAGGCGCACAGAGACTTGGTTTACAGTCCACCAATTCTCAAGACAGAGAGTGCGGGATGGGGGAACTGATGCCTGGGAGCCCACTGGTAGGTTATGGGTTAACCAGTTTTTATAAAGATTTTCCTTAAATAAAATGAATCTCATTTCCTTATTATTTCAGTAGTTTAGTTTTTATTTTGCTAGTGTCTAGAAATGGGAAACCCGTGTGCTTTCTCGTCATTAGTTGAATCAGGCCTCGTTTGCTGAGTAATAATGATCGGGTACACTTACTGTGTGCCAGGCTCTTGTGTAGGAACTTTCCATGTATTAACTCAGGTACTCTTCCCAGCTCTGGGAAGGAGGCACTGCTACTGACTCTAGAACATAAAGAAATCTGGGTGGCAGCAAAAATCACGCCACCGAGCAAGCAGCAGAGCCAGGATTACTACAAAGGCTGCAGGCTGCAGGGCACCCCCGCTCTTAACCACTGCCTCTCTTGGGGAAGACAAAGGACACCCAGTTCATACCAGGTCTTCATTCCCACAGGATTGATGTGGTTCAGTCTTGGCTGTGTGGAGCCCCTCCCCAAGCTGCTCAGAAGTAGAGCTGCCCACTTTTATAAGCTGACACCAAAGTGGCAAAAAGGAAGAGCCCAATTTTGCCAGTGGCTGCTCTGGTGGGACAGAAGACATAAGGGCTCTGAACTACTAATTTGAGAGTAAAAGAGCCACCCTCTTAATGATCTCATGAATCAGGGCATCCCAGAACCCCTGTTAAAGTTCCATTTGGACAGAACGCTGGCCTCTGAGGTGGGTTTTTTTTTTTTTTTTTTTTTTTTTTTTTCTCTCAGGGCAGAGCAGACTACAGAACCTACAAAGTGAAGGTATGGAGGCATTTTCGAAAGAAAGTGTGAGATCTTGAATTTGCAATGGTTAGGGTTGTGTGGGAGCTGTTAGTCATTCCACAGTGTGACAGCTCTGGTGTCAGTTTAGTCACTTAGGAAACCCTTTTTCTGTGCGGATTGTCTCTTCATCAGTCCAACCCCATACCCTCTCCCCCAGCAGTGGCCTAATTTACTTATTTATTTTAACCTGGTTCATATCTCAGTTAAACAATAAAACCTGTTTGCCAAGGTAAAGGAGATAAGGAAATGATATCAGATCCATCCACAAATGATTAATCAACGTAGGTACAAAGTATCTTCTGTCATGTTTCAGTTGTTCTGTGCGGTTTACGTTTGTTTTTATTGATATATAATTGACATATAACCTTATATTAGTTTCACAGTTTGCAAGGCAGAAATAGAGACACAGATGTAGAGAACAAACGTATGGACACCAAGGGGGGAAAGTGGGGGTGGGGGTGGTGGTGGCATGAACTGGGAGATTGGGATTGACATATATACACTAATATGTATAAAGTAGATAACTAATAAGAACCTGCTGTATAAAAAATAAATAAATTTAAAACAAAAAAATAATTAGTTTCAGGTGTACAATGATTCAATGTTTATATATATTGCAAAATGATCATCACAACAAATCTAGTTAACAACCATTACTACACAGTTACAGGTTAGTTTCTTCTTGTGATGAGAACTTTTAAGCTCTGTTCTCTTAGCAACTTTCGAATATGCAATACAGTATTATTAACTATATTATTACTATAACTGTGTAATGCCATGCTGCACATTACATCCCAGGACTTATTTATTTTATAACTGGAAGCTTTACCTTTTGATCCCCTTCACCCATTTCATCCCTCCCACTCCCCGCCATGGGCTTTTTGATTCAGTGGCGGGGGGGCTGCGGGGGGATGCTCTCAAAGTAGGGAAGAAGCTGGGGACGACCAGAAGTGTGGTTGCTTCCCGAGTGTGTGTGTGTTCTTAATGTCTCTGTGGTTCTTGTCAACAGTATTAATGTCATATTTTTAGCTCCTCTGTTTATGATTTTGGCAGAAAGAATACGGCAGATTATGTGAGAAGAATTTCTAAATTCCATCAGAGCCCTAGCTGCGAAGGATAAAGCCAAGTATAAAAAAGGATAAAGTGCTTTTATTTGCTTCATCGTTATGAATTCATTGGGCCTCATAGGCCCAAAATGTTGGCACATTTTCCATAAACATTAAGCAAGCTACTAATTATTGACATTAGACACAGCAGTGCTCTGGCTTCACTAAGGCAGTGAATCAGGCCACTCTTTGTATTTTACAACTATGGTTTAAAATGTTTTAGCATCATATTTATACCCCAGCTCCTGAAGGCATTAATTAAGACAACTGCTCAAAGACTAGCATTGTAAATCATGTCCATATCCAATGGGTAAAGTCAGAGAATTATAGGGACTTGCAAGGAATTTTTGTCTACTTTCCTCCGCTTCTGAAACTCCTTTTATATCTTGAAAGGGGAAATTAGCAGAGAGAGGGAAAAATGATTCTTATAAAACAGGACTACCACTAATTATATTTTCAGGACATCATCAAATGCAGCTTGACAGAAAACTTGAAATGTTTGATAGCTGCAAGAAAAAAAATCTATTATCTGTATTATTATTATTATTATTGCCAAAGTAGCTGTACTCCCTTTAAAAGCTATTATGTAAATGTTTTTTTGTGTAAGCATCATTGAGCAGAGAGGCATGGGAAGGCCCAGGAGTGAAATCACCAGTGGACTTGGAGGCATTTAGGGAAGCAGCTTTTGAGAACCTCAGTGTCTAAAGCCAGGATTAGACACTATAGAGGACACTATTGGGTCACTTCACAAAAATGGAATACGAATGTTAGTTTACATAAAAGTATTATATCAGTGTTAAATTTACTGACATTGATAACAGTACAGTTTTCTGATAACATCCTTATTATAGCAGCCCGGGTAAGTGAAAAAAGAATATCTGTCACCCCAGAAGCTGGACTCCTTAGGGTATGGTGTTTTGAAAGAAGGTAGCAAGGCTTGTAAAACAAATAAACAAAAACCTAGTTTTTAAATGGCTAATGAGCGTGATATAATGTAGGATATTGTCTATCATTATTTATTCTACTAAGTTAAACTATGAAATCATTAAACACAATGAACAAAGGTTGCATTTTCATCTTTATAAATTTTAGTATTTTAGCCTTAATCACGTGATAACTGTGAGTGGTCAATTACGTCCATATCAAATTGCAGCCTGTGAGGATTTAAAGAGCCCAGTTTACATTCTTTTGAAAATGAGCTTTGTGTGGTTTTTTAAAACTTTTAACCTCTAAGATACTAAGATCTCCCTATGTCTTTCCTGGTCTTTCATTTCTTTGCATTTATTCGTTAGAAGGTAGAAATGTACAGTTAACTTGGTGCTGACCTCTTGTATTCTCATTCATCAGACATGCATTTCCCTCGATTATCAGTTTCTTTCCAAACAACTTAATCAGAATTTCAAAACTCCTCTCATTTTAAATTTCAAATTCTAATTACTTAATTGAGCTATTAAATTTTTCAAATTTGTTTTCCCTCCTTTGTCCATATTCTGGGGGAAGAAGCTTTTCTTCTGTCCCCCGTGTGGGGAGCATAGGGGGTAGAGCGTGGACCAAACCCCCTCTTCTCCACTGTCCCCTCCCTGCCCTGCAGCAGGGGGGTGCCAGGTCTGACTCTCATTGCCTTCATCTTTCTCGTCTCAGAGACCCACAGCCTGCGTGCACGTGTTCCAGTTTGAAGGACCTGGGGCTCTGCACCCCAACTGACCTTTACAGGATCCATGAAACACAGATGCCACTTTAATGCCGAGACCCTGTGAACCACAGTAAAGTTGGACTCTGTCAGTAGCAAGAGATGTGTTTCTTCAGGAAAAAGCTGGAACTGGGACAGCGTTAGTAACTGCAGCAGCTCTGGCCTCTCTGCCATGAGCCACCCGGCATCTCCCCTGACCCCATTTCCCTCCCAGCCAGCTTCCTCTGCGTATTTTTAGGCTTTCTTTCCCTGATAACTTGGTCTTACATGGGGCTTTGGCTTGCCATGACCTCTTCTACTTTAACTTCATATCAAACGTTTCAGGTTTTTCCAACCTGCATTTGATGATGTCCTGATAATATAATTAGTGATAACCTTGTTTTACAAGCAGTCAGCTTCTATTCCCTCCATGCTTTTCTTTAAAAATTTACATGAGACTGGGTGAGGCAGAGTATAAGAACGAGTGTGTCTGGTGGACCTCGCTCAGCTCAACCAGCCACGTCATAGTTGCTGACCTGCTTAGGGAGGCCTGCCCAGGCTGGGCGGGTGGGTCACTTGCTCTCTAGGGAAGCCCCTTCCCCAGAGCTGTTCTCTTCAGAAGAGGCATGGACGGAAACATGACAGAGACTTGGATAGGATAGCCCAGCACAAACCATCTTGCTCCTCCCTACTCAGAGTTAACCGTTTACTGACTGAATTTACCCACATGAACTACTACTGTCTTGACTCCATCTATAAAGGGCCTAAGTAATAGTGGAAGGTGAACTTGAGACCAAGTAAGAGGTTTCTTTCTGGGAGGTTGGTGGGTTTTGTCTGGTTTCCTTCAGGTGTTGCTGGCTCCTGCTGTCAGTGACTTTGAGGTTGGCATCAGCTCCTCGAGCTTCCCCTGGGATCTCTACCCAGGATAGATGCCTGTCCTAGGCGTTCTTTCATGAGTTATAAAAACTTATTATTGAGTGTCTCCTCTGGATCAGGCATTGTGATTGGCCTTGGGAACATAAAATAGTAAACAAAACAGACACAACTCCTACCTCGTGGAGATTAAGTCTAATGGGAGAAGTAGGCATTAAATAAATCACTGTACTATTACAGTTGATGGGTGCTGTGTGAAGGGTGTTTGAGCCACCACATTTAAGCTGAGACCCGAAGGCTGTTAGACATAGTCACTCAAAGGAGGGGAGGAAGAATTTCAGGCAGAGGAAACAGCCCGATCACAATCTGTGGTCATGTCTAGAACATTGCCTTGTTCCTGAGAATGTTGAGTGTGGCCGTGCCTGGGCTTTTTTTTTTTTTTTTAATATACATTCATTTGCTTTATTTTTTAGATTCCACATGTAAGTGATAACATAGAGTATTTGTCTTTCTGTCTGTGGGCATTCTTAAATGACCCACTACCACGAGGTCATGAGCTCCTGTAGAGCAGGGACTTCCAGTACAGGGCTCATGATAGGCACTTAATAAATATGTATTGAGTAAATAAGAGGGGTTGGTCATAGACAGTCTTTGAGCCACTTTCTGTTAGACTTTTTTTTATTAAAATATGACATATTGCTCATGAAAAGGTCTGAAGTAACTTGATTTTTCAAAAGCTGCTTCCCCAGTGAGGCTGGCTGGTGGCCTCCCTTGGAGAAGGCTGTTTGTCAGGTCAGCACGTCCTCGCCCTGCCTCTCCTGCTGTTTTCCACGCCGTGTTCTTTACCCTGTTGGCTTTGCCTGGAGTTAGAGAAGCTGGCCAATGGGACATGGAAGCCATGTCCAGGAGTGTGTTTTCTGGGCTTTTCCAGAGATGAAGCCTCCTCACAGCTGTTGAGCAAAGCAAAGCATCCACTCTCTAGACAACTTGGAAAGTTCCTCTGCATAGGTGAGGTTTCCAGGTCACTGAAGGTTTGAATAACTCAAACTTTTTAAGTCATTCCTAATTTAAGCATTCTCAGTTTTACATATATTAGGCATTTCCCTGTATTTTTAGAAGAATTCATTTTTTCTTTATAACAGGCATGTATTTTAAACAGTATGTTACTGTCAGTGCTTCTTGAGGGTGTGTATAACTTTGCATCTCTCATGACTCTGAAGACATACAGATAGGAATTTTATAGTCTTCCTGCTTGCTATTTTGTAATTAGGAGATTGGTTGAAACTTGTAACTGCTGTCAGGGTGCTTGCCTTTTTCTAATCTCTTAGTACCAATACACTGTAAAATTGGAAACCATATAACCAGGTTTTATTTACTTGTTCTTGTATTTAAACATTTGTTCCTTCACCAAATATGTGTTCCGCCAAGTATTGTGCTAAGCACTGAGGTTGCAAAGCTGAGGAGGATGAGTTCCTTGCCCTCCAAGAACCAGAGGAGCAGAGTTGGGGGGACTGTGGTGGAGAATTGGGCCAGTGGGAGCACCTATACCAGACTGAGCTGTTCTGAGTGAGGGAATGGCTGGGCCCCAGTAATGACCCTGAATTTCTAAACCCATGGAGTGTATAAACTTCACTGCTTATATTTTGTGCCATCTATTTTGGCTGCAGAGGCCATTTCCTGTGTCTGTCAAGTTCTAGATAGTGAGAGCCTGTCATGAGCTGAGCTTCAGGTAGATGAGGTCTTACCTGACATCCATGGTCCTATATATATATATATTTTTTTTTTTTTTTTTTTTTTGCCAATTTCTATCATTATTAGTGATGCTACTGAATAACTTGGTTAAGGAGCCAATCCTCAGGCTTCCCCATTGTAAAAGCATATCTTTCACCCTTTATAAGCAACTTATAGGGTAACACCTTGACATGTGTAAACATCCCATCCTCCAAAAATTTCTCAATGTTTTAGAGTCAATTGATGAAACTTTCCTGAATCCGTTATGTGTATTGCAAAACTGATTCTTCTAGCATTTCTTTAGCATTTACTCGTTGTCAGTGTTCTGTGGATATCTTTAGATCCTCCTTCTCCCCTACCCCCATTATGGACTAGATTTTTATTTCTTCAGTGCATTGTAATACATTACAACCATCACTCTTTTTGGTATGCAAATGGTCCAAGTCTGGCCAGTTGGGAGCCCCTTTGGGCTGACCCCTGTATCCTTGACATTCATTAATCCTTGAGCACATCCTTGCTTTCTGACATGAGATGTCCCAGGCCCACCTTGTCCTTTCCCTGCCCCACCCCTGGAATCAGCCATATCTCAAGAAGCCCTTTTATTGCAGAATAACATTTAGAAACCAGGACTTGGGCACCAGGAGTGCCTGTTGCTACAGAGATATCATGGCTCCTAGACTCTTTTAATGCCTAAAACTAGGAAATACATTAAAAGAGGAAAAAATAGACGTGCATTGATATTTCTCCTAAAGTGTTACTCTCTTATAAGGTCTGTGTTAGAAATTCAATTATGGTGATGCTCTGAGCTTATCAAAGAACCTTTCCTCTTTAAAAAAAACAAACAAACTTAAAATCCCTTTGTATCTGTTCTCATCTCTCTGGAGGGAGAAGGGACAACTGCACAACCAGTGCTCAGAAAGGTTAAGTAAGTTGCCCAGGATGATTCTGTCGTTTTATCGAGTACACTCTTTCTAAGCGTATCTGTGCTACTTCTGTGCTGGCAAGAGATCACTGGCAGTGTCTCTTCTGTGTTTTAGTAAATTCCTTTTATATCACACTTTTGCTACATACCTAAAAAGCATTTCTGATGTTGCCAATATTCATAATTTATTCTGGGTCCTTTCAGGTGCGGCTAAATCAAGTCCAGCATCTAAACCAGGATCCACACCTTCTCGTCCCTCGTCAGCCAAAAGGGCTTCGTCCAGCAGCTCAGCATCCAAATCTGATAAAGATTTAGAAACACAGGTCATACAGCTTAATGAACAGGTAACTTGGCATCCCCAGCTCTGTCTCTGGGAGCAGTGACAGGTGTCAGAGGGTGAGATGAGCAAACTCCTGTGGGCTTGAGATAGGGGGAGGGAAGCGGCAGGAATCAGTGGCTTCAAGCAAGTAAGAATGAAAGGAACTATTGGGGCAGATAATCAGTGGCCCATTGTGAATAAAAGATGTTAAGTCACAAATCTCAAAGCTATACATTGAGACAGAGGGACAGATGACTTGGCTTTAGGTCATTGCAGGCCTGCAGGCCAGCCTCCCCCTCCCCTACACCTCAGTGCCTGTTAGGAGCTCCAGGCTAGACCATGGCCACTTCTAGCCGGTCTAGATTGTGTTAAAGGCATCAGGGGTTAGTCTCCCTCCTTCCTTCCTTTCTTTCAGCAGCTATCTGTTAAGCCTGTTGGATGTGACAGACACTATACTTGATGCTGATAATATAATGGCAGCAAGTTAGAGAGCTTCCCTTCCCTCATAGAACTTACAGATAGCAGCCACACACCATTGTCTATTACACAAGCAAAAGCCAAACACCGAACACTTCCCACAAGAGTGAAAGTACACAGGAGCACTGAATCCAGGAATAGGGGATCAGAAGGGCCACAGTTAAATAGAACTTTCCTTTTTATCTAATACCCCTAGGATTGCAGTAAATCTAGGTCTACTGCCTTCGAAATTTTCAATATAAAGGCTTAGGTATGCTTTCTAACTAACAATAGCTAATTTTGCCCAAGAGTATACATAGTTTAAAAGTAATAAAACAATTGGTAGCATAGGGCCCAGCGAAGAAACCACCCACCCTTGCCCTGAGTTAGGAGGAGAGTCTTTTATCCTGGCCACTCCCACCCCTGGGAGAAGAGCCATTATCCCAGGTTCCCGGGCTGTTCCCAGCCACTCACTGGGCATGGGCAGATCCCGGTGATTAATCTGATTCTTGATGAGCCAGCAAGAGTCTGGAAACAGTTTTTGAGATAGTTGTGTATTTGCAAACGAGAATCTAGTTAAAAAGCAAGCAGTTGCTTAACTAGGGTGTTTCTTTACAATTCTGAACACTTTAATGAAAAAGGTAAAACCTTAAGTCATCCAGTGCGTAGGACTTTGATTTAGAAACTGTGGAATGTTCTAATTACCTGCTGATTCTCAGTTTGAGCCCTTATACAATTTCCAGCAATGAGTTCTTCTAGAATAAAAGGCAGTTAGTACTGAGACTGAGCTCTAGAGCCCGCGAGCCACAACTGCTGAGCCCACGTGCCGCAACTACTGAAGCCCACGTGCCTAGACCCCATGCTCCGCAACAAGAGAAGCCACCACAGTGAGGAGCCCGTGCACCGCAACGAAGAATAGCCCCTGCTCCCCACTCACTGCAACTAGAGAAAGCCTGCAAGCAGCAACAAAGACCCAACGCAGCCAAAAATAAATAAATAAAATTAAAAAAAAAAAAAAAAAAAAAGGCAGGACATCCCTAAGTAGCCTTGGGCCACATGCCTGAGGCTCTAAGCAAAGTAGACCTGAAGAGAGTTGGGTGTGGGTCTGTAATACTTTAGATTTATAACTCTTTTCTCCTTAGAAACTCAAATTCTTTTGATATCTTTTGATATCTTTACTATCTCATGTTTCTTCATCTACCCCTACCACACCCAGTTTCCCAAAACACCAACCCAAAGTAGAAACACACTGGAACCTCAAGATCCTGCCTGCCCCTCTCTCTCTCGCTTACGGCCTTCACCAGCCAGCCCTACTTCCTCTCCTTGGGGCTGGCTCTGGGCTCCCAGTAGCTCTCCAATCACACACAGTGCCCCAAGGGCACCAGCCCTCTACGGTGCTTCAGCTAAACTGTTGTCCCATCCAAAATGCCACTCTAGAGAAGACACAGAGAAGCACGTTCCAGTGGCCTTCCTCCTCCTGGTTGTAATTCCTTCATTACTTCCAAAGGTCTCACTCCCAGGCTGTCCCCCCATGCATTCACATGGAGGAGGAGTGTCCCCGTACCTCCATCTGTCCCCCAGAGGGAAGGTCGGACACATCCTACATTGTGAGCCTTCATTCACCACCTGTTTACTGAGCGCCTCCTTCAGCTGTATTTCCAAGGCTATGTTAATGCTCCCTCCATTTTCTGTCCCTGAAGCCTACTGGGTGCTCCCCGAAGCTGGTGCGGAACCACACACAGGCATCACTGTGTTGGAATTGAGGACATGAAGACGAGGAAGGGCCAAGGAAAAATGCCCGGACCAAAGAGTGAATTACAGTGGTAATAGACAAAGTGACCAGTGCCGTAAACTTTAAGAATTCTCATTCACTTGGCCTCATGCCTTGATTTGGGCAGTCTCCCGTGACATGCTATGAAAGCACCACTGTGTTAGAGAATTTCAATGATAGAAATGAACCAAAAGACACAGGGGAGGAAAAGACAGGACTAAAATAATCAGGGGGTGTTTCTGGAGAGTAGGTGAGCAAACAGGCGGTGGGATGGGGTCCCTGCTTGTGCTCGGGGACCACGGGGGCTGAAGAGTGGGGCCTGATTAGCCCGCACCAGACACTGACCATGGCTCAGACTGGAAGGCTGGCCAGATCTATAGTTTGTGGACACCTGAGCGGTGGAGAATTGGGAGAAGAGAACTTCCCCTTGACTTTTCTCAAGGGTCCATCCCCAGCATCCCCTCCACGGCTTAGGCTCCTGCTCTGACACATGAGGGAGCAAGGAGGCATCGGAGTGGGACTGTGAAAATGGCATCCCATTTGCCAACTGATCTTTCATCAAGTGATTTAGCTCCTGTTGGTTTTTACCAGGGAAAGTTTATAGCTGTGCATCTGTTAACCTCATGCATCTGGAATAGCAGCACAGGCCAACCTGGGCTGGGTGTTTCTACAGAGCCTCAGCTCTTGGTTCACTGTCCAGACCACAGCACTTGAGAGGCTGACAAGCCTGGTTTCCGTGGGTCAGAGGCATCCAGAGACCCTTCTTGCCTGACACAGGGAAGGGGAGCTGGCAGACAGCAGACACCTAAACTACCACAGATCCGCTGGTGGCACCAGTGCAGGCTTGAGATGGATCTGTGGTCGAGTCTGGGTGGGGTGGGGGGAGGTTCTAGAATAAACAGAGTTTTCTTTCTTCTGGAATTCAGGCAACTGGGTTTCCTTCAGTTTTTACAAATGTCCAAGCCATAGTATTATCAGAAATAAGAGTTGAAAGTTAGTGACAGAGGGAATTCCCTGGCAGTCCAGTGGTTAAAGACTCGGTGCTTCCACTGCAGGGGGGCATAGGTTCAATCCCTCCTCAGGGAACTAAGGTCCTGCAAGCCGCAAGGCGTGGCCAAAAAAAAAAAAAAAAAAAAACAAGCAACTGATCCTCCTTTGCTTTGTAACCAGCTACATGAGGGCATCAGTGAGGTTAACTCTGAGGAAGAACCATATCCTTGAGTCTTACTGGATGGATACAAGTTTGCCAGGTGCACAAGGAGATGGACACTGCATGTGCTGAGTATCTGTTTGAATGAATCAATAACTCCAGACAGATAAATAGCATGTACCAAGGACCGGAGTTACTAGAAACAGAGAGATTTTCCACTCCAAATGTAATCTTTGGAAATCTGTGAAGGGTGATTTTTCATATACTGAAAGAGAGATTTCTCATGAGGAGAACCATGAGAGACCTAGTTCACCTCCTAAGGATATTCTCTGCATAAATATAAATGCTCAAAGGGTTCAAAAAACTTGAGGGATTCTGAGAGAGCAGGAAGGGGGGGGTGATGGTTTGGGCCTGTGTGGAGCTGCTCAGCCTGCAGCCTGGAATTTGAGACCAGATCTGTCTACACTGCCTGTGGTGTTTCTTCAGCCCAGGTGACGGCTCTGCCAGCCTCAACCCGTGCCCTCTTCCCTTCACCAGCACCATCTCCATAACCACCGTGAGAAGCTGCAAGGCCCCTGGACCCGCATCAAGGGAGAAAAAAGGGAATGAGGGCTGTTCTGCTGAGGGACTGGAGCTTCCACATCTTCCCGCCTTTCATGTGATGAACTCGAAGCCAGAACTAGAGGAATTAAGACAGATCCACTCAGCCTGCTTTTAGTCTCGCCCAGTTTTCCTTGTGCAGCCATGCCCCAGTCCCTCAGTAGGAGCTTTTGTCTAGTTTGGCTCAGGAACATGAATGAAGGGCTCCAAAGTCGAGGGCGGCTCTCAAGTGACGTGAAGAAAAGAGGTTCCGCAAAGCGCGTCTGAAGGGACCACAGTGCCAGCCCTTCCCTCCCGTCCCCTCCCTCCTCCCGCTCTCGCCTCTCCCCTCCCTGCAGAGGATGAACGAGTTGGGGGAAAGATGTGCCCCGGCCCAGGTTAGTTACCAGGAGAGGAAGGCTGACTCGGAGCCCGGGTGGAGCTGTCTCGGGCAGAAGGATCCCCGGGCCTCTGGGTATAAACGGTTGGTTGACAGGAGTGACAAGTGTGCTGTTGAAGCTGGGGGTTCGGGCCCAGGCTCAAGCTCCGGCAGCAGCCCCTCATCTCTCCCCAGACCTGCACGTCGGTTATTTTTGCACATCTGTCTTTTCATGTTTTGCATCTTTATATGCAGGCACAGTCGGTCATTTATTTCTTATGCTGTAGTTTGAGGATGTTCTTTTCCACCTTCCCTCCCTCACAGGTACATTCGTTAAAACTTGCCCTTGAAGGCGTGGAAAAGGAAAGGGATTTCTACTTCGGAAAGTTGAGAGAGATTGAGCTCCTCTGCCAGGAACACGGGCAGGAAAACGATGACCTCGTGCAGCGACTCATGGAAGTCCTCTACGCTTCGGAAGAACACGTGAGTGTGAGCAGAGCCCTGACGCCTGTGTTCCAGAGTGATGCTCTTGGTCAGAGTGCAGTGATGCCGTGCCTTCAGATACTGCCCTGGGACCTTAGTGAGACTTGCAGCTCAGCCAGTGCATATGATGTTCCCAGAGGAATAAACACGATCCTCATGATCCATTGACCCATGCTTATGGGACCTGCATTTATCAATCTGGGAAGAGATGCGCGGATGGTTGCCAGTTGTTGGGGGCAGGGGACAGGGGGACTTCGATTGAGAAAAATAGGCTTACACAGCCAAATCTCAAGTGGTTTTCAACTCTCTGAGCAAATGAGCAGTAAGACTGTGTGCAAAGATTCTTCTTTCCTCGTGACAGATCAGAATGTGGTTAAAGGAAAAATTAATCTAGATGCTTTTCCCATCCCCAGAAGTCCCACAACTGTTTTTTCCTTCATAGCTGGTTGTCTTGGTTACACTTTGCCAGTACAGAGCAGCATTGTGTGGCAGCCCTTTGTGGAAGAATACTTCTGGAAGGCCTGCTCTGTAGAGGCCCTGCCCACCAGGGTTGCTCCCCACAAGTGGATGTGCCGAGGGGGGACCCAGGATGTGGCTCCGTCCGCGCATGGAAAGCAGATGTGAGGAGCGGCGGAGGAACATGAGTCTCAGGAAGTGAGGAGGGGAAGGGGCAGGATAAACGGCAGAGCCCAAGGCAGCTCACCCCAAGTCTGCCCAGACAGGCAGGGAGAGGCCCTGGCAGCTGTAGTGGGATCCCCGTGGGGCTTCACCTTCGGGAGGGTGGCGTGGTGAAAGGCAGGAGAACATGGGCCGGGGTTGCAGGCATCCTTCTGCCAGGTTGGGGCTGAGGAAGTGTTTGGGTAGGTGTGATTAGGAGGCCTGCAGGTGCCCTGAGGGCTCTGTGGTTGAGTTGCATGTGTGTTGATATTTCCACAGAACATAGGAAGCCACCAGCAAGTTTACTTTATCTTATTTCAGCCGAATACCAGGCAGATGTTTACTCCGTGTAAGATTAAAATCCTAGCTCTGAAATTTTCTGAAACTGTCTGGAGTTTGGGGACTCTCCACCACTTTTTCTGTTTCCCCCAGATCTGTATATATTCTTAAACCTCCTTCTTGGTTAGCTCAGACTATCGATCTTGAGGCCCTGGGAATCCGCTTGCCCAGGTCCCAGAGATAGCGACGGCTGTACAAAATATCATTCTCAATATTTTCAGATCTGACGGAAGGAACCAAAGGCTGGTTTGTAGTGTGTGTGTATCTGCACCACCCAAAGTGGCATTTTTATGACATTCTGTATTTAGAGAGTACTTTGTCATCTGTCAAGCGCTAGACGAATTGTGGTTATTCTCTTCACAAGCTTGTTTGAGGCTGAATTCGATGAGGTCTGTGCAGCACCATGAGCCTGAGTGAACCGTGCTGCTGCCCATCCGGGACGGTGCCCACTCACGGGAGCAAGGCGGCTTGCAGGATGGACTCTTCCTGCTGATTCTTACCTTCTAGCCTTCTGATTCTAACCTCGAGCCAGATCTTGTCCCAAAGGAGGAGTCCTTGTGAGGGAGCGCCGTCAGGTGAACTCCAAATTAAGGGTTGGCAGGGCCACTGAATTCCTAGCTGATGGCAGGTAGGGCTGGCCGTAGGCAAGAGCTCTTGCCTCCTGAGAGTTCAGGGGTGTCTTCCTGGATGACTACACTCGGCTTCTGTTAGACCATTTATATCTCCAACACCCCCAGCACACACACCAGCACCAGCTTACGGCGGCCTGGATTCAGAGAGCCATTCTTGCAGCGTATGGGCAGTTAACGCACACACCCCTCAAAGAAGTAATACTTCAGAGCATCATCAGTCATTAAGACTAATGGGTTTAGCAGGTCCTTTCCTCAAACTCTTGGGATGGGAGATGAGGGGGAAGGCCAAGGGCTTTACATGTATCAGCTCCTTTAATTCTCTGGATAATCCTATTAGGTAGATATGGGTGTTAGCCCATTTATAGATGAGAGAAACTAAGGCAGACGAGAGGTTAAATAACGTTCCCGAGTGTATAAGCAGCATAATTTCATTTGAACTCGAGTCCTGAGTTCGTGCCCTCCCTAATCCAAGCCTGAGCCGCCTTTTAAATGGAGAACATGATAGTAGTAATAGCTATCCTTGAGCATTTAGCGTGTGCTAGATATTACGTTTATGTTCTATATATATATTTCTCACCAGATCCTTATGTGGTGTACTATTACTTATCTCTGCTTTACAGATAAAGTTACTTGCTCAATGACCCATCTTTAATAAGCTCCATCACTACCCAGGTTTCTCTAACTCAGAGCCCAGAATCTTAAGGACTATGTTCCCTGCTTCTCAGTATATTGGGTGCCATGGGGAAGGGAAAAAGTAAAGGCGGTACCTCGTGGGGGAAACTGCAGGACAGACTTTGTCAAATTGACAGTATTGAGTTGCATGTGTTCTGTATGTGAAGAAGGGAATAGTCAAATTCCTACCTGGATTTTCTCCAAATAATTCCCTTCATCTTGTTTTGTTGTTTGACACCTTCAAAAGTATTGTCTTGGCCTCTTTCTCTGGGCAGTCTGTTTAATTTGGTATCTGCCAAGAACCTCCATTTTCTTCTGGTGGGTAGTGTCCCTAAACCCACCTTTGTTGTTCTGACTGGCACTGTGCTGATGTCATCAAATAGAGAGAAACGTGGTAGGGAGAAGAGAGAGACAGTGGCATCACTGTTGAGTGTAAGCTAAGGAGTATCCAAAGTCCAGGAAGAGATTTAGAGGCAGTAACCAGTCTACTGGAATCTGGAAGAGAAAATATAGACTTAACACAAACTTAACACATGTTGGTTACCAGTGCAAAATCTTCAAATGCAGTTGCTGCCTTAATTCTTCTCATTCCAGGATAACCTCTAATGCAACTCTGTGTCTGGACAGCTCCAAAAGAAACACATCAGGCTATGCTGAGTTTTCTATAGAGAATAAGCTGGAATATGCCAAGTGTCCTTGTTTAGAATGTGACAAGACCCATTTTTTTTCCTTTTTTTTTTTGTGATACGTGGGCTTCTCACTGTTGTGGCCTCTCCCGTTGCGGAGCACAGGCTCTGGACGCGCAAGCTCAGCGGCCATGGCTCACGGGCCCAGCCGCTCCGCGGCATGTGGGATCTTCCTGGACTGGGGCACGAACCCGTGTTCCCTGCATCGGCAGGCGTATTCTCAACCACTGCGCCACCAGGGAAGCCCAAGACCCATTTTTTTTAAACTTCGGTTTCTATATAGAGAGAGGTCGAAGACTGTCTGCCACATGCCTGGACACTTCACGGTATTTTCCATGCTGCACACGCGCACACATGATACTTCTTACAGAGGCGGATGGCGAGAGGCTCAGGAGCGGCTGGCCTGCTCTGCTCTCTGCTTCCCTTCCTGGAGGTTCATGGAACCATCCTAGACACCTTAGAGCTACAAGTGTTTGCCTCTCTCCCTGAGCGTAGCGAGTCCTGGTTCTGTGGTAGCCTCCCAGCTTATCCAGGTTCTACCATTGAGGCAGTGAGCCTTTAAAAAGCTTCTACCCTTGCCTAGGAAAGGCATCACTTGGGAAAAAAAATATGCTCAGAGGTTGCTGGGCCACTGCACCCACCCGCAAGCTCTCGGAGCCTCCTTTTTCCCTTGCTGTGCTTGATCCTGACACTGTGTCTTGTTTTCAGGCCATTCTCACACTTCAGTGCTAGGTGGACATGCAGCCATGGGGGCCGTGATGTCTGGGAAAAAATGCCGGTACTTTATTCATGATGCCGCTGGTCGGACTTCTGTGCACATCTGAGAGGCAGAGATTTCTGGTTGGTTGCCTCCCTCCTCGAGATGAGAGGGGTGCTGAGGAATCAGAGGCTGCAGTGAGTGCCTGCTCTTCAGTTCACCACAGATGGACCCGACATTGACACTTCAGGTGGAGGCATTCGCTGGAGAGGCCTCCTCCTTCAGTCTTTATTTAGTGGTGTCTGGTCTTTGATTCTCGTGATCAAGCAATCCTAGGATAACATGTTTGGAAGATGTAGAAATCCAGATGAGAGTTTTGAGTGTGGAAGTAAACAGAGGCAGTTCAGTTTGCAGTCACAGAAACCTAATGGAAGTTTCCAGAGCAGATGGCCAGCTGGCTGTCCAGTGCCTCTCATTATGATTCTCATTATCTTTATTACTTAACTAGGGGCCACAGGTGTCTGGGCTTAACGCCGTTGGTTAGCGGCTGCCCTGTGGATCTGTAGGCTGAGGGTCACCTGCTAATACAGAGACACTTGTTTCCTGAGGTCCTGTCACAGAAGCCACTGTTGAATGACCTAAAGATACTACCCCCTTCAGCCCACATCTTTTGAATTCAGCCTGCGTTTGTCACTGGACGCAGCATTGGGTCTATAGAAAACAGACACAGCCCCTGCCTTCGAAGAGCTCACAGTCCCCTTGAGACAGACAGGGACACCACTAACTGGAATTTGTCAGGTTGTGATAAATGCAGTAATAGAGACATAAATAAACTTGTGTGGGGAGCACAAAAAGACAGCCTGGAGGGACAGGCAAGGACTTCACAGAGAAGATGACATTTGTGTTGGACGCGGAAAGATGATTAGGAATGTCCGCAGTTACAGAGTTAAGACGGGAGTAGTTTTTCAGCAGAGGAAACGGCAGGAACAAAGCAGAAAGGAAAGAACAGCCGGACTCGCTGGTGTGAGTGGTGGCAGATGAACCTGTTGTGCGCCGCCTCCCACATCTGGGAAGGTGGGAGCCATGCCCCCTCCCCCGCAGCCCAGCTTCTTGACGGCCCTCCCCCTTGTCCCCTCCTTTGTCCCTGCTCTCCTCCCACAGTAGCCGAGAGCATTCTTCAGTACTGTCTTCCTGCTTGCTTCTCCTTCTAATGATTATTACAAGAATAAGGAACTCCAAAGCATCACTCACAGCTGTGAGTGGATTGATATGCAAATATTAGACTTAATTAAGTAGGTGGCGCCCCAGTGCTTTAGTCACATGTTTGGCCTAGGTTTCGCCTGGCCTCCTCCTCACCTGTGCGTTTAAGTTCTTCTTCAGTCTTGCATGGGGCATAAGAGAAAGATCATTTTGGTGTGTGAGTGCCTCCACAGCACTGTGGGCTGGGAGCTCCCAGTGGTGATGTGCAACAGCTGCCTCAGAGTTACAGTTGTGTCCTGCCAGACTTTCAGAGCACCTTAATTTGAACCCCAAGCATTAGCAATCCATTGGTAACCCAGGACGTTTGTTCTTTATAGCCTCGGTACCCAACAAGAGTGCTCTGGGGTCCGCAGTTCCTGCAGATGAGATGCATGACCTCACAGCAGTGCACTGTGAATGAGGGAGCTGCCCTTGGCCAGCTGGAGACAAGGGCACTGCACCCACCCCCTGGCTCATCAAGTATGGAAAGGAGGCCTGAGGGGGAGCCTTATCTAGTGGGTTTCTCATCCCGCAGCTGGTTTTGACAGGCCCACAGTTACTTGAATCCAAATCTTCCGACTTTCATTCCTGAATTAAATCCAGTATCCCACAGTTAACTCGCAGTCCATGATGTGAGCAAATAAGATTTTCTGTAAAATGTCAAACAGATCCTCATTTCTGACGATCTTCCCATCAGCAGCGTAACATTCACAAAAACAATTATGTAAGAAAAGTGCACTTCAGACCAGCTGAAGTCTGGGCAATATGATATGGAAGGCACCACACTGGCATTAAAAAGTTAGGATGACAAATACAATAACATCTCTACCCTTTAAGGGACTCAGAGGCTCAGAGCCTGGCTGAAGAGGCAGCCATGGAGCCAGCCAGTGGGGACACACGAGCACGCGCCCATACACAGGGCTGCAGTGTGCCACCTGATGGAAGTGTGAATCAAGGATGTAAAGCTCAGAGGAGTGATCCGTTCTGGGGTGAAGGCAGTGAGAAAGGCATGGGGAAGAGCATGCGGCAGAGCAGACACCCCGGAGTTCCTGGTCCACCATTCCTGGTCAATTCCCACGAGCACGAGTTTCCTTCTTTGCCCCTAGACTAGAGGGAGGCTGGTGGCTCTTCCTCGCTTGTTCTATCCCAGCAAGAGGTGCTCTTCCGGGAGCAGGAAGAGCACCTCTGTCCCTGAGGCACTAACTGAGCCGAGAGGACCACCCTCACGTGTGCTGAGTGGTGGGCAAAGAGGCTTGTGGAGGATGCTGCAGGGCCGGCCCAGGGACGAGCTGGCAGAGCCTGGAGCAAAGGGGGGCTTGGGGCTCTGAGGTCAAAGGACATCGTGGTTAAGGAATTAAGGAGCGAGGTGTCCCGAAGGACAGCAGGATGTGGGCAGAGAGAGTAGCATTTGGGCCTTCACATTTCAGAGGTGCAGCAGTTTTAGGTATGATGACAGGGTGTGGTCATGGGGTGAGCTAATATTTATTAAATTAAATAATGTGCTTCTTGACACCAAGCCAGTAAGGACGGTGCTAGATTTGAGCCCAAGTCTTCAATACGATGTCATTTTCTACTCTTGTCATAGAAAAGATATTTTTTAAAAAATTATTTTTACTTCTAGAACATATTCTAATGAGTTACCAAGAAAAAAGAATCACAGCTCACACTTATATTATGTGCCAAACAGTGTTCTAGGCACTTCACCTATTTTAACTCAGAGTTCTCTGTTGAATTCAGTGACTCCATTGATTCATTGATCAATGACACTCATTGAAAACTCTCTTAAATGGGCACTTTTGTCCTATCCCCCACCTGTACAGATGAGAAAACTGAGGCACAGAACAGTTAAGTCACCCAGCTTGTAAATAATGGATCTGGGAGATGAACTCCAGGTCCATGCTTATAACCTTGACATTATGCTGCCTCTCAGAAGATAAGTGGCACGTGACCTTGGCTGATAGTCTGGGTCATCTGTTCTTGCACCCTCTCTGATGTCTTCTTCCTGACACACATGCATTGAGTTGTACAGTAAGCAAGGTCTGACACAGATGGATGAGGCCCTATCCCGACTTCAGTAACCTCAGGATCCAATGGATGAGGCCACAAGGTTCAAGACAAACAAGATTACAAGTCAAAAGTTTTAAGGCCAAGGAAGAAGCAAAATGCAGGAGGAGGGAGAGAATCCTGGCTCAGGGATCAGGGGAAATGATCCTGCTGCATTTGAGTTGGATCTTGACGGGTGTGTCCTTGGCTAAAGAGAATAGGGGCCAGACAGGAAGGGGGTGTGCAAAGTGCAAGCGAACACAAGCACGTCTGTACATCCCAGCATACGCTCCCGACTGCATCGCAAAAGCATTGCGCATTCTGGAGGGAGCAGTCAGCCCTATTGATTAGCTACGTTCCCTCTGCTTGGGTAGTAAAGAGCTAATTATTCTTTGTGAGATTTAAAAAAAAAAAACAAAAAGAATTGGCAGATATAGCTGACCAGGGTTTATGTTCCCTGGAGTTTAGTGTTCGTGATGTGCTTCCCTGTTATACGCAGTAAATAGGTCATTTGAAGCCAAGTAGAGGAACACCTCAACCATCAGAAAGTAAGCAAAGTCCTCACGTACCCAAAATAGATGTCCTGAAGTCCCTGAGCACAAGCTCCTGAGCTCCCCTGTTGGAGACGCCGTCTGGCTGGGGGCAACCCAGAACCACAGTTATTGTCCTTTCCTTACCTAACCACTCTAATGAGCTGCTTCTCTGCATCAGATGAGTAACAGATTATAACAAGGAGTCTGCTTCATGCTACCAGGTGAGGAGGAGGACAGCAGGGCAGGAAACAGGAAGCCATCAGACACACTGCAGGGGCCTGGGGCCCTGTGCTGTCACAGCAGGCTCACTCGTGGTTATCGTGACGCTCTTGAGTCCTTACATCTGGTTTACTGTCGTACAGCGGGTGGGAAAGTATGTTCTGTGATGATGTCCTTCCAGAATGGTCAGAAGGAAAACGTGGTGCCTAAAGCCTGCTGGCCGCGCTCCAGAATGGGCCGTTTCTTTATGGGGCGGGAAGGTGAAGGTATCCCTGTGTATGCCTGGGCTCCTGGGAGCGGGGAGGCACTTGCGTGGCAAAAGCCGTGGCGATGCCCTGCTGTGCAGCGATGGTGGGGCTGGGGACGCCGCAGGGCTGCTGGCAGTGAACTGCTTCAGCTGAAACCTCTCCCCCTGCCCCGCAGGAGGGCCACCCGGAGGAGCCAGAAGCAGAGGAACAAGTCCACGAACAGCAGCCCCAGCAGCAGGAAGAGTACTGAACCATCTCGGCAGCTCTCCACACTTCCATTCTGGTGGGAACTTTTCTTCTGGAGAATTGGAACACCTGTGGCCTCAAGCTCATCAGAAACCAGTTGTTCCCAGCCTGCTGTTTCATCACTGCGCCGGCACCCATGCCAGCCACCGCGCTCGGTTCCCATTTCCTTCGCCAAGACACACTAGCTGTGGCCGTGGGCAGCCTCCCCAAGACATCACGGGGTCACATACCTTCAACTTCACCACTTGGCTGCTTGAGATTGGTTCTGCTCTTTGCATTTCTTTCCAGAACAACTGTCCCCACCCCCACCCCACCCCCTTTTTATCCTGGTGTGAAACAATGGTAATTTGATATATGGTATTTATATTGGCATTTCTCAACCCAGTGTCACTAGATGTCACACACATTTGTGGTGCTTTGATGTTTGCAAGTCTAACCTCTGAACATAAATTTGGTCAAATAATAAATTGGAACAAAGGGAAAGAGATACTTGATATGAAAGCCATATGACAGTGACTTATTTCACGGGGAAAAACACCTAGTCAGTTTCTCCCTCTACTCACAAAGGGAAAAAAAAAAAAAGGAATCAAAACTAGGACTTAAGGGCCCAGCAGTGTTCAGACATCAGCATGTTAGACAACCACACAGTATCTTGTTAGTTTTGAAAGACATTCACTCAAGGAAAACACCATCTCGACTTGGCCCTCTAACTGCTTGCCCTTTCCCTCGCCTCCCCCCACCCAGATTCTCATGCTGTTTTCTTTCTCAGGGTCCTCTTTGGTGGGGAGCCACTCTCCTCAAAAGCTGTCATCAGTTGTCTGCAGTCATAGAGGGTCTGCATGGGCACAGTTCCTCCTGCCTCCTCGTGTGGGTTTCCGCCCAAATCCTCTCATCCACACTAGGGGATTCCTACTAAAGAATGACTTCAGGGTGTGCAGCCCCGGGTGGCACTGCATCATGCTGCACACTTGCTGGAAGGCTGGGAGTGAAGACCTTATGCATAGGAGCATAAGTCCAAGGGAGAATCCTGGTTCTGAAGTCTGGTGTTGACACTGGAATGACAGCACAGGAAAATCTGACTCCCAATGCCTTCTGGAATAAAGAATTCCCCCTCTTCAATTCTATGGCCCTCCTTGTCATTGACCTTCGCTAAATCGTGGCAATTCATAAACAGAGGAAACATTAATGAATTAAAAGCATTCCTTATTTTTTTTTAACTAATATTATTTGCACATTTTCTTAGTATCTTTCCAAATCTTTGCCTCTTCCCCACCCTGCCCTTTGACAGATGGTTTCCCTTCCTGGATCATTCATTTCACTCGGTTTCTAACTTTAGATTTTCTTTCACTTGTTATTTGACTTAGGTGCAACAAAAACAGCAAACAAGTGTGCCCACCCCACTTTCCTCTTAATTGAAAAGCTTAAAATAAATTTCTGAATTATGTGTCATAAAGCTTTGACATTTCTTTATTAACTGATGAAATACTAATTCTAAATTCTAGCATTGAAGCTTTCCACCAAAAGAAGTCTTCTCAAAATCTTTTGTGGCAGAGTGGTATTTATTGAGTAACGTGTGAAAAAGATTGCTTGTATTTTTGAGGTTATTACAGGACACTGTGCAGAACTGGACAGATGTTTCATGGGGTTTGGTTTCCCTTTCTTCTCTCTCCTGCTTGCTCTGCGCTACAGCGGCAGCTCGTTTCTCTCAGGCTGGAATACGGCCTGGCTCTCGGCAGTGACATCCTCCCACACCTGGTTGCAAGGAGTGGTCGTGCTATACACAGCATCGTGCTTAACAGTGTGTCGTTCCCCGCCACCCCACCCCACCCCGCCAAGCCTGTTGCACTCACTGGGTTTCCTTCTTTCTAAACAGCTCTTGTAAAGAGGCACAAAAAATAATTCTATGCAGGTGATCCTTCAGTGGTTCCTGGGCAGTTCTTTGCTTGCCTTGGACATGTCAGTAATACCCAGTGCCAGGTGGATCAGGAACCACACTCCCATCATGTGGGTGCACATGATTACTGGGTAACGTGCATAAGCCTCACCAGTGACACTCAGCCACTCTGTTCCTCCCCAAATCCCCAGCTTTCTCAGCTGCAAACATACTGGCCATATATCTGGCAAAGACAACTTTTGCCAGTCATCCTACATCCTTCTCCTTCCCGGAGTCTTGGGGCAGACCATTTATTTAGAGAGGAGCTATATACTTCTTTTTCTGTCAACATCTGAAATGTCTTCCATTGCCCTGCATCGCATGGGACATCACTGATGCTTTGGGGAATCTTTGACAGCTAAGTATCCTGGTCCTCTTCGGCTGCACCCCAGCCTCTGTACAGACCACCTCTCATTTCCCAGGACTGCTCCTTTCTCCCTGATGGCTTTACCCCATCATTCTCTCATCTCGGCAGCCAGTGCGTGCTTTCCTCTATGGAGCCCGTCACGCGTGGTCATGCTGGGCCGAGAAGCATCCCCTGGTGTGTGCTCTGCTCCTCCCTCTCAGAAGCCAGACTTCCGTCTTGGAGTCCCCTTCACACCCGCCACACCCGCCGCAGCTGGTTAGAGTACTTCCACTGCTCATATCAGGCAGGAAGTGATTGAAGCAGGGGGTAAAGAGAAAAGAGCAGGAAAGCAGAAAAAGAAAAGACAAAGACACACCCTGTTGACCTGAGAGAAGTAAACTCCAGAAGGGAACCAAGAACTCCTCCCTTCCCTGGTGAGTATTTCCATTATTCCGTTAAGGTTTAATATGCATTCAAATTACTTTTACTAAATAGTACACCATAAAGCTTTTGTTATATATTAAATGTAAACTGAAAGGAATGTAAACATATGTATTGTTAATTATAAATATAGATAAGTAATGACATAATAGATGAAAAAGTCTTATTCAGATGTATCACATTCATTTTACATTACCCACCTACTGTCGCATGGTAGAATAGTTTTTTGTCTCTGAATATGTGAATAACTTGACTTGCATTTATCTTTTTACATATTTAATAAAAAAAAAAAAGGTATATGTTAAAATGGCCTGGATCTATAGAGTCTTAAATTTTTATGCTAAAGGTTTCCTTTTCAGTGAGCACAGTTATACGAATAGGCTATTTGTGTAAATTCACACATACAGCCCACATTCTATTATGATTTACATGGTGGGAGGCCTTGTTTTTATTGACGGCAAATGTTGTAACAGGAATTACAGGTTAGTATTTGCTATCCAATGTAGCAGCTGTACTACCTTTTTAAAACTCTGCCAAAAAAATGTTCTTACCAAAAAGAAAGATACACCACTCATTCCCCTTAGGAAACATTCCACTTGCAAGCAAACAAAGGCCTGGCTCCTGCAGGTCCACCTGCCCCATCTGGACAACAGAAAGGCTGGGCAAAAGCAGGCAGATGATTTGAAGTAAAGCTTTGTGGCAAAACAACCCGTGATTGGCAAAAGCTCTTTGATTAAGTGTATTCTCCTCCCTCCCCGCCTACCAGTTTGCTGACTTCATCTAACAGTGATGATTTATAGACATAAATGGAATACCAACCTTACAGGAATAACTGAAAAAATGTATTTGAACTGGCCCACTGCCCTCCTGGAGACCCTGTAGAACAGGTGAAGACAGTCTGTTGAAGACTTTGCCCAGGAGCCTCCAGGTTACTGAGGTTCAGCAGACACCCTTTTACCCTGAAGGATGCCAGCCTTACTGAACCTGCTTTCAAGCACCACCTAGAGCCCAGTTTTGTTTCTATACTGTCCTTTGGCAACTGTTTTCCATTCATTTGCGTTTAGGCCCTTTTCTTTTAAAAGCAGAGAAGCAGGAAAATAACAAAGCTACCACCGCTCTCCACCTACACATTACTCCACAGGGTACTTCTGTGATGGAAGTCTGAGCCCTTACCTGGGTTTGGGAAAGCTCATGCTCAAAGCACACATGTGTTTCCATTTAATTCACCAACCCTAGGGTTTTAAACACTAGGTCTTAGACGTTTGTGTACAAATAGTCAAGAATACATGTGATTCGTTTTACTTAAAAGGCACACTGGTGGACTCTAAACACATCACAAACAGTTCGAAGGTGGTGAGATAACATGCTTGCTGCATTTTATTGAACCTGAGACCATCGATAAAAATGTGAGGTGTTCCTACTGGTATTATGGGTAGGCCCATGAGTCCAGAGGGAGGGGAAAAAAGTTAATATACTGCCACTAAGTTCGAGTTACAAGATGCCAGTTCTCTAAAATTAAACACAAACTTCATTTCTCTGACCTTTCTTATGCTTCCTCATAATGGCTAGAACATAGCCACCGTGACCGTTTAGGCTGCTACTATGAGTAAATATTCACTGACCCAACTTCTCAGCACTAACACAGAGTCGCCAAACAGCACCAAGAGCATCTCCCTGGATGTCTAACAGCTCCTGTTTTGCTGAACTGGGAACTCATAAGAGACACTCTCCATTCATTGGAAGAGCTCAGGCTTTACTGCCTAACAGAAGGCAAAGCATAAAATACATTGAACCCTTGACCTTCAGATGGCACCAGGACTTCAGGTCACAAGACTGCCCAAGGACAGACCCTTCCCCCAGGCTGCGACCAGGACCCCATAGTGTATCAGTAGGGCTTACACAGAATGTGCATTTGCTAAGGCCTTGCCTCCTCTTGTTGGGTTTAGGATTGGAACAAAAAAATGGAACACCCAGCTGCAGCTAATTTGTTGAATGCCTTTTTCTCTGTTTCCAGCTTACTACTAGGACACTCTCTTCCAATCTGATACATTTATGATGCAGGTGAAATGTGGGCTCCTACCAATGGAACAGTTTTTTACCAGCATGAAAGTTATGTCAGAGAAAGAAAATGTCTCATAAGCTAAGCTGTCTCAAAGACAGGTTCAGGTACCGTCCTGTCCTGTAGACATAGACACTGTCCAGTCACCTGAGCTTAAAACAAAAAACCATGAGGCAGAGATAGCTTCAAGATGGCGGAAGAGTAAGACATGGAGATCAACTTCCTCCCCACAAATACATCAGAAATACATCTACATATGGAACAGCTCCTACAGAACACCTACTGAACGCTGTCAAAAGACCTCAGACTTCCCCAAAAGCAAGAAACTCCCCACGTACCTGGGTAGGGCAAAAGAAAAAAAAAAAGAGACAAAAGAATAGGGACAGGACCTGCACCTCTGGGAGGGAGCTGTGAAGGAGGAAAAGTTTCCACACGCTACAAAGCCCCTTCACTGGCAGAGACGGCAGGTGGGCAGGGGGGAAGCTTCAGAGCCACAGAGGAGAGCACAGCAACATGGGTGCAGAGGGCATAGCAGAGAGGTTCCCGCACAGAGGATTGGTGCCGACCAGCACTCACCAGCCCAAGAGGCTTGTCTGCTCACCTGCCAGCCAGGACGTGTGGGGCCTGGGAGCTGAGGCTCTGGCTTCGGAGGGCGGATCCCAGGGAGAGGACCGGGGTTGGCTGCATGAACACAGCCTGAAGGGGGTTAGTGCTCCACAGTTAGACTGGAGGGAGTCTGGGAAAAAGTCTGGGCCTGCCTAATAGGCAAGAGACCATTACTGCAGGGGGCACAAGGATAGGGGATTCAGAACACTGCCTAAATGAGCTCCAGAGATGGGCACTAGCCACGGCTATTAGGGCAGACCCCAGAGACGGGCATGAGATGCTAAGGCTGCTGCTGCAGCCACCAAGAAGCCTGTGTGCAAGCACAGGTAACTATCCACACCTCCCCTCCTGGGAGCCTGTACAGCCCACCACTGCCAGGGTCCTGTGATCCAGGGACAACTTCCCCGGGAGAACACACGGCGCACCTCAGGCTGTTACAACGTCATGCCGGCCTCTGCTGCTGCAGGCTCTCCCTGCATTCCGTACCCCTCCCTCCCCCTGGCCTGAGTGATCCAGAGCCCCCTAATCAGCTGCTACTTTAACCCCATCCTGTTTGGGTGGGTAACAGACACCCTAAGGTGACCTACACGCAGAGGTGGGGCCAAATCCAAAGCTGAACCCCAGGAGCTGTGTGAACAAAGAAGAGAAAGGGAAATCTCTCCCAGCAGCCTCAGGAGCAGCAGATTAAATCTCCACAATCAACTTGATGTACCCTGAATCTGTGGAATACCTGAATAGACAATGAATCATCCCAAAATTGAGGCGGTGGACTTTGGGATCAACTGTAGACTTGGGGTTTGCTTTCTGCACCTAATTTGTTTCTGGTTTTATGTTTATCTTAGTTTAGTATTTAGAGCTTATTATCACTGGTAGATTTGTTTATTGATTTGGTGGCTCTCTTCCTTTTATATATATTTTTTTCTCCTTTTTCTCCTTTTGAGGGTCTGTATGTGTATTCTTCTTTGTGTGGTTTTGTCTGTATAGTTTTGCTTTTATCATTTATCCTAGCATTCTGTCTTTTTTTTTTTTTTAGTATGGTTTTTAGCACTTGTTAACATTGGTGGATTTGTCTTTTGGTTTGGTTGCTCTCCCTTTTTTTTTTTTTACTACTTTTTTATTTTTAATAATATATTATTTAATAACTTTATTTTATTTGTTCTTTCTTTCTTTCTTTCTTTTTCTTCCTTTTCTACTGAGCCAGGTGGCTGACAGTCTTGGTGCTCCAGCCAGGTGTCAGGCCTGAGCCTCTGAGGTGGGAGAGCCAAGTTTAGGACATTGGTCCACCAGAGACCTCCTGGCCCCATGTAACATCAAATGGCGAAAGCTCTCTCAGAGATCTCCATCTGAACACTAAGACCCAGCTCCACTCAACAACCAACAAACTAGAGTGCTAGACACCCTATGCCAAATAACTAGCAACACAGGAACACAACCCCAACCATTAGCAGAAAGGTTGCCTCTCTGCTAATCATAAAATCATAATAAGTTTACAGACACCCCAACACACCACCAGATGCGGTCCTGCCCACCAGAAAGACAAGATCCAGCCTCATCCACCAGAACACAGACAACATTCCCCTCTGCCAGGAAGCCTACAAAACCCACTGAACCAACCTAATCCACTGGGGGCAGACACCAAAAACAACGGGAACTACGAACCTGCAGCCTGCACAAAGGAGGCTGCAGACATGGTATGTTACGCAAAATGAAAAGACAGAGAAATACACAGCAGATGAAAGACCAAGGTAAAAACCCGCCAGACCTAACAAATGAAGAGGAAATAGGCAGTCTACCTGAAAAAGAATTCAGAGTAATAATAGTGAAGATGATCCAAAATCTTGGAAACAGAATGGAGAACCTACATTTAACAAGAACCTAGAACTACAGAGCAAACAAACAATGATGAACAACATAATAAATGAAATTTAAAATTCTCTAGAAGGAAACAATAGCAGAATAATTGAGGCAGAAGAAAGAATAAGTGACCTGGAAGGTAAAATAGTGGAAATAACTACTGCAGAGCAGAACAAAGAAAAAAGGATGAAAAGAATTGAGGACAGTCTCAGAGACCTCTGGGAAAACATTAAACACACCAACATTCGAATTATAGAGGTCACAGAAGAACAAGAGAAAAAGAAAGGGACTGAGAAAATATTTGAAGAGATTGTAGTTGAAAACTTCCCTAATATGGGAAAGGAAATAGTCAATCAAGTCCAGGAAGCACAGAGAGTCCCATACAGGATAAATCCAAGGAGAAACACACTAAAACAATATTAATCAAATTATCAAAAATTAAATACAAAGAAAGAATATTAAAAGCAGCAAGGGAAAAACAACAAATAATATACAAGGGAATCTGCATAAGGTTAAGAGCTGATCTTTCAGCAGAAACTCTGCAAGCCAGAAGGGAATGGCAGGACATGTTTAAAGTGATGAAAGAAAAAACCTACAACCAGGATTACTCTACCCAGCAAGGATCTCATTCACATTTGACAGAAATTAAAACCTTTACAGACAAGCAATAGCTAAGAGAATTCAGCACCACCAAACCAGCTTTACAACAAATGCTAAAGGAACTTCTCTAGGCCGGAAAAACAGAGAAGGAAAAGACCTACAATAACAAACCCAAAACAATTAAGAAAATGGTAATAGGAACATACATATCAATAACTACCTTAAATGTAAATAGATTAAATGCTCCAACCAAAAGACACAGACTGGCTGAATGGACACAAAGACAAGACCCGTATATATGCTGTCTACAAGAGACCCACTTCAGACCTAGGGACACATACAGACTGAAAGTGAGGGGATGGAAAAAGATATTCCATGCAAATGGAAATCAAAAGAAAACTGGAATAGCAATTCTCATATAAGACAAAATAGACTTTAAAATAAAGACTATTACAAGAGACAAAGAAGGACACTACATAATGATCAAGGGATCAATCCAAGAAGAATATATAACAATTGTAAATATTTATGCACCCAACATAGGAACACCTCAATACTTAAGGCAAATGCTAACAGCCATAAAAGGGGAAATCAACACTAACACAATCATAGTAGGGAACTTTATCACCCCACTTTCACCAATGGACAGATCATCCAAAATGAAAATAAATAAGGAAACACAAGCTTTAAATCATACATTAAACAAGATGGACTTAATTGATATTTATAAGACATTCCATCCAAAAACAACAGAATACAAATTCTTCTCTAGTCCTCATGGAACATTCTCCAGGATAGATCATATCTTGGGTCACAAATCAAGCCTTGGTAAATTTAAGAAAATTGAAATTGTATCAAGTATCTCTTCTGACCACAACTCTATGAGACTAGGTATCAATTACAGGAAAACATCTGTAAAAAATACAAACACATGAAGGCTAAACAATACACTACTAAATAACCAAGAGATCACTGAAGAAATCAAAGAGGAAATCAAAAAATACCTAGAGACAAATGATAATGAAAACATGACGACCCAAAACCTGTGGGATGCAACAAAAGCAGTTCTAAGAGGGAAGTTTACAGCAATACAATCCTACCTCAAGAAACAAGAAACATCTCAAATAAACAACAGCACATTACACCTAAAGCAATTAGAGAAAGAAAACAAAGAAAAACCAAAGTTAGCAGAAAGAAAGAAATCATCTGAAAGAACTCATCTGAAAAAATCATCTGAAAGATCAGATCAGGAATAAATGAAAAAGAAATGAAGAAAACAAGTGCAAAGAGCAATAAAACTACAAGCTGGTTCTTTGAGAAGATGAACAAAATCGATAAACCATTAGCCAGACTCATCAAGCAAAAAAGGGAGAAGACTCAAATCAATAGAATTAGAAATGAAAAAGGACAAGTAACAATGGACACTGCAGAAATACAAAAGATTATTAGAGATTATTACAAACAACTGTATGCCAATAAAATGGACAACCTGGAAGAAATGGACAAATTCTTAGAAATGCACAACCTTCTGAGACTGAACCAGGAAGAAATAGAAAATATGAACAGACCAATCACAAGCACTGAAATTGAAACTGTGATTAAAAATCTTCCAACAAACAAAAGCCCAGGACCAGATGGCTTCACAGGCGAATTCTATCAAACATTTACAGAAGAGCTAACACCTATCCTTCTCAAACTCTTCCAAAAGATAGCAGAGGGAGGAACACTCCCAAACTCATTCTGTGAGGCCACCATCACCCTGATACCAAAACCAGACAAAGATGTCACAAAAAAAGAAAACTACAGGCCAATATCTCTGATGAACATAGATGCAAAAATCCTCAACCAAATACTAGCAAACAAAATCAATCCAACAGCACATTAAAAGGATCATACACCATGATCAAGTGGGGTTTATTCCAGGAATGCAAGGATTCTTCAATATATGCAAATCAATCCATGTGATAAACCATATTAACAAATTGAAGGAGAAAAACCATATGATCATCTCAATAGATGAAGAGAAAGCTTTTGACAAAATTCAACACCTATTTATGATAAAAACTCTCCAGAAAGTAGGCATAGAGGGAACTTACTGCAACATAATAAAGGCCATATAAGACAAACCCACAGCCAACATCGTTCTCAATGGTGTAAAACTGAAACCATTTCCACTAAGATCGGGAACAAGAAAAGGTTGCCGACTCTCACCACTATTATTCAACATAGTTTTGGAAGTTTTAGCCACAGTAATCAGAGAAGAAAAAGAAATAAAAGGGGGCTTCCCTAGTGGCACGGTGGTTGAGAATCCACCTGCCAATGCAGGGGACACGGGTTTGTGCCCCGGTCCGGGAAGATCCCACATGCCACGGAGCGGCTGGGCCCGTGAGCCATGGCTGCTGAGCCTGCACGTCCGGATCCTGTGCTCCACAACGGGAGAGGCCACAACAGTGAGAGGCCCACGTACCACAAAAAAAAAAAAAAAAAAAAAAAAAAAAAGAAATAAAAGGAATCCAAACTGGAACAGAAGAAGTAAAACTGTCACTGTTTGCAGATGACATGATACTATACATAGAGAATCCTAAGGATGCTACCAGAAAACTACTAGAGTTAATCAATGAATTTGGTAAAGTAGCAGAATATAAAATTAATGCACAGAAATCTCTTGCATTCCTATACACTAATGATCAAAAATCTGAAAGAGAAATTAAGGAAACACTCCCATTTACTATTGCAACAAAAAGAATAAAATACCTAGGAATAAACCTACCTAAGGAGACAAAAGACCTGTATGCAGAAAACTATAAGACAATGATGAAAGAAATTAAAGATGATACAAACACATGGAGAGATATACCATGTTCTTGGATTGGAGGAATCAACATTACGAAAATGACTGTACTACCCAAAGCAATCTACAGATTCAATGCAATCCCTATCAAACTACCAATGACATTTTTCACACAACTAGAACAAAAAATTTCACAATTTGTATGGAAACACAAAAGACCCCGAAGAGCCAAAGCAATCTTGAGAAAGAAAAACAGAGCTGGAGGAATCAGGCTCCCAGACTTCAGAGTATACTACAAAGCTACAGTAATCAAGACAGTATGGTACTGGCACAAAAACAGAAAGATAGATTAATGGAACAGGATAGAAAGCCCAGAGGTAAACCCACGCACATATGGTCATCTTATTTTTGATAAAGGAGGCAAGAATATAAAATGGAGAAAAGACAGCGTATTCAACAAGTGGTGCTAGGAAAACTGGACAGCTACATGTAAAAGAATGAAATTAGCACACTCCCTAACACGTACCCAAAAATAAACTCAAAATAGATTAAAGACTTAAATGTAAGGCTAGACACTATAAAACTCTTCGAGGACAACATAGACAGAACACTCTGTGACAGAAATCACAGCAAGATCCTTTTTGACCTACCTCCTAGAGTAATGGAAATAAAAACAAAAATAAACAAATGGAACCAAATGAAACTTCAACGCTTTTGCACAGCAAAGGAAACCATAAACAAGATGAAAAGACAACCCTCAGAATGGGAGAAAGTATTTGAAAATGAAGTAACTGAAAAAGGATTAATCTCCAAAATTTACAAGCAGCTCATGCAGCTCAATAACAAAAAAACAAACAACCCAATCCAAAAATGGGCAGAAGACATAAATAGACATTTCTCCAAAGAAGATATACAGATTGCCAACAAACACATGAAAGGATGCTTAGTATCACTAATCATTAGAGAAATGCAAATCAAAACTACAATGAGGTATCACCTCACACCGGTCAGAATGGCCATCATCAAAAAATCTACAAACAATAAATGCTGGAGAGGGTGTGGAGAAGAGGGAAACCTCTTGTACTGTTGGTGGGAATGTAAACTGATACAGCCACTATGGAGAACAGTATGGAGGTTCCTTAAGAAACTAAAAATAGAACCACCATATGACCCAGGAATCCCACTGCTGGGCATATACCCTGAGAAAACCATAATTCAAAAAGAGTCATGTACCACAATGTTCACTGCAGCTCTGTTTACAATAGTCAGGACATGGAAGCAACCTAAGTGTCCATTGACAGATGAATGGATAAAGAAGATGTGGCACATATATACAATGGAATATTACTCAGCCATAAAAAGGAATGAAATTGAGTTATCTGCAGTGAGGTGGATGCACCTACAGACTGTCATATAGAGTGAAGTAAGTCAGAAAGAGAAAAATACCGTACGCTAACACATATATATGGAATCTAAAAAAAAAAAAAAGGTTCTGATAAACCTTGTAGCAGGACAGGAATAAAGATGCAGACTTAGAAAACGGACTTGAGGACATGTGGAGGGGGAAGGGTACGCTGGGACGAAGTGTGAGAGTGGCATGGACATATATAGAGTACCAAATGTAAAACAGCTAACTAGTGGGAAGCAGCCGCACAGCACATGGAGATCAGCTTGGTGCTTTGTGTCCACCTAGTGGGGTGGGATAGGGAGGGTCAGGGGGAGACAGAAGAGGGAGGAGATATGGGGACATATGTATATGTATAACTGATTCACTTTGATATACAGCAGAAACTAACGCACCACTGTAAAGCAATTATACTCCAATAAAGATGTTAAAAGAAAAAAGAAAGAAAATGTAAGCAGAACACGTATCACATCTGCCACATAGTAAGTGCTCAATAAATGTAATCTGCATGTGTTAAAAAAAACAAACCAAAAAAAACCATGAGGGCCTTTGGTCATTTGGCCCATTAACATTGCTCCTTGGGAGAAACCATGCCCTGGAATCCAGAACAGGAAGTGGTTGCTGCTTCACAGAAAGGGTGTTTATTCCTGGTTACATTTTTTAAATGGAAAGGTGTATATGTTCAAAGGCTCACTCAACTGTCTCCTTGAGAGAAATAGAGGGAGAAAAAAATTACCTAACACATCCTCTCTTTAAATGTAAAACACATATCCAAGAAAGCTGCTAATTCTACCTCAGAAATACCCATAAGAAATTTTTAAGCTAAAAAGAAGGCAGGGGTAACGGTAGAGTGTTTTTGTTTTCTCCTCCAATTTAATTGTTTTCAAAAGCTGAGCACCAACCATGGGCAAAACGCAGCAGTCACCAGTGACTTTTTACTACTAAAATATCATGTCACTGTCCCTCAAATACTCTAAAGAGGCACTCTGAATCCATACCTGCCTCAGTCCATAAAAAGTAAACTGAAGCAGTTCACATATTTTTTAAAGCAGTATATTACACATAAGTGAGGACATCAGAGAGAAGGAGGGAACAATGAAGCCAGCAGTATGTCAGTGGCCTCACACATGCCCTAAAGGTCTTCTAGACTTTACTAGGACCAAGGGGGAAAAATTCTCTCTGACCTTCCTACTTGCCAACACAGAGAGGAAGTAATCATCACTCCAAAGTATCCATAGGCTGAAAACAAATCAGTTACTTAGTACATATACTTAGGCCTAAGAGACATTTCTCCATGGCTCCTCCTCCTAAGAAATTAACGATGCAGGGAACCTGACCTTCACAGCATCTCACAGCAAATACAGTAGTGGTCTAACTGGCCTGTCCCTATTAGTCATCAGGACTATCCCTGATGACACAATGCCAAGACTCAGTTCAATAAAGACTAGTCTACCAGGGACCAAAACTGCCTGTGCATGGAACTAGCCCCAGGAGTTTCGGGCTTCATCCCCGGATGAAGAGTATCCAGAATAACAGCATGTGTGGTGGGGGGGCTGCTACAGGTTCAGCTCCTTGCCGTGGAGGCTGAGGTGGACCCTGCAGGGCAGAGTGTACCCTTCTGTGACCTGACCGGCACTAGAGGGCAGCTCTAGGACTGAAGGCTACCTACCTATCAAGACCCAGTCCCTTTCCTGACAGTCAGCCACCTTGGTTGTGGGGCAGCAGTTCATGATGAAGGCTGAAGAGCCTGGCCGGAACACAGCTGGAAGTGCAGGCCACCCCCACTGTGCTCATGGAGAAGGCAGGAGGCCCATGTGCGGGGTCACAGTTTTCCCCAGAGCACTGTAAGATCTGACTTGTGTGTTTCTGTTTTTTCTATTATTCTTGGCAATTTACCGATAAGGCAGTTTTCAGTGTAGATTACAAATATGAAACTACTGGCTGTTACTCCCATAACCCTCAAAATTATCCTAGAGATAAGAAACACCATCTGTCAGTGGACTAAGTCCAAACCTAAGTCTGCAGGGAAAGAAGGGATAATATTTTAATAAAAATCTTAACTGTATCTATAAAACCCTTTACAGGTTGCAAAATAGTTTCCCAAATAACTATGTGGAGGAAAAAGAGAATAGACTTTGAAAATGCTCTGACCTGAAGTCAAATCCCAGCCACACCACTTCTAGCTATGTGATTTTCAACAGACCGCATACTATTTCTTAGTCTCCATTTCCTCTTCTGAATATGTAGAGAAAACCTACCTGGCAAACTTGTTTTGAAGAATAAATGAGATTACATGTATAAAGTACCTTACACATAGTAGATATTTAATAAATAGTAACTACTGTTACTAGTTTTGGCTTTGATAGTCCTGTGAGGGAGGTAATATAGATATTATACTACTACGACCCTGGCACTAGACATTTCACTACTGCCCACTGCTCCAATCACCCCTGCAGGAGCAGCCCTAGCAGCCATATATTATACCACAGAATCCTGTCCCCTCTCCGCCACAGCTGATGGTCCAGAGTGCACGTCTAACCCAGGGGCAGTCACCCTATGGTTGCCAGTAACCACATGGCCTGACTATGAGCCAGACCAATCTGGTGCTTAAAAATTCTGACTCCTGACAAATAACAATCAAAAACCCAAGTCCCTGAAGGGACAGTTCCCTGAGTGAAGTCTATCTTTCCTACCTTGGAGGCATTTGGAGAAAAGTCAAATGTGAAATAAAATTCTGCTTTTAGAGGCTGCTACCCTCTACCCATAGTCGGTGCTCAAAATATGTTGTTTGCATTGAAATGTCACTTTCATGGGTATTTAGATTTAATTTAATTTGTTTTTTCTCACTCACTTATATGCTCTGAGGTCACTTCCTGAGTAAGAAGAAAAAAATGATCATATACTCATCCCACCCTCTGCAGTGGACATGATACAGTTTTTGACGCCGTGAACAGGACAAGTGTCAATTCCTCTAGCCTTTCCAGAAGACTTGTAACTGCAGAGAGGACCATGGGGCCAGGAGAAAGAGCCAGTGAAAGGGCTCTGATGTGATGATCACTCTGCACTATCAAAATAACAAACAAGCACACGTCCAGGTAACCAGCGAGGCAGCTATGGCTACAGGAAGTGCACTAAAAGTCGCCATCATCTATAAAAGCTTCCTGTTCTATCTGTGCTGCTCTCTCCCCAAAACTTCCTTTCCCTGAAACTGCCTTCCTTATACTGAGAAAACCTGGGCTATTTCCAAAAGACTATTTATGGGAAGTACTTTGGATACATTTTAGTGATTTTTTTTAAATTATTTATTTATTTATTTTTGGCTGTGTTGGGTCTTCATTGCTGTGCGCAGGCTTTCTCTAGTTGCGTCAAGTGGGGGCTACTCTTCGTTGCGGTGTATGGGCTTCTCGTTGCAGTGACTTTTCTTGTTGTGGAGCACAGGCTTTAGGCGTGTGGGCTTCAGTAGTTGCAGCACATGGGCTCAGTAGTTGTGGCTCGCGGGCTCTAGAGCACAGGCTTAATAATTGTGGTGCACGGGCTTAGTTGCTCCAAGGCATGTGGGATCTTCCTGGACCAGGGACTGAACCCGTGTCCCCTGCATTGGCAGGTGGACTCAACCACTACACCACCAGGGAAGTCCCTTGGATACATTTTTAAAACAGCTCAGAGATAATTTTAAAAACACACCTCACTGGACTGGCTCTTTGCTTTCAACATAGAAATCACACTGTCCACCTTTCTCCATATTCCCAACTTCTGAATGTCCAGGGAGAAAACCTAGCCTTGCCACATTCATCAAGATCTTAGCTCCCAACTGCCTAGTGAGACCCACCAGCACATTCTGCTTTAGCCATCTCTGATGACAACCACAGCAAAGGTGGTGACCCTGCAGGCAGTCCATTCCCTGACACCCCAACATGCACTCAGTGATTCATCTACCAGCACAGTGTACAAGGACCTATCTTTGAAGCCTGGCAAGTTTTTTGGCCAATTGCTAAAACTTACTCAGTTTGCTCATCTAGAACAGGGAGAATAATGGTAGCCCTGTTGTATGGCCACAGCCTAGCACATCATACGTGCTCAACAAATAACAGTAACATATGTGAGCATTCAGCACAGTGTATAATCACCTATGTATATCTATCAGTGTAATTATTTGGCTAATTTCTAACCTTGTCATCGCTACTAAATTCCATGCACCATAGCCACATAGACTGTATCTATATGGCTCAACATTCCGGCCCTACCATCTAGCCCCCTGAGCTGATACATAAGAGGTGCAAAATATACTTATTGGTGACTGGAAACTGCCTCTACAGAGGGTTGTTATGAAGATTTAATAAAATACTGCATGCCAATGAAGTACCACCTCACACCAGTCAGAATGGCCATCATTAAAAAGTCTACAAATAACAAATGCTGGGGAAGGTATGGAGAAAAGGGAACCCTCCTATGCTGTTGGTGGGAATATAAGTTGTTGCAGCCACTATGGAAAACAGTATGGAGGTTCCTCAAAAACTAATAATAGAGTTGCCATATGATCCAGCAATCCCACTCCTGGGCATATATCTGGACTAAACTATAATTCAAAAAGATACATGTATGGGCTTCCCTGGTGGCGCAGTGGTTGAGAGTCCGCCTGCCGATGCAGGGGACACGGGTTCGTGCCCCGGTCCGGGAGGATCCCACATGCCGCGCAGCGGCTGGGCCCGTGAGCCGTGGCCGCTGAGCCTGCGCGTCCGGAGCCTGTGCTCCGCAACGGGAGAGGCCACAACAGTGAGAGTCCCGCTTACCGCAAAAAAAAAAAAAAAAAAAAAAAAAAAAAAGATACATGTACCCCTGTGTTCATAGCAGCACTATTCACAATAAGCAAGACATGGAAACAACCTAAATGTCCATCGACAGATGAATGGATAAAGGAGATGTGGTATACATATACAGTAGAATATTACTCAGCCATAAAAAAAGAATGAAATAACGCCATTTTCAGTAACATTGATGGACCTAGAGATTACCATACTAAGTGAAGTAAGTCAGAATGAGAAAGACAAATACCATATGATATTACTTATATGTGGAATCTAAAATATGACACAAATGAACATATCTACAAAACAGAAACAGACTCACAGACATAATGAACAGACTTGTGGTTGCCAAGGGGGAAAGGGTGTGGGGGAGGGATGGATTGGGAGTTTGGGGTTAGCAGATGCAAACTGTTATATACAGAATGGATAAACAATAAGGTCCTACTGTATAGCACAGGGAACTATATTCAGTATTTTGTGATAAGCCATAATGGTAAAGGATATAAAAAAGAATGTATATATATATATGTGTATAATCACTTTGCTGTACAGCAGAAATTAATACAACATTGTAAATAAACTATACTTCAATCAATCAATCAAATAATGCATACAAAGAGCTTAGCATTGTGCCTGACACATAATCAGTACACGTATACCTTGTTTTACTGTGCTTCAATTTATTGCGCTTTGCAGATAATTGCATTTTGTTGAAGGTGTGTGGCAACACTATCAGATGACGGTTAGCATCTTTTAGCAATAAAATATTTTTAATTAAAGCATGTACATTTTTTAGACATAATGCTATTGCACACTTAATAGACTACAGTGTAGTGTAAACATAACTTTTATATGCCCTGGGAAACCAAAAACATTTCTGTGGCTCACCTTATTGCTATATCTACTTTATTGCAGTGGTCTAGAAGCAAACCCAAAATATCTCTGAGGTATGCCTGTACTCAGTACGTTGTTGCCTGCTACAATTAGTAGTGTAGTAATAGTAGTAATACCAGTTGTGGTGGTGATGGTATTATTTCTCTCAATCCATGCCGGAATTGTGGTGTGAAAAGGAGATACTCTCTGTTCTCCAGAGTGAGAGGCAGCCATCCAGAGACAGTCCCTGTGCTACTGCTTTTTTCAGATCCCCATCACCACCATTTTCGTTTCTAGCTTTAAATTCCTGCCTCCTCTCTCCACAATCTACCCACCATGATATACTCTTCTGGCTTATGTTCAGTCTCTAGAAGAATAAAAGTTTCCACAGTTAACTGATAGATGATAAGCTTTCTGCTCAACACTAAACACTGGAAACCGATGGATCTACATGTTCCAAATGGTTTCTTTTGACCAAAAGGGGACTGGATATCATTGTTCATCTAGCAGTGTCTTAAAAGAGAGAATGACCTTGCTTGGTGTCACCACAGGTTTCTCTCAAAGGAATTAGGTCCTCTCTCTTAACACATTATATTGTGATTACTGGTGTTTAAGCCTGTGTTCATACCAAGGTATGAATTCAGGGATGGGACCATTGTGTCTATAAATTTAATATCCCAGCATCGAGCAGTTTGAGCACAGAGCAAAACTCAGTGTATGACTGATTACCAAATAAAGAAGGGGAAAGGTGCCGTGACAGAGTTTAGAGTTATTTCCTATATCTCCATTTTGCTCTCCATTAACACAAATACCAAAATTTAGCTTTATATTAAAGAAAATTACAATCCAGGTGGTCAGAAGAACTAGAGAGATGAGAACACATGAGCATGGAAATTTAACATCATGATTTTTAAAAAGCTACCACTTCATCATATGGTGTATTTTCAAGCTTTAGAGATTGAATTCCTCAATATATATTAGATTCTGATTACACGATTATGTTCGACTTTGAACTTTTCTTATATAAACCTCAAAACAAAAATGGGCAGGAGAGGAGAGAAGATGGCGGAAGAGTAAGACGCGGAGATCACCTTCCTCCTCACAGATACATCAGAAATACATCTACACGTGGAACTGCTCGTATAGAACACCCACCGAGTGCTGGCAGAAGACCTCAGACCTCCCAAAAGGCAAGGAACTCCCCCACGTACCTGGGTAGGGCAAAAGAAAAAAGAATAAACAGAGACAAAAGAATAGGGATGGGACCTGCACCAGTTGGAGGGAGCTGTGAAGGAGGAAAGGTGTCCACACATTAGAAGCCACTTTACGGGCGGAGACTGCCAGTAGCAGAGGGGGAAGCTTCGGAGCCACGGAAGAGAGCGCAGTAACAGGGGAGAGGAGGGCAAAGCGGAGAGATTCCCGCACAGAGGGTCGGTGCCGACCGGCACTAACCACCCCGAGAGGCTTGTCTGCTCACCCGCCGAGACCGGCGGGGGCTGGGAGCTGAGGCTCAGACTTCTGTCGGATGCCAGGAGAGGACTGGGGTTGGCTGCGTGAACACAGCCTGAAGGGGTTACTGCACCACGGCTAGCCGGGAGGGAGTCCGGGAGAAGTCTGGAGCAGTCAAAGAGGCAAGAGACTTTTTCTTCCCTCTTTGCTTCCTGGTGCTCGAGGAGAGGGGATTAAGCGTGCCAATTAAAGGAGCTCCAGATATGGGCGCGAGCCGCGGCTATCAGCGCAGACCCCAGAGACGGGCATGAGACGCTAAGGCCGCTGCTGCCGCCACCAAGAAGCCTGTGTGCGAGCACAGGTCACTCTCCACACCTCCCCTCCCGGGTGCCTGTGCAGCCCGCCACTGCCAGGGTCCCGGGGTCCAGGGACAACTTCCCAGGGAGAATGCACGGTGCGCCTCAGGCTGGTGCAACGTCATGCTGGCCTCTGCCGCCGCAGGCTCGCCCCGCACTCTGTGCCCCTCCCTCCCCCCGGCCTGAGTGATCCAGAGCCCCCAAATCAGCTGCTGCTTTAACCTCGTCCTGTCTGAGCGAAGAACAGACGCCCTCCGTGACCTAGACGCAGAGGCGGGGCCAAATCCAAAGCTGAACCCCAGGAGCTCTGCGAACAAAGAAGAGAAAGGGAAATCTCTCCCACAGCCTCAGAAGCAGCGGATTAAAGCTCCACAATCAACTTGATGTACCCTGCATCTGTGGAATACCTGAATAGACAACAAATCATCCCAAATTGAGGAGGTGAGCTTTGGGAGCAAGATATATTATTTTTTCCCCCCTTTTCTCTTTTTGTGTGTATATGTAAGCTTCTGTGTGAGATTTTGTCTGTATAGCTTTGCTTTCACCATTTGTCCTAGGGTTCTGAACGTCCCGGTTTTTTTTAACTTTAAAAAATTTTTCTTCTTAATAATTATTCTTTATTTTAATAACTTTATTTTATCCTACTTTATTTTATCCTCTTCCTTTCTTTCTTTCTTTCTTCCTTCCTTCCTTCCTTTCTATTTTTTCTCCGTTTTAAACTAAGCTGTGTGGATTAAAGGCTCTTGGTGCTCCAGCCAGGCATCAGGGTTGTGCCTCTGAGGAGGGAGAACCAACTTCAGGACAATGGTCCACAAGAGACCTCCCAGCTCCACGTAATATCAAATGGCGAAAATCTCCCAGAGATCTCCATCTCAACACCAAGACCCAGCTTCACTCAATGACCAGCAAGCTACAGTGCTGGGCACCCTATGGCAAACAACTATCAAGACAGGAACACACACCATCCATTAGCAGAGAGGTTGCCTAAAATCATAATAAGGCTACAGACACCCCAAAACACACGACCAGACGTGGTCCTGCCCACTAGAAAGACAAGATCCAGCCTCATCCACCAGAACACAGGCACTAGTCCCCTCAACCAGGAAACCTACTCAACCCACTGAACAAACCTTAGCCACTGGAGACAGACACGAAAAACAACAGGAACTACGAACCTGCAGCCTGCGAAAGGAGACCACAAACACAGTAAGATAAGCAAAATGAAAAGACAGAAAAACACACAGCAGATGAAGGAGCAAGGTAAAAACTCACCAGACCTAACAAATGAAGAGGAAATAGGCAGTCTACCTGAAAAAGAATTCAGAATAATGATAGTAAAGATGACCCAAAATCTAGGACATAGAATAGAGAAAATGCAAGAAACATTTAACAACGACTTAGAAGAACTAAAGAGGAAGCAAGCAAAGATGAACAACACAATAAATGAATTTAAAAATACTCAAGATGGGATCAATAGCAGAATAACTGAGGCAGAAGAACGGATAAGTGACCTGGAAGATAAAATAGTGGAAATAACTACTGCAGAGCAGAATAAAGGAAAAAGAATGAAAAGAACTGAGGACAGTCTCAGAGACCTCTGGGACAACATTAAACGCACCAACATTCGAATTATAGCGGTTCCAGAAGAAGAAGAGAAAAAGAAAGGGACTGAGAAAACATCTGAAGAGATTATAGTTGAAAACTTCCCTAATATGGGAAAGGAAATAGTTAATCAAGTCCAGGAAGCACAGAGAGTCCCACAAAGGATAAATCCAAGGAGAAACACACCAAGACATGTATTAATCAAACTATCATAAATTAAATACAAAGAAAACATATTAAAAGCAGCAAGGGAAAAACAACAAATAACACACAAGGGAATCCCCATAAGGTTAACAGCTGATCTTTCAGCAGACACTCTACAAGCCAGAAGGGAGTGGCAGGACATATTTAAAGTGATGAAGGAGAAAAACCTACAACCAAGATTACTCTATCCAGCAAGGATCTCATCAGATTTGATGGAGAAATTAAAATCTTTACAGACAAGCAAAAGCTGAGAGAGTTCAGCACCACAAAACCAGCTTTACAACAAATGCTAAAGGAACTTCTCTAGGCAAGAAACACAACAGAAGGAAAAGACCTAAAAGAACAAACCCAAAACAATTAAATGGTAATACGAACATACATACCGATAATTACCTTAAATGTAAATGGATTAAATGCTCCCACCAAAAGACACAGACTGGCTGAATGGATACAAAAACAAGACCCATATATATGCTGTCTACAAGAGACCCACTTCAGACCTAGGGACACATACAGACTGAAAGTGAGAGGATGGAAAAAGATATTCCATGCAGATGGAAATCAGAAGAAAGCTGGAGTAGCAATTCTCACATCAGACAAACTAGACTTTAAAATAAAGACTATTACAAGAGGCAAAGAAGGACACTACATAATGATCAAGGGATCGATCCATAAAGAAGATATAACAATTGTAAACATTTATGCATCCAACAGAGGAGCACCTCAATACATAAGGCAAATACTAACAGCCATAAAAGGGGAAATCGACAGTAACATAGTCATAGTAGGGGATTTTAACACCCCACTATCACCAATGGACAGATCATCCAAAATGAGAATAAATAAGGAAACACAAGTTTTAAATGATACATTAAACAAGATGGACTTAATTGATATTTATAGGACATTCCATCCAAAAACAACAGAATACACATTTTTCTCAAGTGCTCATGGAACATTCTCCAGGATAGATCATATCTTGGGTCACAAATCTAGCCTTGGTAAATTTAAGAAAATTGAAATCGTATCAAGTATCTTTTCCGACCACAACGCTATGAGACTAGATATCAATTACAGGAAAAGATCTGTAAAAAATACAAACACATGACCCAACGTAATCTACAGATTCAATGCAATCCCTATCAAACTACCACTGGCATTTTTTACAGAACTAGAACAAAAAATTTCACAATTTGTATGGAAACAAAAAGACCCCGAATAGCCAAAGCAATCTTGAGAATGAAAAGAGGAGCTGGAGGAATCAGGCTCCCTGACTTCAGACTATACTACAAACCTACCGTAATCAAGATAGTATGGTACTGGCACAAGAACAGAAATATAGATCAATGGAACAGGATTGAAAGCCCAGAGATAAACCCACACACATATGGTCACCTTATCTTTGATTAAGGAGGCAAGAATATACAGTGGAGAAAAAACAGCCTCTTCAATAAATGGTGCTGGGAAAACTTGACAGGTCCTTGTAAAAGTATGAAATTAGAACACTCCCTAACACCATACACAAAAATAAACTCAAAATGGGTTAAAGACCTAAATGTAAGGCCAGACACTATCAAACTCTTAGAGGAAAACATAGGCAGAACACTCTATGAGATAAATCACAGCAAGATCCTTTTTGACCCACCTCCTAGGGAAATGGAAATAAAAACAAAATAAACAAATGGGACCTAATGAAACTTAAAAGCTTTTGCACAGCAAAGGATACCATAAACAAGACCAAAGACAACCCTCAAAATGGGAGAAAATAGTTGCTAATGAAGCAACCGACAAAGGATTAATCTCCAAAATTTACAAGCAACTCATGCAGCTCAATAACAAAAAACAAACAACCCAATCCAAAAATGGGCAGAAGACATAAATAGACATTTCTCCAATGAAGATATACAGATTGCCAACAAACACATGAAAGAATGCTCAACATCATTAATCATTAGAGAAATGCAAATCAAAACTACAATGAGATACCATCTCACATCAGTCAGAATGGCCATCATCAAAAAATCTAGAAACAATAAATGCTGGAGCGGGTGTGGCGAAAAGGGAACACTCTTGCACTGTTGGTGGGAATGTAAATTGATACAGCCACTATGGAGAACAGTATGGAGGTTCCTTAAAAAACTACAAAGAGAACTACCATATAACCCAGCAATCCCACTACTGGGCATATACCCTGAGAAAACCATAATTCAAAAAGAGTCATGTACCAAAATGTTCATTGCAGCTCTGCTTACAATAGCCAGGACATGGAAGCAACCTAAGTGTCCATCAACATATGAATGGATAAAGAAGATGTGGCACATATATACAATGGAATATTACTCAGCCATAAAAAGTAATGAAACTGAGTTATTTGTAATGAGGTGGATGGACCTGGAGTCTGTCATACAGAGTGAAGTAAGTCAGAAGGAGAAAAACAAATACTGTATGTTAACACATATATATGGAATGTAAGAAAAAAATGCCATGAAGAGACTAGGGGTAGGATGGGAATAAAACACAGACCTACTAGAGCATGGACTTGGGGATATGGGGAGGGAGAAGGGTAAGCTGTGACTAGGTGGGAGAGTGGCATGGACATATATACACTACCAAACGTAGGGTGGATAACTAGTGGGAAGCAGCTGCATGGCACAGGGAGATCAGCTCGGTGCTTTGTGACTACCTGGAGGGGTGGGATAGGGAGGGTGGGAGGGAGCAAAACACAGGAGGGAAGAGATATGGGAACATATGTATATATATGACTGTTCACTTTGTTGTAGAGCAGAAACTAACACATCATTGTAAAACAGTTATACTCCAGTAAAGATGTTTAAAAAAAATACAAACACATGGAAGCTAAACAATACACTACTTAATAACGAAGTGATCACTGAAGAAATCAAAGAGGAAATCAAAAAATACCTAGAAACAAATGACAACGGAGGCACGACGACCCAAAACCTATGAAATGCAGAAAGAGCAGTTCTAAGAGGGAGGTTTATAGCAATACAATCCTACCTTAAGAAACAGGAAACATCTCGAATAAACAACCTAACATTGCACCTAAACCAATTAGAGAAAGAAGAACAAAAAAAGCCCAAATTTAGCAGAAGGAAAGAAATCATAAAGATCAGATCAGAAATAAATGAAAAAGAAATGAAGGAAACAATAGCAAAGATCAATAAAACTAAAAGCTGGTTCTTTGAGAAGATAAACAAAATTGATAAACCATTAGCCAGACTCATCAAGAAAAAGAGGGAGAGGACTCAAATCAATAAAATTAGAAATGAAAAAGGAGAAGTTGCAACAGATACCGCAGAACTACAAAGCATCCTAAGAGACTACTAGAAGCAACTCTATGCTAATAAAATGGACCACCTGGAAGAAATGGACAAATTCTTAGAAATGCACAACCTGCCAAGACTGGACCAGGAAGAAACAGAAAATATGAACAGACCAATCACAAGCACTGAAATTGAAACTGCGATTTAAAATCTTCCAACAAACAAAAGCCCAGGACCAGATGGCTTCACAGGCGAATTCTATCAAACATTTAGAGAAGAGCTAACACCTATCCTTCTCAAACTCTTCCAAAAGATAGCAGAGGGAGGAACACTCCCAAACTCATTCTATGAGGCCACCATCACCCTGATACCAAAACCAGACAAAGATGTCACAAAAAAAGAAAACTAGAGGCCAATATCACTGATGAACATAGAAGCAAAAATCCTCAACAAAATACTAGCAAACAGAATCCAACAGCACATTAAAAGAAGCATACACCATAGTCAAGTGAAGTTTATTCCAGGAATGCAAGGATTCTTCAATATCAAATCAATCAACGTGATACACCATATCAACAAACTGAAGGAGAAAAACCATATGATCATCTCAATAGATGCAGAAAAAGCTTTTGACAAAATTCAACACCAATTTATGATAAAAACCCTGCAGAAAGTAGGCATAGAGGGAACTTTCCTCAACATAATAAAGGCCATATATGACAAACCCACAGCCAGCATTGTTCTCAATGGTGAAAAACTGAAACCATTTCCACTAAGATCAGGAACAAGACAAGGTTGCCCACTCTCACCACTATTATTCAACATAGTTTTGGAAGTTTTAGCCACAGCAATCAGAGAAGAAAAAGAAATAAAAGGAATCCAAATAGGAAAAGAAGAAGTAAAGCTGTCACTATTTGCAGATGACATGATACTATACATAGAGAATACTAAGGATGCTACCAGAAAACTACTAGAACTAATCAGTGAATTTGGTAAAGTAGCAGGATACAAAATTAATGCACAGAAATCTCTGGCATTCTTATACACTAATGATGAAAAATCTGAGAGTGAAATTAAGAAAACACTCCCATTTACCATTGCAACAAAAAGAATAAAATATCTAGGAATAAACCAACCTAAGGAGACAAAAGACCTGTATGCAGAAAATTATAAGACTGATGAAAGAAACTAAAGATGATACAAATAGATGGAGAGATACACCATGTTCTTGGATTGGAAGAATCAACATTGTGAAAATGACTCTACTACTACCCAAAGCAATCTACAGATTCAATGCAATCCCTATCAAACTACCACTGGCATTTTTTACAGAACTAGAACAAAAAATTTCACAATTTGTATAGAAACACAAAAGACCCTGAATAGCCAAAGCAAACTTGAGAACGAAAAATGGAGCTGGAGGAATCAGGCTCCCTGACTTCAGACTATACTACAAACCTACAGTAATACAGTATTGTACTGGCACAAAAACAGAAATATAGATCAATGGAACAGGATAGAAAGCCCAGAGATAAACCCACACACATATGGTCATCTTATCTTTGATAAAGGAGGCAAGAATATACAGTGGAGAAAAGACAGCCTCTTCAATAAGTGGTGCTGGGAAAACTGGACAGGTACTTATAAAAGTATGAAATTAGAACACTCCCTAACACCATACACAAAAATAAACTCAAAATGGGTTAAAGACCTAAATGTAAGGCCAGACACTATCAAACTCTTAGAGGAAAACATAGGCAGAACACTCTATGAGATAAATCACAGCAAGATCCTTTTTGACCCACCTCCTAGGGAAATGGAAATAAAAACAAAATAAACAAATGGGACCTAATGAAACTTAAAAGCTTTTGCACAGCAAAGGATACCATAAACAAGACCAAAAGACAACCCTCAGAATGGGAGAAAGTAGTTGCTAATGAAGCAACCAACAAAGGATTAATCTCCAAAATTTACAAGCAATTCAGGCAGCTCAATAACAAAAAAACAAACAACCCAATCCATAAATGGGCAGAAGACATAAATAGACATTTCTCCAATGAAGATATACAGATTGCCAACAAACACATGAAAGAATGCTCAACATCATTATTCATTAGAGAAATACAAATCAAAACTACAATGAGATATCATCTCACACTGGTCAGAATGGCCACCATCAATAAATCTAGAAACAATAAATGCTGGAGAGGGTGTGGAGAAAAGCGAACACTCTTGCACTGTTGGTGGGAATGTAAATTGATACAGCCACTATGGAGAACAGTATGGAGGTTCCTTAAAAAACTACAAAGAGAACTTCCATACGACCCAGCAATCCCACTACCGGGCATATACCCTGAGAAAACTATAATTCAAAAAAAGTCATGTACCAAAATGTTCATTGCAGCTCTATTTACAATAGCCAGGACATGGAAGCAACCTAAGTGTCCATCAACAGATGAATGGATAAAGAAGATGTGGCATATATATACAATGGAATATTACTCAGCCATAAAAAGGAACAAAACTGAGTTATTTGTAGTGAGGTGGATGGACTTGGAGTCTGTCATACAGAGTGAAGTAAGTCAGAAGGTGAAAAACAAATACCGTATGCTAACACATATATATGGAATCTAAGAAAAAAAAATGTCATGAAGAGACTAGGGGTAGGATGGGAATAAAACACAGAGCTACTAGAGCATGGACTTGAGGATATGGGCAGGGGGAAGGGTAAGCTGTGACGAACTGAGAGAGTGGCATGGACATATATACACTACCGAACAGGGTAGATAGCTAGTGGGAAGCAGTCGCATGGCACAGGGAGATCAGCTAGGTAGTTTGTGACTATCTGGAGGGGTGTGATAGGGAGGGTGGGAGGGAGGGAGACGCAAGAGGGAAGAGATTTGGGAACATATGTATAAGTATAACTGATTCACTTTGTTGTAAAGCAGAAACTAACACACCATTATAAAGCAATTATACTCCAATAAAGATGTTTAAAAAATGTAAATATAATCCAAAATGGGCAAACCCAACATGCAGTAAAGATGAATAAAAATACAGCAATGTTTCTGATAAAAAAAAATTTTTTTAATGGAAAGGTCATGAAAAGAACAAGAAGATGTTGAGTCAGAAAAAGACTTAGCAACCCTCTAGGCCAGTGATTCTCAAAATATGGTCCTGAGACCCTTGGAGATCTCCAAGACCATTTCAGGGAGTCCTTGAAATCTAATGATTTCCATGATGATATTAAGCTGTTATCTGCCTTTCTCACTCCCATCCTTTCACCAGTCAGTGTACAGCAGATCTTTCCCAGGGCTACAGGATGTATGACATCACAGCAATAGCAGGTTTAACAGTCCAACTGTCTTCTACTAAGCCAGACCTTAAGAAAATTTGCAAAAAAAATGTAAAATAATATCACTTTTCTCACTGTTTTTGTTTTGAAAAAAGTTATTTTTTGTAAAAATATTCTTTGTTCATATATAATAAGTTTATTATTGCTTTTTTAAAAGAATTAGTATTTTTAACTTCCCAGTTTTAGTTTCTAAAATGGTAAATATCAATAACTATAACCCATATAAATAAAAGTTCTTTGGAGTCTTCAATATTTCTTGAGTCTAAATAGGGTCTGAGACCATTAAGTGTGAGAACCACTGCTCTAAACCTGTGGTTTTCAACCAGGGATTTGCATTTGAATCAGGAAACCAGGTCCTGGCTTTTCTATGTTGTAACTGATAAAGAGGCAAAGAAGCACTCTAAGCTCCATGGCCTCACCTGTAACATTAGAAGGTGACAGTAAAAATAGAGGCTGGGATCGGAAAAGTATTGTGAAGTAATTATTGGGTTGGCCCAAAAGTTCGTTCGGGTTTTTGGTAGCATCTTATGGGAAAATCCGAACGAACTTTTTGGCCAGCCCAACAGTAGCAACCATTCATATTAAACTGGATATAGAAAATGCAAAACAGTAAGTGTCAAAGATTTAAAGGTTTTTAGGCTAGGCAACTGGCAGGAAACTAGCACCTCTGGTAGTTGAGAATAGCCAGGTTGGAACTGGGAGAGAAGATATGAACCCACTGTTAGATGGCAGGTCCTGAAAGTGGAGATGTCCTGCAATATCTCAATAGCTCTTTGGAGACAGAGAACTGCAGTGGAGTTGAGCGGTCAGAACCAGGGATATGGATTTGAGGGTTAGTCAGCCCTCTCTCATGACAGGTGGCATCTAGAGGGTGAATAAGCCCACTCAGGAAGTGAATGTGGAACCTGGAGCTGTACAAGGCAGAACCTGGGATGAGGGGCTCCTTTTTGGACCAGGAACTAAAGAAGAGCCTAGGAGATGTTGGGAAAGGCTAGCCAGATAACCAGAACAATGCAGGATCCTGCATGGTATCCATGACATAGTCACTGGATGGGTGGGAAGATGGAAAGACAAAAGAGAGGGAAAAAAAAAAAACAGAGGAGACAGCTTCAAGGAGGATTGACTGGTCAACAATATCAAAGCCACAAAAAAGATACAATGATAAATTCTGAGAAGCTATGGATTTGACAAGAATCGGACCATTGCCAGCTTCTAACAAAACTTTTTAATAGAAAAATTTTAGTGGAGTCAAAACAATACATGAAAACTGCATAGGAAAAATATCTAAAAGCATACGGAAGGAAATAAAAAGGATGGGAGAAAGAAAAGGGAACAAAATCCAGCAAAGACTCTTGGTATTTAAGCCAGGACCACCTGTGTACACAGGTACGATAGAAATACCCAATGGCTTCAGAGCCGCTGAAGGTGCTAAAAGCAAAGGGAAGAATGGTGGGTACCAGGACTCACAGACTTTCATCGTCTTCAAACCACCCTGTTCATGGGACTATTTCTTATTACATCAAAAGAGAATCCTAAGAAATCCTATAAATCAGAGGTCAAAAGACATTAAGAGTAATGAGGTGAAGGTTAAAAGATCTATTCTGGTTATTTAAAAGAAAATATTTAGATTTTAATAGATCTTGACTTGCTATGAGGTACAAATAATAAAAATCAAAATATCAGAGATTCGTGTAGAAAAAAGGAATTGCTATGACAACCACAAGTTGGCCTCCACAGAAAATATACATAGGAATCAGAATGAGAAAATTAAAGAGAAATGTGACTGATTTGGAAACCATTTGAACTAGCACTATTCTTTAATGTTTTGCTCATTTGGCTCTGATATGAGAACATGAAAACATTCCTCCACTTCAATACCTCCTTTGTATTTCAGATTAAAATGAGCAGACCATCAATTAACTAAATGAAACTGGAAACCAAGACCATCTAATGACTTACTCCACTAAAATGTCCTTGTCCCCTTCACTGTTAACTTCTAATATTTATAGGCCCATACAAAAATTCAAGAGTAGACATGCATTAAATGCATTATATTGCAGACCAAATAGTAAAAGCAGATAACAGGGAATGAGGACTCAATACATCTTTAGCTGCCAGAATGTAAAGCTTCAAACCAGTTGTAAAGGACCAAAATTTCCTACCTCTTCTCCAGCATTTTCCATTAACCATGAAAATTCCTGAGACCTGCTATGAGGTTTGCTACTTTTTTGACTGATTAGGAAAGGTAGAGTAGGGAAGGGTCAAATTTCCCCAGCTTCTTTGGGCATAACTCAGTCACTTTCCAGAGTTCACTCTTCTGAAACCAGAAGAGTCAGATCTGCAAGCCCAGGGATCCCAATGATTCAAAGTTAGGGTATCCAGTGATCTGATCTTCTGCACAGGGCATTTGCCTTAAGACATGTTCACTGCCAAGTGAGTAAGCTGGTTATACATAGCTCTCCAATTAGCTAGGTTTTCAGACCCTGACCCAGGCCCTTGTGTTCTGCCTCCTGCCTACCCTGTATCCTCACTTTCTTGGTCTAGTGGCCTCAGATACCTTGCTATATAGCCTCATGCCCAGTCTTCCTCTCTCTACTCTGGTTTGCTCCTTCACCTAGTCTGGCACCCAACTCGAGCTTTGGTCTAGATGCTGTTGTTCAATCTCCTAAGGCTCTGTGCTCTGCAGCCCAAGAGCCAGGCCAGCCCTGCCCTTCCTCTGAACCCATCTCCAGCTCTAGGAGCCCCGGTCTTTGCAACTCCAAGCCACTTGCCTATCAACTGGAATGGTTTGGACACAGGTCAGTTTTATCTACAGACATTCTCCAACAGCACTGAGCTTCCCGCTATGTCACCCAAGTTCAATATCTTCCCAAACAGAAGGGAAGAATTCACTGATTCAGTGTGTCTGACAAAAACGATCACATACATGAGGGTCCTTCTGATGCTGCTACTGAACTATATGACTTCTCATCCCCTGTATTAACCAAACTAATTAAAATCTTTCATTCACACCATGATAAATTAATTGTAAATTAGAACAGCAATGTCACATGATTCAGAGTATACTTTGCTAGATCCCCCGTAAGTCATCTTACACAACAGTTTGTGATCATCAGCAGGTATGAATGTCAAAACACAAAATTTGCATGATTTAAATTCAAGTTCCTTGCATCCAAGAACTTTAGTTTTCAGAATCTTCTATATGTAAATCCATATAAACTCCAAATCTTGATGTGGGATCATCAAATATGGGAAGGGCATCCTGAAAACTTTTGCCATCCCCAGCACCTGAAGGCCTGAAGCTAGCTCTCTTTTCAAAAGATAGACCGTTACTAACTGTGCAATGTATATACTGGCTGGCTTGGTCAGAGCAAGCTTGGTTTAAGAACTCACACTTCTACTTTGGAAGAGCCTTTGCCAGGAAAACAACACTAGCAAAGGCCTTGAGATTCTACAGACACACTGGAGAATGCAGCACCAGACATGAATATAAGAAGTCTGGGGTTTCCCTGGTGGCAAAGTAGTTAAGAATCCACCTGCCAATGCAGGGGACACGGGTTCGAGCCCTGGTCCAGGAAGATCCCACATGCTGTGGAGCAACTAAGCCCATGCGCCACAACTACTAAGCCTGCACTCTAGAGCCCGCGAACCACAACTACTGAAGCCCACACTCCTAGAACCTCTGCTCCGCAACAAGAGAAGCCACCACAGTGAGAAGCCTATGCACCACAACTGAAGACTAGCCCCCTGCTCGCCACAACTAGAGAAAGCCTGCACGCAGCAACAAAGAGCCAACATGGCCATAAATAAATAAATAAACAAACAAACAAACAAACAAACCCTTTAAAAAAAAAAAAGAAGTCTGGGCTGCCTTGTCATACGTCACATAGAGCAAGGCTGCCCTTGGAGTAAGGAAGGAAAACAAGGCAGGACACCAAAAGGAGCAAAGCTTCATAAAAACCATCTTTCTTTGGGGTTTTCTTCAGATATGCCCTATAAAGAAAAACAAACAAATACTGACTAGAAGACTTCCTGGTCATCACAAAAACTCTCGGAATTCTAATATGCATTCATCTTTGCCACACAGAAGTATTTGAGCTAAATACTATCTTTCAAGAGCACCAAGATCCTTGTTGTTGAGCACACCCTGGTTTCCCTTCCACCTTTGATCTCCAATCAACCACTGAACAAGGGACAAGCCAATAACACAGATGAAAAAGGATGCGTCGCTTCTCAACTACTTTGTTGCGCCTTGTTCCCACTAATGCCCCAGGCCCAACTGGGAATAATGGTCCCTCTTATGAAAGATATCCCTCTGGACACAGGATGTGCATCAAGCAGAATTTCATGAAGCCCGGGGTCTTTATCCAAAGAATCGAAGTTGGAAACTATGCAACACAGCTGATGAGTTTCACAGAGGAGTTTCGAACCCAGAACAATCTGAACCAACAGCTCCATACTCTTTCCTCTAGTACCTTCTAGGTCACCTTTCTAGGTTTAAACTTACATGTAAATGTTATGCAACATCTATGAAAAGCAAGGAACACACGGCAGGATCGGGAGGAGGGAACAAATGAGGATTTGTTATAATTCCACAATGGTAAGGTGTATCATAGTGATAACAATAGAAATATTTTACTGTCTTATTAGAAAATAATATAATTCTTGAGCAGATATACCAAATTGCATTCTGCCACAGTAGTGGTACTGCTGACATGATCATTAGTTTTATTATTATAGTCTCATATATTTATAAATATATATTACTTTAGAAGTGCCAGCTAACATAGGTTGTTTGGGGTTTTTGGTTTTTTTTTAAATCAGATGCCCAGCATTTTGAATGAGGACATGACAGAAAATATAAATTTCAAAGAAAATGTCAATGCCAAAACAAAAATTTATTTTAAATGTTCCTCCCACAGAATGCTGATTCTCCATACCATGGCCAAGTGTACACACGTAATTATTAGCTGGTTCACTGGCACCCAATGGACCAGATGTAAACATGACTCCAAACTGTTCATTTACTAACCAAGCTCCCCAGATACTGTCAATCCTGAAAGGATTGAATCAAATGCACTGATCAAAGCAGCTGGGAGTGAGAAGGGGATGTGGAAGCCATCTAGACCAACTGCTCCTTCAGTCATGAGTCTCCTTCTAAGACCCCTGCCATGAAACCACCTGGCTGCATGCCAGGGTCATGTCTGTCCCTGACTACACCAACCGAGAGCTCACTATGTCCCAGGAGAGGGCACCATGCCATCTTTGGAGAGCTCTGTTTCATGATTAGTTGCAACCATCAGAGTAAACAAACCAGTGACTGGTCTGAGGACAGGGATACGTGCTTATTTTCCCCTGTAACACAAGTCAACAAGAAAGCCTCTAATCAAATAAATCCAAAGAGGGGTACAAACATAACTGTGACACATGTTTAGACTCGTTGAAGCAGATCAGGTCACTAGGTCACTGAAGAAATCATTCCTAAACCATATAAATGAGCTCACATTACACGTCTACACTATGAAGTATTTTTCCCTCTTAAATACATTTGCCACCAAGCTGAAAAAAAAATTCAGATTGTTGGATCAGTACTGATAGATAAATGTAGCACTTTGGCCAAAGGAGCTGGGTGTTATTGTCTGTATCACATGTACTGGACAAGTTGGGCCCTTCTCTGCCCAACTGACCTACAGAAGATTTATGCCACAGGAAGCTGAGATGGTGACCTCAAAGTTGCTGAAATATTCAGACAGTCTGTGCAGTTCTCTGGAATAGCACAATTTGGGAGAACTAGCTTTGTAGATAGAAAATATAGGCATTGTCATCATCAAAAAATCTACAAACAATAAATGCTGGAGAGGGTGTGGAGAAAAGGGAACCCTCTTGCACTGTTGGTGGGAATGTAAATTGGTACAGCCACTATGGAGAACAGTATGGAGGTTCCTTAAAAAACTAAAAATACAATTACCATATGACCCAGCAATCCCACTACTGGGCATATACCCTAAGAAAACCATAGTTCAAATAGGGCAATGTACCACCATGTTCACTGCAGCACTATTTACAATAGCCAGGATATGGAAGCAACCTAAGTGTCCATCGACAGATGAACGGATAAAGAAGATGTGGCACGTATATACAATGGAATATTACTCAGCCATAAAAAGAAACGAAATTGAGTTATTTGTAGTGAGGTAGATGGACCTAGAGTCTGTCGTACAGAGTGAAGTAAGTCAGAAAGAGAAAAACAAAAGTGTATGCTAACACATATATACGGAATCTAAAAAAAAAAATGGTTCTGAAGAACCTAGGGAAAGGACAGGAATAAAGACACAAATGTAGAGAATGGACTTGAGGACATGGGGAGGGGAAAGGGTAAGGTGGGACGAAGTGAGAGAGTGGCATGGACATATACACACTACCAAATGTAAAACAGATAGCTAGTGGGAAGCAGCTGCATAGCACAGGGAGAACAGTTCCATGCTTTGTGATCACCTAGAGGGGTGGGAATAGGGAGGGCAGGAGGGAGAAGCAAGAGGGAAGGGATATGGGGACATATGTATACGTATAGTTGATTCACTTTGTTATACAGCAGAAACTAACACAACACTGTAAAGCAATTACACTCCAATAAAGATGTTAAAAAAAAAAGAAACAAAGAAAATATAGGCATTGTCAAGCTAGATTGTAGAGTGTTCAAAGGGGACATCTCACTACATTACAGACTGCCCAGGTAATGAACTGACACTCATTCTAGTCAGAAAAGAGCATTTTGGAAGGCCATTTTTTCAGTTATTAAACTAACAGTTTTTAAATCTTTAACATTTTTCTTTGTTTCTCATTGTCTTTCATAGACAGGAGATTTTTTTCCTCAAATAGTGAAGCAGTTTAAGGCTTTGTAATCTAAGTAAATAACCTAAATATATCTTCTCTCCATGTACATTCTCAAGATTACAGCTTAGATTCTCTGAGTTTAATGAGGACTAGAGTTAGACTGTTTCCCATTAGAAAGAGAAAGGAGTAAGGCAGAAATTCAATAAGTGTTCAAGTAAAATACAGCCATCCTCACATCTGTATTATATTAGAGGAGACACAAGACAAAACACTGACTCTTGAGGTTAAACCTAAATTTCCTGCTTCAGTTCTGAAAGAGTTTGAGAGTTTAGATCAAAAAGGCAACAGAGAAATAAGACCCAAAAATGTCTAAAAACAAGTTTCAAAGGCTATAAAATGCCAACACTTAGTTACTTATTTGAAGCATCAGTTTAGTCAGCAATTACCCTAGAGCCACAAACAAAAATTAGTGAAGATTCTACTACATGCTCTTTTTCCAAGTTCGGGATGACCCACCTGGGATCTGTATGTCATAGGAGGTGCCAAACCACCACCTCTGATTCTTCAACTCTATTGTGTGATATTGTTGAATTTCCACGTCTTCCTCTCTAGTATACTGTTACATCACACTTGAATTTCCGAAGATATTATTTCAGTCTCCTTTGGAATCTACTGGTCTTTAATTTCAAACTTTAATTTCATCCTGCAAAAAAGAAAACCCTAAGTCTTGGGTCAAAGATCTACAAGCAAGACAAATTATCTCAACAAAAACAAAAGAGCATGAGACCAGAAACAGGATTCAGGGAACTCTCTCCTTAAGTCTGGCTTTTGAGCCTGCAACCTCAGCCTTTATCAAGCTTGTGAGTAAAACTACGTTTGAGAAAGTAATACTGACCTATTAACTTTGGTGGCTCTGTGGAAGCTTCTCTAAAATGCCACTGATCAGAAATACATACACAGACACACACACACACAGTAGATGAAGAATTTGTTATTTTGAACAACTCAGAATGAAACAGCCTCTCCTATCGAATTCCGTGGTAGAGTGAGATGCATATCTCTAAACCTTGCACATTACAAAATTTTCCTCAACCATGAAGATTCTGATTGAATCAAGGGACTGGGATTAGAAGGAGATATTTACCATGAAGTCATTTTAGACAAATCTTTTATCAAGTTATGCCTTAGTTTCAGCATCTAAAAGAATCTAGGTTCTATGCTTGCTCTTCAAGTCCTTTTACCAATTTATCCCTTGTCCTGTCTCAGCAGATTATTAACCTTCAGCTAGTCAAACAAATCCTATTGCTCTTCTTTCTACCTCACTGGTTACTCCTTCTCAGTCTCTTTTTCTGCTTTCTCCGTTTAACATTGGAAGGTCCCAGGGCTCAGTCCTTGGATGTCTTTTCTATCATCACTCACAAACTTGGAGAGTTCATCCCGTCTTCATATTCCAGAGACTCTCAAATTTATATTTTCAGTTCCAACCTCTCTGCTGAATTCCAGGTTTATATACACAACTGCCTGTTTAATATATCCATTTGGATGTCTAATAGACATCTCAAACTTCTGTGTCCCAAATGGAAGCCCCAGTTTCTCCCTACCCCATCCCACAAACATCCTGCCCCTACAAGGCTTCCTGTTCTCAGCTAATGACAACTCCATCCTTCCAGTTGCTCAAGACAAGTTATAGTGTCACACTTGACTCTCACTCTCCACATTCAATCTGTCAGAAAATCCTATTGGATGTAAGAAAGCCCTCAAGAAAACCGTATATCCAGGATCCAGTCTGTTTCCTTATCACTTTTATAGCTACCACCCTGATCCAGGCTCCATTATTTCTTACCTGGGTTACCTAATGGCCTCCAAAATTCTCTGCCTCCAACCTTGTCTCCTGGATAGCCAAGGAGATCCTCTTTAAACATCCGTCATATCATTTCATTCCTCCACATCAACTCAGTAACGACTACCCAGACTACCTGTTTCACGAAGGTAAAAACAAAAGTCCTTACAATGGACTGGTTTCCTTCATCTCCCCCTTGATCAACCTGCTCTGATCACAAAGGCCACCTGGCTGTTCCTTAAACATCTCAGGCACGTTCCTCCTGTAGGTCCTTTGCACTGGTGCTTCTCTCTTTCTAGAATGTTCCTCCCTCAGAGAGCCATAAGGTTCCCTCACCTTCTTCAAGTCTTTGTTCAACAGTTTCCTTCTTAGTGAGGCCCACTCTGAATGTCAGCTTAAAATTGCAGCCACCCTCCTCCCCAACTCTCAATCCTCTTTCCCCTCCCGTACATTTTTTTCTTTCTCTAAAGTACCTATCACCTTCTAATATTTACTTACTTGTTTATTTTGTTTCTTCCCACAACACACACATACACACCAAGACTGTAAGCTCCATGAGGGCAGTGATTTTTATATTTTGTTCACTGAGATATTCCAAGGGCCTAGAATATAGACACACTGTGTGAATATTAATTGACTAAAGTCCACCAGACCACCAACTTGCCCATTCTATTCTCTGAAGTTTTATCTGTGTCATGGTCCCTTTTTAGACTGACTTTCCCCAACCTCTCTAGCAATATAAATTCCTCTTTTCCTCACTTCAAGCTCCAATTTAAATCCTCCTCCTCTTAAATCTTTTCTACATTAGCTCTGCTCTATTGACCATGGATTTTTATGTACTTAGTCAACAAAAAAATTTGCATTAGCATCTTTGTTTGCCAACTCTGTAAATTTTAAGTCATACATACATACAGCTAAACTCTCAGTTCTTTATCTTACAAGAAATTCTGTAAGAACTATAGCCCCTGGAATTTGTGAACGTTTCATGCCTTTAAGAGATGCATCTGATGGACAGGGAGAGATTAGCAGAGAGTCCCTTAGTCATGGGGTAAATACTGAAAAGTTCACAAGCTTTCTTTGGTGAGAAACCCAAGCCCATCATATGGGGTTAATCATGTCCCCCAGGAAAGAGATGTCCTCACCCCTAGTACCTCAGAATGTGACCTTTTCTAGATTACCTTTCCAGAGGTAATCAAATTAAAACAAGGGCATTAGGGTGGGCCCTAATCCAATGTAAATGGTGTCCTTATAAAAAGGGGAAATCTGGACACAGAAACAGACATACACAGAGGGAAAATGTTGTGAAGACACACAGGAAAAACACCATGTGAAGACAGAGGACTGGAGTGATGATCTGTGAGGCAAGGGACACCTGAGGCTACCAGAAGTTAAGAGACAGGCCTGGAACAAACCCTTCTCTAGCACCTTCAGAGGGAACACGATCCTGCCAACACTTTGATTTTTGTCTCCAGAACTCTGAAGCAATACATTTCTGTTATTTTAAGCCACCCAGTTTACGGTACGTTGTTATGACAGCCCTAGGAAACAAATGCACCCATTATTTGGATGCAGTAAATTGAGCTGAGATCTGGCTAGATATCTACATTTTCAAATTATTCAGGTTGCAACAATGTGCCCTGAAACTGAGGTCTTTTAACTGATTGTCTTGATTCCAGAGCAACTTTGTAATTATTACTTTGCAATCATTCCACTGATAAGATACTCAATTAGGGATAAGGGAATCATCTTTCTACTCTAGAATCAAAAAGACCCTCTCTTTTGAGTACAAGGGAGGATCACACAATGGCCTTATAATTTCTACAGGCAAGCTGGCCTACAAAGCTGAAAGTCAGAAAATATTCTGCACTATTAATTGGCAATTATATGTTTGAATGGGATCTACACAGGGAGAAAAACAGTTTAGAAAACGATTAAAATTATATGACTAAATTTAATCCATTGGTTCAGATTTTAGAAAAATGTCTGGTTTGAGTTACCTGGACCAGCTATCTCGCTTTCTGTTTCAATATACAATCAACCTTTTAGCTTTGGCATCAGGTTCCAAACCATATTCTAAAAGGGAAAAAAATAAGAGCCACTGTTTGAAAGTTTATACTTCAGGAATAAACTCAGCTTAATTCCCTTGGAGGCCGAGAGACTCAGGTTATTGGACCTTTCCTAGGTGTGAGGGTGAGAACAGAGGCCAGTGTCACATGAGCCTGAAAAACTTTGAACTGTTTTCTCCATACTGCGCCTTCAGACCAGATGCCATCTGCCCAGCCTCATTTCTTCCTTGAACTAAATCAAGAACTCAGTTTTTCCATTGCTGCAATGCTCACAGGTCTAGAAAGACAAGAGTTAAAGTTTAAACATTCCTGTCAGTTACTGGATATTTTCCAGTAAAGGAAGAATCACAATTAGCAAATCAAACCCTAGTGATTTACTTATACTGCATATTACAATATAATCCTAGCATCTATTGAGCTGTTTTACCAAAGTGCCAGATGTTTTCTATACATTATCTCTAATCATCACAAAAACTATGCAAGGAAGATGTTATCTCCATTTTTCTAAGGGGAAGATGTTCAAAGGAGCTAAGTGGCAGAATTAGGGTTTAAACCCAGGTCCTTCTGGCTGCAAACTCAGCCACTGAACAAGCAGCATTAAGAAGAGCCAATTCCCACCACTTCCCAGAACTTTAATTCCATTATCTTTAATTTTCAGAATAACCCTGGTAGACAAGAATTGCTGTGATCCCCTTGTCACACCTGAGTGGACTGACACTCAAGAACGTTACGTGACTTGCCTATAGCTGGATTAAAAAACCAAACTTCCCTGTGTTGAGTACTGTCCTAAGCTATTGGGTTTTTCCACAAAACCCAAATGAACTTTTTGGCCAAACCAATATTTATAACCATTATAAACCACCCTAAAAAGCAGAGGGGTATTATCCTCACTTTACATGTGAGGAAGGTGAGGTTCAGACAGGCCACTTGACTTTTCATGTCACAAAGCTATCAAGTGGCAGAGCCAGGATTCAAAGCCAGGTCTGAGGATTCCAAACCCGTGCTCCTGCCACTGTGCCAGGCCGCCTTTCCCAGGGCCTTTCAGTAATTAAGTCAGTGTCACTGAAACTCTAGGCTACCTTTCAAGGGCTTATTATAACAAGGAGAGCACTTGGAATAAAAGTAAAACCACTTGACAACATAGTACAGGAAGAAAAAACTATGATCTGGGGTTACAATAGCCAAGTTGGCCCAGTCAGTGCACAGAGCAGCAAGCATTCTCTATGTTCCAAATAATGACACTGTTAATTTGATTTATATAAAAGGAAATAAAGAAATTTACATAAATGAAAACACAAGCAGGAGGAGGGAAGCAGGTATACATTGCCAGAAATGAGCTAGGTATTAAATGAGAAAGGGCAAAATAGGGAATTTCTGTGTGTTTTATTCATTTTACTTCATTTTTAAAGGCTTCTCCCTGCCTATCCTCTTCCCACTGCGTTCAGTGACATTCCCCTGCCTCTAACCAAAATGTTGCTTTGGCAGGAAATGAGGAGGAGGAGACTGTTTGAATGCAGGCTATTACCCTATGATTAACCCTTCTCCCTTGGATCAGAACCTGGGGTCCTTTTGCCAAAAAGGCAAAGAAAAGAATAAGTTTACCAAACCCTATCCCTTCTATGACACATTAGAGTGTGTTACACAATGCTTCCACATAGATTCCCTCATTTGATCTTCACATCAGCCCTGGGAGGTAGAAATGTCTACATCATAATCCTCATTTTACTGACAATAAAGATAAATTCAATTAAGTGACTTGTTCAATATCATACAATCAGTAAAACTCAGGCTGGAAGCCAGGTATTCTGTTACTGAACCTCAGGTTCTTTCCACAGCAGCATCATGTTCTAAATTCTTTGAGAAATAACCTGTTTTACTGTATAATGCTGAATATCTCTACAGCTGCTATTGCAGTTACCACATCATCATAATTTTTTATTACTGTTTGATAGACTTTATTTTTTTACGAGCAGTTTTAGGTTCACAGCAAAATTGAGCAGAAAGTACAGAGATTTCCCATATACCCTCTGTCCCCACACATGCATAGCCTCACCCATTATCAACATCCCTCACCAGAGTTAACACATTTGTTACAATTCATCATTTTTTAACTATAAAGAAAATTCAAATGATCATTCTTAGCATGTTCTTACTAGATAAAAATTAATAAAGTATACAGATAATGTAGCTACTTTTTTTTTTTTTTTTTTTTTGCCATGGCTCACGGGCCCAGCCACTCTGCGGCACACGGGATCCTCGCAGACCGGGGCACGAACCCGTGTCCCCTGCATTGGCAGGCGGACTCTCAACCACTGCGCCACCAGGGAAGCCCTATGTAGCTACTTTTAATGGGGCACATGCTATGCACTGGAGAATATACTAGGTATTTGCACATTTAACTATCACAACTCTAAGGAAGCTGTTGTTCTTTTTATTTTTATGTCTCGTGAAACTGAGGCTCAGAGAGGCTAAATGACTTGCCCACACTTACAAAGGAGGAAGTAGGTAGGATTCAAAGTACTCCAAAGTCTATGCTATTTCTGAGGCACCAGGCATCAGGGGAAAGACTTCATAAACCACCTTACCCTCCAGTTAAGGCAAGATGACTACTAGAATAATCGTAAGTCTACCAGCTTCCTTAGGAACCCACCCCAACCTATCAATCCCCAAGTTGGTCAAGTTTGTTCATGACCTAAATCCAGGAAAGAAGAACAAAACAAGGTGCTGCCAAATCGGTGAATGACCGAAATGTAACGGGAAAGCTGTGTTAGCATTAATATGCAGATTCATATTAATATGCAGACTCATTAATATGCAAACTCATATTAAGTTTGAGTCTCACTTTCCCCCATGCAGGCAATAATGAATGATCTCTTTACTCTCAGAGGATCAAGAACCCTTTGTTCAAGGCTTCCACCACCTACATGTGAACCTCAACCTGTAGCCCATGGCTAAAGTAATTTCCTTTGTCTCATGAGATGACAGTCATAAGACTGAGTACATAAAAGAAGGAGAAGGAGAAGGGGAAAGGGGAGGAGGAAGAGCAGGAGGAAAAAGGCAGCTCCCAGTATCTGGGGAACAAATGCTACCTAGAGCTCCTACTCACCTTCACTATGTACACTTATCACCAGCCTCTCTGCCTCATCCCCAGTAAACGTATGAAAGATCACGAAGAATGGGCTTCCCAGTCCCTTTATTTCTATCTAAACCCTCCCTAAAACACCACCCATAGTTTCAACCTGGACTGAATGAACAAGGAAACGGGGTAACATTTCTAACAGGGCTTTACTTTTAGTGTGTGTGTGTGTGTGTGTGTGTGTGTGTGTGTGTGTGTGTGTGTGTGTGTGTGTGTGTGTATGCTATACAGTAGGTCCTTGTTGGTTGTCTATTTTAAATATAGCAGTGTATACATATCAATCCCACATTCCCAATCTATCCCTTCCCCCCACCCTTCCCCCCGGTAACCATGAATTCATTCCCTAGGTTCTGTGAATCTGTTTCTGTGTTGTAAATAAGTCCATTTGTATCATTTTTTTCCAGATTCTGCATATAAGTGATACCGTATGATATTTGTCTTTCTCTGTCTGACTTACTTCACTTAGTATGATAATCTCCAGGTCCATCCATGTTGCTGCAAATGGCAGTATTTCATTCTTTTTAATGGCTGAGTAATATTCCATTGCATATATGTACCACATCTTCTTTATATATTCATTTGTCAACGGACATTTAGGTTGCTTCCATGTCTTGGGTTATTGTAAACAGTGCTGCAATGAACCTTGGGGTGCATGCATACTTTCAAACCAAGTTTTTCTCCAGATATATGCCCAGGAGTAGGATTGCTGGATCATATGGTAGCTCTATTTTTAGTTTTTTAAGGAACCTCCACACTGTTCTCCATAGTGACTGTACCAATTTACATTCCCATCAACAGTGTAGGAGGGTTCCCTTTTTCCACACCCTCTCCAGCATTTATTGTTTGTAGATTTTTTGATGATGACCATTCTGACTGGTGTGAGGTGATACCTCATTGTAGTTTTGATTTGCACTTCTCTAATAATTAGCGATGCTGAACATCTTTTCATGTGCCTCTTGGCCATCTGTATATCTTCTTTGGAGAAATGTCTATTTAGGGCCTCTGCCCATTTTTTTTTTTTTTTTTTTTTTTTTTTTGGCTGTGCTGGGTCTTCGTTTCCGTGCAAGGGCTTTCTCTAGTTGCGGTGAGCGGGGTCCACTCTTCATCGCAGTGCACGAGCCTCTCACTGTCGCGGCCTCTCTTGTTGCAGAGCACAAGCTCCAGATGCACAGGCTCAGTAGTTGTGGCTCACGGGCCTAGTTGCTCCGCGGCATGTGGGATCTTCCCAGACCAGGGCTCGAACCCGTGTCCCCTGCATTGGCAGGCAGATTCTCAACCACTGCACCACCAGGGTAGCCCCTGCCCATTTTTTGATTGGGTTGTTTTTTATGAGTTTTTTTAAATTAATTAATTAATTTTGGGGCTGCATTGGGTCTTCGTTGCTGCATGCGCAGGCTTTCTCTAGTTGCAGCAAGCGTGGGCTACTCTTTGTTGTTGTGCACTGGCTTCTCATTGCGGTGGCTTCTCTTGTTGCGGAGCACGGGATCTAGGCGTGTGGGCTTCAGTAGCTGTGGCTCGCAGGCTCTAGAGTGCAGGCTCACTAGTTGCAGTGCGTGGACTTAGTTGCTCCACAGCATGTGGGATCTTCCCCAACCAGGGATCGAACCCATGTCCCCTGCACTGGCAGGCAGATTCTCAACCACTGTGCCACCAGGGAAGTCCAGGTTGTTTGTTTTATAGTATTGAGCCACATGAGCCATTGGTAAATTTTGAAGACTAATCCTTTGTCAGTTGCATCATTTGCAAATATTTTCTCCCATTCTGTGGGTTGTCTTTTCATTTTATTTATGGTTTCCTTTGCTGTGTAAAAGTTTTTTAGTTTAATTAGACTTTGTTTATTTTTGTTTATTTTTGTTTTTATTTGCATACTTTTACAGTCTTTAGATAATTACTACTACAATACTATCCTACTACAACATTTTCCTACTAATAATATTGAGGCAATGAATAACAATGGTAATAATAACTGATTGAGTTCCTATTATATTCCAGGTGCTTTATATACTTAATCCTTTCCCAAATCTTATGATAAAAGGTCCATAATTCACACCCACAATTCTAAAATTTAAAAGTTCTGAAAACCCAAATGTATTTTCCTAAGTATACAGGAAACTCATTTTGTGGCAAAACCTAATGTGAACCAAAACTGGGTTTTTACAGTCTTTATTTATCCACTTGGTGTGAACATCCATACATTTTGCTGCAAAATGAGTTAATGTGTTGGATTTGAGAGCACAGCCTCAGGCTCTACTAGGATGTAACATACTATGTATTATAGAATACATATGCACCTTTTTCTTTGTAAAATCTAAAAATATCTGAATTCTAAAACATACCTAGACACAAGAATTTCAGATATCTCCACTTTTCTGATAAGAAACAGAGAGTCACAAAGAATACAATTTTACTATATACTTCCCTTAGGTCATCAGAGCCCTTTTACTAATTTAATAGTCAATGTTCAATTTTTTTAATTCAGAAAAGGATAGCTATTACGTCTGCACATAATCTAATAGTCATACGTAAATGCCTCATTCCAGTGTATACCCCCATCCAAACTGTGTTAAGAGCTACTGGCTTGTAGCTGACCTGAGAGAGCTGAGCTTGCATTTATCATCTCCTGTTACCCTGTCCAATCTCTAGTGAGGAATATTCAGTAACATCTCTAAGAACAATGACTTACTATATTCCATGCACTGTTCTAAGTGCTATACATAACACATTTAATCCTCACAACAACACATTGAGAATGGGCACTATTATTCCCACTTTATAAATGATGACTCTGAGGCAGAGAGAGGTGAAGTATATTGTCCAGTTAGTAAAAGTGGTAAAGCTAGGATCTGACTCTCAGCAGAAATCAAACAGACAAAAATCCTTTTCTTACAGCACTTGTTGGGAGGGGGAGGGACAGAAAGTACATAAATAAAATAAATAACCAATATATATAGTATATCAGAAAGTTGATAAGTCCCATGAAGAGGAAGAAAATCTGAGCTTTTAATTACAACACTCTATCTCTTAGTGAAAGTAATGTCAGGTCTGGTGTCTGAAGGGTGAAAGAGAAGATAAATTTCAGGCTAAGTAAACTGAACACTGAACTCTACTATCAAAGTAAAGCCTGTAAATGAATTTCCTTTTTTTTTTTAAGAATACATAAGAACTTCCACTTCCAAGCACCATGGAGTAACAAGGATCAGATTTACCCTTCTACCTGAAAGGTTAAAAAATAAAAGCAAAAAACAGACAAAATATATGAAACAATGGTTTTCAAGATACTGGATATCACACAGTGGTGGACAGTGATTCCTGAGAAACAGGAAACAAATGAGGTGAGCCCTATGATTTACCTAGCTTACTAACTGGAGGGAAATTCCAAGTGGAAACCCATATGTGGGATGTCCCAGGAGATTTTGGCCAGTTTAATAAGGCAAGAAAAGGAATAAAAGGCATCTGGCTTAAAAAGCAAAAAGCAGGGCTTCCCTGGTGGCACAGTGGTTGAGAGTCCGCCTGCCGATGCAGGGGACACGGGTTCGTGCCCCGGTCCGGGAGGATCCCACATGCCGTGGAGCAGTTGGGCCTATGAGCCGTGGCCTCTGAGCCTGTGTGTCCGGAGTCTGTGCTCCACAACGGGAGAGGCCACAACAGTGAGAGGTCCACATACCGCAAAAAAAAAAAAAAAAAAAAAAAAGCAAAAAGTAAAACAGTCTTCATTTGCACATGACATAATTTTCTATGTAGGAAATCCTAAGGAATACTTTTTAAAGCTATAAGAATTAATAGGTGAATTTAACAACATTGCAGGATACAAGCAATGTACAAAATCAATTGTATTTCTATGTACCTATAGACAGTGATGAATAATTGGAAACTGAAATAAAATATCATTTACAATAGAATCAAAAATATGAAAAAAGATGTATATAAACATCTTTTATACAATGACAAAAGATATATACATTGAAAGATATATACACTGAAACTATAAAACATTGCTGGAAAAATTAGAGAACACTTAAATGATTGGAAATTTGCTCATTGTTTATGGGTCAAAAGACTCAATACTATTCAGAAGGCAGCTCTCCCCAAACTGATCTATAGATTCAGCATAATTCCTATCAAAATCCCAGCTGACTTTTTGCGGATGAGGACAAGATGAACATAAAATTCATATGGAACAGCAAAGGATCTAGAATAACAATAGAAAAAGTGTTTTTAAAGGACAAAGTTAAAGGACTAACACTACTTGATTTCAAAAGGTGTTATAAAGCTACAGTAATAAAGATGGTGTGGTATTGTCATGAAGATAAACAAATGCATTGATGGAAATGCCTAAGGAGCTTATAAAAAAGGCCCAAACATATATGGCCAACTGACTTTCAACAAAGATGTGAAAGTAATTCAGTGGAGAAAGGATCTTTTCAACAAATGGTGCTAGAATATGCATAAAAAGTGAACTTAGATCAATACTTCACACCACATACAAAGATTAATTTTAAATGTATCACAGACTTAAATGTAAAACCTAAAATGATAAAACTTCAAAAACAAAACATATATGAAAATCTTTATGACCTTGGGTTAGGCAAAGATTTCTTAGCTACAATGTCAAAAGCATGACTCATAAGAAAATAAATTGATAAACTGGACTTCATGAAAACTAAAACCTGTTAAGAGATGAAAAGACAGTCCTCAGACTGGAAGAAAATACCTGCAAAGCATTTATCTTATAAAAGATTTGTATCCAGAATATATAAAGAATTCTCAAAATTCCAAAATGAGAGCACAAACAATCCAACAAATATATAGACAAAAGATGTGAACAGATATCATCAAAGAAGATATACAAGTAGCAAGTAACTACATGAAAGGATGCTCAACATCATTAGTAATTAGGGAAATACAAATTAAAATAGCAAAGGGACACCACTACACACCTATTAGAATGGCTAAAATTAGGAAGATTCACAGGAACAAGTGTTGGTGATGGTAAACTGAGCAACTTTAAACTCCCATACACTGCTGGTGAGAATGTAGAATGGTATACCCAGTTTGGAAAACAATTTGTTAATATCTTAAAAAGTAAAATATATACCTGCCATATGATCCAGCCATTCCACCCAAAGATTTGTACACAAATGTTCATAGCAGCTCTATTTGTAATAACCAAAACCTGGAAACAACCCAGATGCCCACTCACAGGTGAATTGTTAAACAAATTGTAATATATCCATATGATGGAATTAATATTCCTGAGAAATAAAAAGAATGAAGTAATGATACATGTAACACAAGGAGGAATCTTAAAATAATTATGCTGAATAAAAAAAGACAAAAAAATATATATATAAAATATGATTCCATTTATATGAAATGCTAGAAAACTAATCTACAGGGACAGAAAGCAGATCAATGTGGTTGCCTCACATCTCTCAGGAGGGAGAAATTGCAAAGGGTCATAAGGAAACTTTGGGGAGGTGATGGATATGTTCATTATCTTGATTGTAATGGTGATTTCACCAGTGTGTACATAGGTCAAAATGTATCAATACTATCTGCACATACTTTAAACATGTACAGTATTGAATGTCAATTATACCTCAATAAAGCTGTTTTTTTAAAAAAATAGTAACACATAAGAAACTAGAGACTGGTCTCCTTCTGCTCGAATCTACTGAAATTATATCACTTGTACAGATAGGCATAACTAACTGCAAATAGACAAATCAGTCCCATACAAAAGCTGAGAAGGATTTAGTTCTTCAAAAGAATGTTATAAATGTGTGTGATTCACAGATGATCAAACAATTCTAGTACAAGAAGGAACAGTTTTGCTAGTTTTCTTCGCCTTCCTTATGCAAAATCAAGGTTTCAGATACCTTACAAACAACTTTTAACATGACCAGTAATTTTGTTTATTATGTGTTCTGATGATCTACTGCTATATCAAAAACCACTGCAAAAGCTAGTGTCTTATATACAGTTTGGTCAGAACTCAACAGGAACAGCTCATTTCTGTTTCACTCAGAGCCATCTCAGGTGGCACAAAGGCTGAGAGCTGCAAGCATCTGAAGGCTCGTTGATCACAAGTCCAGTGGTTGAAGTTAGCTGGGACCTTAGCTGGACTAGAGCCACAGCACAAACCCTCTCTGTGTGGCCTGGGCTTCCTCACAACATGGCATCTGGGTCCCACACACCAATATCTCAAGAGAGAGCCAGCGATAAGCCATGTCACCTCTTCTAACCTAGGCTTTTAAGTCACTCACTGTCATTCTGCCACATTCTATTCTCTGAAATCAAATGACAAAGGGCAATCCATATTCAAAGACAGGGGATTAGATTCCACCTTTTGATAGGAGGAATGTCAAAGAATTTGCAGATGTGTTTTAAAACCACCGTACTGTATTTATTGAAAATGCAGATTCCTCATCATCCTTTCAAATATGTGGCCAGGAGCATTCATGGAAGGAGCACTGTGCTAGGACTCCAGGACACTGGATTCAAATTCTGATACAGATTTGAGACTCTTACATGGGTTAATTTTCATGTTAAGAACGGGGACTAGGAACTAGTGTACAGATGAGGTCAAAGTGAGATGAGAGGGCACAGAGGGAAGGGACGCAGGCTGCTCAGTTCAGGTCTTTAGTAGAGAAAGGCAGTGGAGGCACCAGGCAAAACACAGTGTCTAGACTCCCAAAAGAATGCTTAGAGCCACTGATGGGTCAGTCCTATAAAAGCAGAGTGAAGAATAGTGGTGGGCAGCCACGAACAGGGAAATCTTACAGCAGGTACACGTGGCTCTGAGGCCAGGATTGGGTTTTAGTACCCCTACTCCTCGGCAGAACTGTGCTTACTCTAGACAGAAAACAATCTTCTATTATTATACCAAATCATACAGTATCATCATTGCATGCTTATCGGACCAGCTGTCCTACTAGACTAATATGCTCCATAAAGGCAGGGACCATGTTTAATTCATTTTTGAATCTCAGCACCTTGCATGTTTCCTTTGGTGCCCAATACTTTGCAAGTGCTCAGGAATAAACAGAACTGAACTATCAAGGTCAAAGCAGGGAACTAGTCTTAAGGGAGTAAAAGTCTAAGACTGGGTATCAGGACAGGATTTAGAATCTGGGAAAATAAAGGCCCAGTTATTAAATTATGTGGTGGTCGAGGTCATAGGTAGATGATAGGTGCTGAGGTTCTGCGTATAACTGGCCACAAGGCTGACCTGCCTGAGCTCTTAAACAAGGGTTCCTTAATTTCCCCCAAAGATTAATCCTGAAGTGTGGGTGTAAGATCATAAGAAGGGAACAAGGGCAGGGACAGAAAGATCTGTGGCTGCCCCACATAAAAGAGTGCACCAGGATGTCTGTGAGACCCCTTTCTTCTTCTAAGTCATTCTGCACAGTAGGGAGCCGTGCCTATGAGCATGATGCGTTCTGGACAACCTGCCAGGAATCCCCCACTAAACCACGTGGTTTCTCCAGGCCAGACTTCTCTGCTGTGAGCTCATCTATTTGACTGCCCCAGATTCCCAAAGGCATCAGACAGAGCTCATCACCACGCCCAAACCACCAAGTTCCTCCTGCATCTCCTGACTGCATGAGACAGAACCACTGCAACCCAGTTTGCCATGCCAGAACCAGGCCTTGTCCTGGACACCTTGCCTCAGTCAGCCCCAACTTCCAGTTATGTCCGATCAATTCCAACTCTTTATGATTACTCAACACTGTCTCCTCGAAATGCAAATCAAAACTACAGTGAGGTACCACCTCACATCAGTCAGAATGGCCATCACAAAAAGTCTACAAATAATAAATGCTGGACAGGGTGTGGATAAAAGGGAACCCTCCTACACTGTTGGTGGGAATGTAAATTGGTGTAGCCACTATGGAGAACAGTATGGAGGTTCTTTTAAAAACTGAAAATAGACTTGCCATATAATCCATCAATCCCACTCCTGGGCATATATCCTAAAAAGACGAAAATTCTAATTAAAAAAGATACATGCATCGCAATGTTCATAGCAGCACTATTTACAATAGCCAAGACATGGAAGCAACCTATATGTTCATCAACAGATTAATCTATAAAGAAGATGTGGGATATGTGTGTGTGTGTGTGTATGTGTGTGTATATATATACATACACATATAAATGGACTATTACTCAGCCATAAAGAATGAAATAATGCCATTTGCAGCAACATGGATGGACCTAGAAATTATCATACTAAGTGAAGTAAGTCAGACAGAGAAAGACAAATATTATATGATATCACTTATACGTGGAATCTAAAAAAATGATACACAAGTATCTTTTCTGACCACAATGCTATGAGACTAGATATCAACTACAGGAAAAGATCTGTAAAAAATACAAACACATGGAGGCTAAACAATACACTACTTAATAACAAAGTGATCACTGAAGAAATCAAAGAGGAAATCAAAAAGTACTTAGAAACAAATGACAATGGAGACATGATGACCCAAAACCTATGGGATACAGCAAAAGCAGTTCTAAGAGGGAAGTTTATAGCAATATAATCATACCTTAAGAAACAGGAAACATCTCGAATAAACAACCTAACTTTGCACCTAAAGCAATTAGAGAAGGAAGAACAAAAAAACCCCAAATTTAGCAGAAGGAAAGAAATCATAAAGATCAGATCAGAAATAAATGAAAAAGAAATGAAGGAAACAATAGCAAAGATCAATAAAAGTAAAAGCTGGTTCTTTGAGAAGATAAATAAAATTGATAAACCATTAGCCAGACTCATCAAGAAAAAAAGGGAGAAGACTCAAATCAATAGAATTAGAAATGAAAAAGGAGATGTAACAACTGACTCTGCAGAAATACAAAGGATCATGAGAGATTACTACAAGCAACTCTATGCCAATAAAATGGACAACCTGGAAGAAATGGACAAATTCTTAGAAATGCACAACCTGCCAAGACTGAGCCAGGAAGAAACAGAAAATATGAACAGACCAATCACAAGCACTGAAATTGAAACTGATTAAAAATCTTCCAACAAACAAAAGCCCAGGACCAGATGGCTTCACAGGCGAATTCTATCAAACATTTACAGAAGAGCTAACACCTATCCTTCTCAAACTCTTCCAAAAGATAGCAGAGGGAGGAACACTCCCAAACTCATTCTATGAGGCCACCATCACCCTGATACCAAAACCAGACAAAGACGTCACAAAGAAAGAAAACTATAGGCCAATATCACTGATGAACATAGATGCAAAAATCCTCAACAAAACACTAGCAAACAGAATCCAACAGCACATTAAAAGGATCATACACCATGATCAAGTGGGGTTTATTCCAGGAATGCAAGGATTCTTCAATATACTCAAATCAATCAACGTGATACACCATATCAACAAACTGAAGGAGAAAAACCATATGATCATCTCAATAGATGCAGAGAAAGCTTTTGACAAAATTCAACACCTATTTATGATAAAAACCCTGCAGAAAGTAGGCATAGAGGGAACTTTCCTCAACATAATAAAGGCCATATATGACAAACCCACAGCCAGCATTGTTCTCAATGGTGAAAAACTTTTCCACTAAGATCAGGAAGAAGACAAGGTTGCCCACTCTCACCAGTCTTATTCAACATACTTTTGGAAGTTCTAGCCACAGCAATCAGAGAAAATAAAGAAATAAAAGGAATCCAAATAGGAAAAGAAGAAGTAAAGCTGTCACTGTTTGCAGATGACATGATACTATACATAGAGAATACTAAGGATGCTACCAGAAAACTACTAGAACTAATCAATGAATTTGGTAAAGTAGCAGGATACAAAATTAATGCACAGAAATCTCTGGCATTCTTATACACTAATGATGAAAAATCTGAGAGGGAAATTAAGAAAACACTCCCATTCACCATTGCAACAAAAAGAATACAATATCTAGGAATAAACCTACTTAAGGAGACAAAAGACTTGTATGCAGAAAACTATAAGACACTGATGAAAGAAATTAAAGATGATACAAATAGGTGGAGAATATACCATGTTCTTGTATTGGAAGAATCAACATTGTGAAAATGACTCTATTACCCAAAGCAATCTACAGATTCAATGCAATCCCTATCAAATTACCACTGGCATTTTTTACAGAACGAGAACAAAGAATTTCACGATTTGTATGGAAACACAAAAGACCCCGAATAGCCAAAGCAATCTTGAGAACGAAAAATGGAGCTGAAGGAATCAGGCTCCCTGACTTCAGACTATTCTACAAGGCCACAGTAATCAAGACAGTATGGTACTGGCACAAAAACAGAAATATAGATCAATGGAACAGGATAGAAAGCCCAGAGATAAACCCACACACATATGGTCACCTTATCTTTGATAAAGGAGGGAAGGAAACACAGTGGAGAAAAGACAGCCTCTTCAATAAGTGGTGCTGGGAAAACTGGACAGCTACCTGTAGAAGTATGAAATTAGAACACTCCCTAACACCATACACAAAAATAAACTCAAAATGGGTTAAAGACCTAAATGTAAGGCCAGACACTATCAAACTCTTAGAGGAAAACATAGGCAGAACACTCTACGACATAAATCACAGCAAGATCCTTTTTGACCCATCTCCTAGAGAAATGGAAAAAAAACAAAAATAAACAAATGGGATCTAATGAAACTTAAAAGCTTTTGCACAGCAAAGGATACCATAAACAAGACCAAAAGACAACCCTCAGAATGGGAGAAAGTAGTTGCTAATGAAGCAACCGACAAAGGACTAATATCCAAAATTTATAAGCAACTCAGGCAGCTCAATAACAAAAAAACAAACAACCCAATCCAAAAATGGGCAGAAGAACTAAATAGACATTTCTCCAAAGAAGATATACAGATTGCCAACAAACACATGAAAGAATGCTCAACATCATTAATCATTAGAGAAATGCAAATCAAACCTACAATGAGATATCATCTCACACCGGTCAGATTGGCCATCATCAAAAACTCTAGAAACAATAAATGCTGGAGAGGGTGTGGAGAAAAGGGAACACTCTTGCACTGTTGGTGGGAATGTAAAATGATACTGCCACTATGGAGAACAGTATGGAGGTTCCTTAAAAAACTACAAATAGAACTACCATATGACCCAGCAATCCCACTACTGGGCATATACCCTGAGAAAACCATAATTCAAAAAGAGTCATGTACCAAAATGTTTATTGCAGCTCTATTTATGATAGCCAGGACATGGAAGCAACCTAAGTGTCCATCAACAGATGAATGGATAAGGAAGATGTGGCACATATATACAATGGAATATTACTCAGCCATTAAAAGAAATGAAACTGAGTTATTTGTAATGAGGTGGATGGACCTGGAGTCTGTCATACAGAGTGAAGTAAGTCAGAAGGATAAAAACAAATACCGTATGCTAACACATATATATGGAATCCAAAAAAAAAAAAAAATGTCATGAAGAGATTAGTGGTAGGATGGGAATAAAACGCAGAGCTACTAGAGCATGGACTTGAGGATATGGGGAGGGGGAAGGGTAAGCTGTGACAATGTGAGACAGTGGCAGGGACATATACACACTACCAAATGTAAATTAGATAGCTAGTGGGAAGCTGCAGCATAGCACAGGGAGTTCACCTCTGTGCTTTGTGACCACCTAGAGGGGTGGGATAGGGAGGGTGGGAGGGAGGGTGACACAAGAGGGAAGAGTTATGGGAACATATGTATATGTATAACTGATTCACTTTGTTGTAAAGGAGAAACTAACACACTATTGTAAAACAGTTATACTCAAATAAAAATGTTAAAAAAATAATAAAATAAATTTAAAAAATTAAAAATGATACAAAGAACTTATTTATAAAACAGAAATAGATGCACAGACATAGAAAACAAACTTATGGTTACCAAATGGGGAGGGGAGGAGGGATAAATTGGGAATTTGGTATTAACAGATACACACTACTATACATAGATAGTAATAGATAACCAACAAGGACTTACTGTATAGCACAGAGAATTATATTCAGTACCTTGTAGTAACCTATAATGAAAAAGAATATATATATATATATATATATATATATGTATAAACTGAATCACTTTGCTGTACACCTGAATCACTGTAAATCAACTATACTTCAATTTTTTTAAAAAGAGGAAAAAAAACAGAACAAAACTGTCTCCTCTTCCAAGAAACCCTCCCTAACCCTAAAAAGTTGAAATGCCTTAAGTAACTTCAGATCCTGAACTGTCTTGCTACACTACCCAGATGGCCCAGGTAACATGGTTGTTCAACAAATGTTTTTTGAATAAATGAATGAACATATTAAATAAAGCCACAGCCATTGTAAACCGTGCCCCCACCCAGCACTTCCTAACTGCCTCCCCTCCTTTGTTTTTTCCCCTCCATAGCACTTATTGCCTCTAACATGCTATAAATTTACTTATTTCTTTTACTTATTATCTCCTCGTCTCCACATCCTTCTGAATGTAACCTCCATGACAAAGGGGTTTTTGACCATTGGTTCATCCCTGAATCCCAAGTGCATAGAATAGCACCTGGCATTCAGTAAGCACTTAATAAATACAAACTAATGACAAGTTTCCAGTGCTTAGCTGGTTTCAGACAGCCTTGGCATTTTCTAGGCAGTGATCCTCCTAGGTTCCCTGGCAATCACGCCTCCCTGACATGCCACCCCTCCCCACCTGGGACACTCTTTCCTCATCTGCCTGGACAACAGCTTATTTTAGGGCAGCTGCTGCTGCAGCAGAACCAACTACCGAAGGACACTTCCCATCCCAACATCTGGAAAATTCACGTAGAAAGCCTTTCAAACCTCACGTGCCAGGAAAAGTAACTCTTTCACTTTTTACAAAGTAGCCAAGTGACTATAAAATAAAATGCATTTAATGAGGAACTAGTTGGTACTTAAAAATTCAAATACCTGGTTCGGAGTCAAGATGGCCTACTAGGAGGATGCAAAATTCGTGTCTCCTCACAACTAGGGCGCCTCCCAGGCACCGGTGGGGGACCACGGACACCTAAGGGGATGGGAGGAACACCCAGTGACCGGGTAGGACATGGGGCATGGGGGGGAGTGAAGGGGGAGGAGAAGTGGAGGTGGGATGGGACTGGTGCCCCTGAGGGGCGGCTGAGGGAGGGGATGGGACCCCAAACCCCAAGGGGGAAATTGGGGAACCACTGGGAGGGCAGAGGATCAAAAGGGAGCATGGCCAGGTTTCCCCTGCCCACTTGAGCCCCCAGGAACCTGCTGAGATCCCAGGCCTGATCCTCTGCCCACCTAGGCCCCCTCCAGCCAGGTGGGTCCTGAGGGAGTGGGAGGGAGGGAATGGGGAGCAAAAGTAAAGGCCGGACCTCCAGGACCAGCACCCCTGAGGGGTGGCTGGGGGAGGGGAGGAGTTCCTACACCCAGCGGGATCCACCCACGGTTAGGGGTCCAGCGTGGACGGGGGAAACCCTGGGGGAGACAGTGGGGGAGGGGCACGAAGGAACAGAAGGGAACGGGGCCAGTGCCTTCCCTGTCCACTTAGGGACCAGGAAGCCTAATCCTCTGCCCTCGGAGCCTTCCTCCTGCAGTGCAGGGCCCAAGGCCCGCCCGTACACCCCCACCCAGGGCCACACCTCTACACTCAGAGACCCCCTCTGAGACCCCCTCCAAGGTGCTGGGCCTAAACCCCACCCACACACCCCCACACAGGGCCCTACCTCCAAAATCCAGAACTCCACACTCCAAAGGCCCTCCTTTCCATGTGCTGCCTCTCCCCTTCTGCACAGGTAATAAACAGAGGTCCTGCCCCATGCTTGAACCTCACCCTGCCTAGGCCCTGCCCCACACTCAAACGTCACCCACCCCAACTGCCTAGGTCCCACCCCACCCAAAACCCCACCCTTGCCTAAGTTCCACACCCACCTAAACTCCGCCCCCATAGCCAAGGCTTTTTTTTCATTTTTCTTTTTCATTTAGATTGGGGTTCTGTTTTACCTTGTTGATTCATTGTTGTTCTTTTATTTTCTTATTTTTCCTAAAAAATCTTTTATTTTTCTAATTTTATTTTATTCTTTATACTTTGTTTTGTCCTCTCGTTTTCACTTGTTCCCCCTTCTTTCTTTTTTCTGTTGTGCTTTCACCTTGTTGCAGTTATTTCAATTATAGTTTTATTTTTCCTAATATATTTTTTCTTTCTAATTTCATTTTGTTTTTTATTCTTTCACATTGTACTGCTCCTTATTTTCTTTCTTTCTTCCTTTTTTTTTCCAACTGTGCCATGAAGCTTGTGGTATCTTGGTGCCCAGGCCAGAGGTCGGGCCCAAGCTCCTAGGGTGGGAGCTCTGAATCCAAACAGCTGGACTAACAGAGAACCTCAGACCCCAGGGAATATCAATTGGACTGATGCCTCCCAGAGGTCCTCACCTCAGTACCAAGACCCAGCTCTACCCAACAGCCTGCAAATTCCAGTGCTGGACATCTCAGACCAAACAACCAGTAAGACAGGAATACAGAACCACCCATTAAAAAAAAAAAAACAGAAATGACAAAGAAATAGGTTACAGATGAAGGAGCAAGGTAAAAACCTACAAGACCAAATAAATGAAGAGGAAATAGGCAAACAACCTGAAAAAGAATTCAGAGTAATGATAGTAAAGATTATCCAAAATCTCGGAAACAGAATGGAGAAAATACAAGAAACATGTAACAAGGTCCTAGAAGAACTCAAGAGCAAACAAACAGTGATGAACAATGCAATTACTGAAATTAAAATACCCTAGAAGGAAATCAGTAACAGAATAACTGAGGCAGAAGAATAGATAAGTGGGGGCTTCCCTGGTGGCGCAGTGGTTGAGAGTCCGCCTGCCGATGCAGGAGACACGGGTTCGTGCCCTGGTCCGGGAAGATCCCACATGCCGTGGAGCGACTGGGCCCGTGAGCCATGGCCGCTGGGCCTGCGCGTCCGGAGCCTGTGCTCCGCAATGGGAGAGGCCACAGCAGTGAGAGGCCCGCATACCGCAAAAAAAAAAAAAGAATAGATAAGTGAGCTGGAAGATAAAATGGTGGAAGTAACTGCCAGGGAGCAGAATAAAGAAAAAATGAAAAGAATTGAGGACAGTCTCAGAGACCTCTGGGACAACATTAAATGCACCAACATTCGAATTATAGGGGTGCCAGAAGAAGAAGAGAAAAAGGATCTGAGAAAATATTTGAAGAGATTATAGTTGAAAACATCCCTAACATGGGAAAGGAAATAGTCAATCAAGTCCAGGAAGCACAAAGAGTACCACACAGGAAAAACCCAAAGAGAAACATGCCAAGACAGATATAAATCAAACTATCAAAATTACATACAAAGAAAAAATATTAAAAGCAGCAGGGAAAACCAACAAAAACATACAAGGGAATCCCCATAAGGGTAGCAGCTGATCTTTCAGCAGAAACTCTGCAACCCAGAAGGGAGTGTCAGGACATATTTAAAGTGATGAAAGGGGAAAATCTACAACCAAGATTACTCTAACCAGCAAAGATGTAATTCAGAATGAAGGAGAAATTAAAGCCTTTACAGATAAGCAAAAATTAAGAGAATTCAGCACCACCAAACAAGCTTTACAACAAATGCTAAAAGAACTTCTCTAGGCAGGAAAAACAGAGAAGGAAAAGACCTACAAAAACAAACCCAAAACAATTAAGAAAATGGTAATAGGAACATACATATCGCCAATTACCTTATATGCAAACAGATTAAATACTCCAACCAAAAGACATAGTCTGGCTGAATGGATAAAGAAACAAGACCCATACATATGCTGTCTACAAGAGACCCACTTCAGACCTAGGGACACATACAGACTGAAAGTGAGGGGATGGAAAAAGATATTCCATGCAAATGGAAATCAAAAGAAAGCTGGAGTAGCAATTCTCACATCAGACAAACTAGACTTTAAAATAAAGACTTACAAGAGACAAAGAAGCACACTATATAATGATCAAGGGATCAATCCAAGAAGAATATATAACAATTATAAATATTTACACACCCAACGTAGCCTCACTTCAATACATAAGGCAAATGCTAAAAGCCATAAAATGGGAAATTGACAGTAACACAATAATAGTAGGTGACTTCAACATCCCACATTCACCAATGGACAGATCATCCAAAATGAAAATAAATAAGGAAACACAAGCTTTAAACACATTAAACAAGATGGACTTAATTGATATTTATAGGACATTCCATCCAAAAACAACAGAACACACATTTTTCTCAAGGGCTCATGGAACATTCTCCAGGATAGATCATATCTTGGGTCACAAATCAAGCCTTGGTAAATTTAAGAAAATTGAAATTGTATCAAGTATCTTTTCTGACCACAACCCTATGAGACTAGATATCAATTACAAGAAAAAAAAACTGTAAAAAATACAAACACATAGAGGCTAAAAAATACACTACTAAATTACCAAGAGATAACTGAAGAAATCAAAGAGGAAATAAAAAAATACCAAGAGACAAATGACAATGAAAACACGATGACCCAAAACCTATGGGATGCAGCAAAAGCAGTTCTAAGAGGGAAGTTTATAGCAATACAATCTTACCTCAGGAAACAAGAAACATCTCAAAGAAACAACCTAACCTTAGAACTAAAAATATTAGAGAAAGAAGAACAAAAAAAAAAGTTAGCAGAAGGAAAGAAATCATAAAGGTCTGATCAGAAATAAATGAAAAAGAAGTGAAGGAAACAATAGCTAAGATCAATAAAACTAAAAGCTGGTTCTTTGAGAAGATAAACAAAATTGATAAACCACTAGCCAGACTCATCAAGAAAAAAAGGAAGACTCAAATCAACAGAATTAGAAATGAAAAAGGAGAAGTAACAATTGACACTGCAGAAATACAAAGGATCATGAGAGATTACTACAAGCAACTATATGCCAATAAAATGGACAACCAGGAAGAAATGGACAAATTCTTAGAAAAGCACAACCTTCTGAGACCAAATCAGGAAGAAATAGAAAATATAAACAGACCAATCACAAGCACTGAAATTGAAACTGTGATTTAAAATCTTCCAACAAACAAAAGCCCAGGACCAGATGGCTTCACAGGCGAATTCTATCAAACCTTTAGAGAAGAGCTAACACCTATCCTTCTCAAACTCTTCCAAAAGATAGCAGGGGGAGGAACACTCCCAAACTCATTCTATGAGGCCACCATCACCCTGATACCAAAACCAGACAAAGATGTCACAAAAAAAGAAAACTACAGGCCAATATCTCTCATGAACATAGATGCAAAAATCCTCAACAAAATACTAGCAAACAGAATCCAACAGCACATTAAAAGGATCATACACCATGATCAAGTGGGGTTTATTCCAGGAATGCAAGGATTCTTCAATATATGCAAATCAATCCATATGATAAACCATATTAACAAATTGAAGGAGAAAAACCATATGATCATCTCAATAGATGAAGAGAAAGCTTTTGACAAAATTCAACACCAATTTATGATAAAAACTCTCCAGAAAGTAGGCATAGAGGGAACCTACCTCAGCAAAATAAAGGCCATATATGACAAACCCACACCCAACATAATTCTCAATGGTGAAAAACTGAAACCATTTCCTCTAAGATAAGGAACAAAACAAGGTTGCCCACTCTCACCACTATTATTCAACATAGTTTTGGAAGTTTTAGCCACAGCAATCAGAGAAGAAAAAGAAATAAAAGGAATCCAAATTGGAAAAGAAGAAGTAAAACTGTTACTGTTTGCAGATGACATGATACTATACATAGAGAATCCTAAAGATGCTACCAGAAAACTACTAGAGTTAATCAATGAATTTGGTAAAGTAGCAGGATACAAAATTAATGCACAGAAATCTCTGGCATTCCTATACACTAATGATGAAAAATCTGAAAGAGAAATTAAGAAAACACTCCCATTTACCACTGCAACAAAAAGAATAAAATATCTAGGAATAAACCTACCTAAGGAGACAAAAGACCTGTATGCAGAAAACTATAAGACACTGATGAAAGAAATTAAAAAGATGATACAAACAGATGGAGAGATATACCATGTTCTTGGATTGGAAGAATCAGCATTGTGAAAATGACTCTACTACCCAAAGCAATTTACAGATTCAATTCAATCCCTATCAAACTACCAATGGCATTTTTCACAGAACTAGAACAAAAAATTTCACAATTGTATGGAAACACAAAAGACCCCGAATAGCCAAAGCAATCTTGAGGAAGAAAAACGGAGCTGGAAGAATCAAGCTCCTGGACTTCAGAGTATACTACAAAGCTACAGTAATCAAGACAGAATAGTACTGGCACAAAAACAAAAATATAGATCAATGGAACAGGATAGAAAGCCCAGAGATAAACCCACGCACATATAGTAATCTTATCTTTGATAAAGGAGACAAGAATATACTGTGGAGAAAAGACAGCCTGTTCAATAAGTGGTGTTGGGAAGACTGGACAGCTACATGTAACAGAATGAAATTAGAACACTCCCTAATACCATATACAAAAATAAACTCAAAATGGATTGAAGACCCAAATATAAGGCCAGACACTATAAAACTCTTAGGGGAAAACATAGGCAAAGAGTTCTTTGACATAAAAGTGCTCTATGACATAAATCACAACAAGATCCCTTTTGACCCACTTCCTAGAGAAATGGAAATAAGAACAAAAATAAACAAATGGGACCTAATGAAACTTAGAAGCTTTTGCACAGCAAAGGAAACCATAAACAAGACCAAAAGACAACCCTCAGAATTGGAGAAAATAGTTGCAAATGAAGCAACTGACAAAGGACTAATCTCCAAAATTTACAAGCAAGTCAATATCAAAAAAACAAATAACCCAATCCAAAACTGGGCAGAAGACCTAAATAGATATTTCTTCAAAGAACATATATAGATTGCCAACAAACACATGAAAGGATGCTCAACATCACTAATCATTAGAGAAATGCAAATCGAAACTACAATGAGGTATCACCTCACACCAGTCAGAATGGCCATCATCAAAAAAGCTACAAACAATAAATGCTGGAGAGGGTGTGGAGAAAAGGGAACCCTGTTGCACTGTTGGCGGGAATGCAAATTGATACAGCCACTATGGAGAACAGTATGGAGGTTCCTTTAAAAACTAAAAACAGAACTACCATATGACCCAGCAATCCCACTACTGGGCATATACCCTGAGAAAACCATAATTCAAAAAGAGTCATGCACCACAATGTTCATTGCAGCTCTGCTTACAATAGCCAGGACATGGAAGCAACCTAAGTGTCCATCAACAGATGAATGGATAAAGAAGATGTCGCACATATATACAATGGAATATTACTCAGGCATAAAAATAAATGATATTGAGTTATTTGTAGTGCAGTATATGGGCCTAGAGACTGTCATACAGAGTGAAGTAAGTCAGAAAGAGAAAAACAAATACCATATGCTAACACGTATATATGGAATCTAAAAAAAAAGGTTCTGAAGAACCTCGGGGCAGTACAGGAATAAAGATGCAGACATAGAGAATGGACTTGAGGACACAGAGAGGGGGAAGGGTAAGCTGGGACAAGTGAGAGAGTGACATTGACATATATACACTACCAAATGTAAAATAGATAGCTAGTGGGAAGCAGCCGCATAGCACAGGGAGGTCAACTTGGTGCTTTGTGACCACCTAGAGGGGTGGGATAGGGAAGGTGGGAGGGAGGGAGATGCAAGAGGGAGGAGATATGGGGATGTATGTATGTGTATATCTGATTCACTTTGTTATACAGCAGAAACTAACACAGCATTGTAAAGCAATTATACTCTAATAAAGGTGTTAAAAAAAAAGGAGGGTGGGAGGGAAACGAAGAGAGAGGGGATAATGGGGATATACCTATGCATATAGCTGATTGACTCTGTTATACAGCAGAAACTAACACAACACTGTAAAGCAATTATACTCCAATAAAGATGTTAAAGAAAAAAATTCAAATACTTGTGAAATTTTAATACTTAGAAAAACTTAGACTCAGGAAATACTAAATTTGGGATTATTTTTCTAAGTCAGTGGTAGAGAAAATCATCTTTATTTTTCCAGTAACAAAAGCAAGGTTGGGGCCTACCTAGAATTAGCAAAATTATGTTGTCTTTTTTTTTAATTCATATGATGTTTTTAAAACACCACTAAAATGATTTATTCATGATTGTCTACATAACAACTTGTCTACATGCCTTAAAATATGGCAGACCCTTTAGATATGTCATGTTGTTTAATTCTAATGACTCTGGGATAGAAATATAATTAGACACATTTCAGAGTAGAAGAAACTGCAAATCCGAGCAACTATGTAATTGCTGTAACTTTTTATTTCTTAACAAAAAAGGAAGGGATCTGAAATTAATATGGCAAAATGATAAGATCTGACAAAGTTACAACAGTGACTAAACATGGTATTGTATATACATCTTTCTGAGCTTCAGATACTTCATAATTTAAAAAATCAATAATGATGGTAATAATTTGCCCATGTTACAGTGCTAATTAAGGGCAGAACCAAAATTTAAATTCACATCTGTTTGACTCAAAAGTCCATGTTTTTTCTCACAATATTGTGCTGCCTTGACTCTCCAAAATAGAAACTATGACTTTTGCTTGAACTAGTACATAACCAAGTTGGAAGACCTGCAAAGTAGATGTAACTCATCATTACATAGTTATTATTAGCAGAAATAATAATACAAGTGTGGCAAGTATGTTGGATGCATGACTACCTTTTTTCCAATGTCTCTGAGATGGTTCAGTAATCCTAGACCAGGAGATTGTGAAAATTATCCCCTTTTCTCAAATGGCACCTTAGGATAGAGCCCACAAGCTTAGAACCAGCCTCTCTTTTAGTCCAAGACATAATTAAAAATAAAGAGCATTATTATGGACAAAGAAAAATGAGTAAACCAAAGACAGTAGGTGGGTAGGGGGTAACTGTGAGTGAGTTCTGGAGGAGGAATGGGAAAGAATCCTGAGACTCAAAGAATAAGAAGAGAGAGTGGGAGAGGAAGGATTATATATAAAGGAGGCATAAAAAGAACTAGGAGATAAGGTGAAATCTGGAGATGGAGAAAGACAAGAGTTAGAGAAAGTAAAAGGAATATAGAACAAGAAAAAACTAAAAATTAGAGGAAAGAGTGGGACAAAGAAGTTGGGGGGGTAAAATGAATTACATAAAGGAGAAGGCAGATGCAGATTTCCAATCATTTCATAAATTAGTTCCATGTCCTGCCATGTGGGTTTTCCCCTCCCTTTCCTGACATTAACAGGATCAGCAACTTTGAGTGCTACATTTTGCAATAGGAGGGTAATAAATTGAAAGCATCAGTGAGCAAACAGACCCTCACAATGAAAATTAAACACTGAAGAACGCAAATTAAATCCCGACATGACATAATGCTTAGAAATGTGGCACGTGGCACTGAAACATGATGTTGTTCTGGAAGCACTGTCAGTTCTGCAGCGAGCCTCCCGACTGCAGGCTGCTGCTACAGATCTTATTTCTTCCCCCCTTAGTCCACCAGTGTACATTGGAATCTGACTCCATCTTTACTACTGAACAAGCAGGAGGAATCTTCATGCTCCCAACCACACCCACACCTGCCAACACCTTTATCCAGCAGGTTGAAGGGCTGAGTGGCAAGCAGCAGTGACACACGCCAGGGAAAAGGCACACTCTTCCTAAAGTTTTCTCTCTCGCTCTCCCTTTCAGGGAATTTTAAAAATCACATTCAGAATGCACAAAAATGTTAGAGCCTTTAAAAACCTGTAGCCGTCATCAATTTTTCTTCCATATTCATTAGGTTTGTTTTTATAGGTAAATATTTCTTTCTAAAAAGGTAGTGGTTAAAATCCATAAAGCTGTAAAGGGAGACTTAGTAGAAGTATTAGCTTATATTGCCCAATTAAGTACTTGTTCTTCAAGCCGGGATTAGTTTTGGTTTTGTTTTTGTTTTAAGGCACTTTGTAGCCATTTCATCTGTTTATAAAGAAGTTTTAGGTTAATTCCAGTTTGGTTAATTCAATAAGGATTTATGTTAAAGTGCCTACTTATATCAAGGTACTATGGTCTAATCCACACAAACTTAAAAAATTAAACTGTCAACCATATGCCAGACGATATATTAAAGCTCACCTTTATGTATAGGCAGTTCCTAAGGAAAAGTGACGTGAACAGATCAACAAGCACAACTCAACCATTCATTTCAACCTCCTGCCACGGAGCACCACCTACCCCCCACCATGGCGCTGGGAAATTCCCTAAGCTATACAATCACCGGGGCCCTTGATCTCCCCTCCCATCCTCTCTCCTCCCCTCTGCTGCCCCATCAGCCCTGCAGCCTCCCTCGGCAGGTGCCCATCAGCTCCAGGACCGACCCAGCCTCCAGCCTGCACAGCAGCTGCAATTCCCTGCTCAGGACACCTGGTGTGCAAGCAAGCCCTGGGCTGCACTCCTGCCAGAATGTCTACGGAGGAGCAGACACTGGCCTCAGACTCTGGGCTTGAGTCCGAAGTCTTCCACTTCCTAATTGTGTGTCAACGGATACTTTATTTCACCTCTTTCAGCTTCCATGTCTTTACCCTTAAAATGGGAAGACCATCTGCTCTACCATCTTCATAGGATTGTTGTGAAGATTTTGTGAGCCTACTTAGTGGGAAAGCATTTTCTAAGTGCTATAGTGATACATACTTATTCAGAAGTAAACTATTTAGAGATATAAACTGGTAAATAGTGGTCTAATTTTATAAATTACAGGACACTGGAAGGGTCACAACCTGAAAATCAGACATGGATCCAGTCCTGGCTCTGCTGGATAACCCCAAACAAGTCACTTACCTTCTCCCATCCTTTGTATGAGTTAATGTTTTTACTCAACTTGAAGATCTCTGAAGATCCTTCAGGTACTGTGAGTCTAGAGCAGCATTGCTCAATTGCACATGTGTTAAAAAAGCTTTCAGGAACCAGCCTGGGAACAGAACAGTAAAACATTGCTTATATGGAAAAATGAGTTCTGAGCGATGACAACTGGCTTACAAGTGAACTTTTGGAACAAAATCAATTTGCAATTTGGAGACTGTATGAATCACTACTATAGATTTCCATTACAAAAAAAAAAAACTTTGGTGAAGTTAGGAAATATCTCCCATGCTCTTCTGGAGTTGATTTTCCACAACATTTCAGCTTTGTCACTGGATGAGATCTGGGATGTACTTGACTTTTTAGTTAACCAAACCACCACATTTCTAAGGACAATGGCTGATTTCCCTTTTGGCACATGATGTGCGTGTATGTATGCGTGCGTGCGTGTGTGTGTGTGTGTGTGTGTGTGTGTGTGTGTGTGTGTGTGTTTGAGGAGTGAGGGAAGGGGATTAACATGGATTTTACTTAAAATCTGATATTTTATGAAATTATTATACATCATGAAAAGTATTTTGAATTCTTAGAAAAAGAAACATGCAATATTGACATACATTTTCATTTTTAACCTTTATTTTCCTCCTTGTATCATTCTGACATTAACTGTTTAAAGTGAAAAAGGAAAGGGCAGTGTATCCCTTAAGCAGTTCTAACAAAGGCAATGGGATAACTAGTACTCTCTGAAGTTAAAAAATAAAATGAAATGAAAAGATTTTCTTCTTAATTGACCTTCCTAAAGCATGGAAGTCTCAGACACATACTAATCCTTGGGTCCCAAGTACAGCATGTTATAGTAACTTTCTGAGGCTATGAGGGAGTATGAAGAGATCATGGGATATTGTTGCCATAGAAGTTTGGGGTTATGTAATAAGAACTTTACTTGACAACCTGTGAATGGAGGACACCTCAGTTGGAGGCCCAGAACCCTGATTTTTCACTGGCTCATCTCACACGGTTTCAATATATGGTTGTTATGATAAAAAATAACCACAATCCAAGGAATCATAATTATAAAGACATGTTCCTCTAAGAAATTTTCTCTCACATCTTCCTTCTCTGATGAATTAAGCTGTACTCACTGTCAAGAAGGTAATGTTTTCCCATTCAATGAAATGTCATGTGCTATTCACTTTGTGTTTTATTATGAGATGCACAGATACCTTTTCTAAAGACAAATTTAAAACATCACATTTTTAAACAAAAATAAAATGAATTGCACACAGGTAGGCTCCAGAAAAAGTTCACACAGTTTTTCAGAAACTATTCCAAGGATCATGGCAGTTAACATGTTTAGTGATTGTCCTTTTCCCCACTATGGTGATATTTTGTGTCTGATGGACTTTCCAAACTTATTAATGTCTATTACAATAGACATTAACATTATCACACTCTGACAACATTATGTATTCATGTAAAAGAAAAATTAAAAACAAAAAAAAGGGGGTTAAGGGTGTTGAGAGGTACAAATTTCCAGTTATAAAATAAACCAGTCTTGGAGATGTAATATAGAGCATGGTGACTATAGTCAATACCATACTGCATATTTGAAAGTTGCTAAGAGAATAGATCGTCACAAGAAAAAAAACTTTTTGTAACTAAAATATCAGGTCATTTCAACAATAAATCTGTTGCCCTGGCTTGAGAGGAAATAAAAATCAGCGTGAGACACCACTTCCCCTCTGCAAGGGATCAAAACAGCCCCTAAGGGATCCGTGTCTTAGTCAATAGATCCTTGAAATCAAGCCCAGGGTAGTCGTGCATTAAAAAACATGATCTTTGGACAATGATGATGATGATATGGTGATGACAACGAAAATAGCTGGCATTTATTGTTCATTTCTACAGGTGAAGCATCACACAAACAGCATGATCTAAATTAGCTCATTTAAACCTTACAATGACTCTGGGATAGTATTATCAACCCCATTTTACATACGGGAAATAAGCTTATGATGACTGACTAACTTGCCCAAAGTTACACAGCTAAGAACTAGAAAGGCCTCAACCCAAATTCAGATGGGTCTTCATGCTGAACCTCTTTGTTTGCCCCTCCAGATCTACTTTCCACCCTAATCTCTGCACCAATTTGATAAATTGTGCCAATTTTATACCCAGGTGGTTGACCTCTGTGAATTGCATCAATGGGCTTCCTTGCCTTCTGGATGACAGGTGTTTAGCCCATAGGAGTAGAGGCAGGAGGTCAGAGGGAGGAAGGAGACTAAGCCTGGACTGCTTATTCCCTGGGCTTCCTGCCTGTGGAGTCACCTCAAGTTTCTATGTCCCTCAAGTAATATCACTGCTCTTCTCAAGATGTGGCTCTCTAGATGATTCTCTCCTGAAGGGTTCCAGGAACCAAATGCCCCCATTCCTTCAAGCCAGAGCTGGTAACAGCTATATTGCTACTAGCTCTGGGTACACACTATCCAATGTGATTTATATCCTTGTAAACTGTCCCTGAATTAAATCCTCCATAGATTAACCTAATTTGAATGTATAGTTTGATTCCTATTGGGACCCTATTACAGCCCAACTGCAGAAATCATGTTCTCAACCACCATGTTAAACTACCTCCTAAATTACTGGAGAATCTCAGGTTTTCACTCTCCAAGATAAATGTAAATGGGCTCCGGTGTGACCTTAGAATAGTTCTGACCTCTGTGGGGCCTCCTGGAATCCAAGTCTGTTAAATAGTTTTCTTACACCTTCCCTTTACTACTTTATTCCCTTCTATATTATATTACATGTTATATTATGGTATGGAATTATCAGTTTAAATACTTCTGAAATTAATCATTTCTAATGAAATTTGATCTCTCAAAAAATTACATGCTTTTTCTTTCTAGGTCTCAACTGTCTAGGCTTTAGTCTTTCTTTTATGGGAATCTAAGCAGTAAAGACTACTATGAATATTTCTGCTCAAGTTCTTTAGAATGTTGAAAGGCAAAAATGGTGAAAAGAAAAAATACCTAGGAATAGGGCTTATTTCTGTAGCCCTATTCCTAGAGTACCATTTCCCAACCAATACTGTAGAATGCTCTGACACGTCATAATGATGGTCCTGGGGTTTCATGAGACCCAAGAGCCAATTTTTGACTAGGCATATTAGTGTGCAGGTAATTATTGATATATTCTCCAAGACAGAGAGTAGAAAAGAGACTGTACGTGTGCCTCTGTGTGTGTGTGTGTGTGTGTGTGTGTGTGTCTTACATACACAAGCAGTACCAAAAGAGGCCCTGGTCCCTGTGTCAATGCAGGAAGTACAGTCACTATGCTCAGGGGACTGTAATGTGACTCTAAAATTACTGCTTGGAATGCAATTCCCCTTGAAATTGATCCTATAGAATCACAATGTTACAGCTAGAAGAGACCTCAGAGATAAAAAAGGAAGCAATCCAACTTCTTCATTTTTCAGATGAGTCAATATATCACAGCAAGAAGTGACCTCCATGGATTTCCAGTCTAAAAGTCTGATACCATTAATCAAACTCTCGGAGTCCTGGGGGACTTTCTGTTGTTCCTCCACATACTGTCCCCTGTAACCATTTAGTTCTCAAAACCACCAAGAGATTGACAGATGACACAACATCTCAAAGTGTTTACTTATTAAGCCTAATATATTATAAGAAGTTTTACATACTATTAAATATTTTACAAGATTTTTAATGACTTTGAATGACTTTTGGCTTTTGGATGTACCATAATTTAATTCATCAATCCCCTGTGTTTTGTTTACCTCCACTTCACCCCACTGGTGAGGGAGGGATTCCTGCCCTAGGGTGACAGGGATGGCCAGATACATGACACCTGACACTGGACAGATGAGACCGACAGCGGTTTATTGCTCCCATATACTCACGTCCCAGGGAAGACACTGCATAACACATGGAGCCGCCTGGGGGCTACCCCCCGGGAACAGAGTGAACAAGCAGGGTCTGTGAGAGGCAGGCTCCGTTGAAACAAGAGGGTGAGGTGACCCCTAGTTCCTGCAGGAGGGTGCCATTGGCTTGTCTGAATAATTCTGCAGATTGGCAGGGAACTGAAGCCAACTACTCAGGGATGAGCAGCACTGTGCCTGGCCCCTCGATAAGGAGAGGTTTGGGCCAGTGTATCTTATCCAAGGGAGCAGAATTGGGGGGGGGGGATTTGCAGTTAAGCCATTCAAGCCTCTCCACACACCCAGTTTCAGATGTCAAGGCAGCACATAATCTTTTTATTTGTTTTTTTAACTTTTTATTTTATATTGGCGTATAGTTGGTTAACAATGTGTTAGTTTCAGGTGTAGAGCAAAGTGATTCAGTTATACATATACATGTACCTATTCTTTTTCAAATTCTTTCCCTATTTAGGTTGTTACATAATATTGAGAAGAGTCCCCTGTGCTATACAGTAGGTCCTTGTTGGTTATCTATTTTTTTTTTTTTTTTTTTTTTTTTTTTTTTTTTTTTTTTTTTTTTTGCGGTATGCGGGCCTCTCACTGTTGTGGCCTCTCCCGTTGCGGAGCACAGGCTCCGGACGCACAGGCTCAGCGGCCATGGCTCACGGGCCCAGTTGCTCCGCGGCATGTGGGATCCTCCCGGACCAGGGCACGAACCCGTGTCTCCTGCATCCGCAGGCGGACCGTCAACCACTGCGCCACCAGGGAAGCCCTATCTATTTTAAATATAGCAGAAAGCAGCACATAATCTTGAAACTTAACTCTAGGTCTTACACCACACCCTGCTGTTTAAATTCCCAATATTTCATTCTCATACGCATAGCTACATTGGGCACCTTTGAACATCTATCATTTTACCTATCTCTGATTGTATCCTTAGGATAAATTCCTCAATGCTGAAATTCAATGGGATAAAACAATAATAAAACAAACACTATTCTATAAGTATGTATGGTGGGGGGGGATACTCCATCCCCTATCTGTCAAATAATATTCATATTCTAGGCAGAATATGTTTTGCTTTTATCTATTTTAACCAGATGCTTTATTATTATAAAATCTATAAGTTCTTATAAATACATTCAAGCAATACAAAATGGTATATAATGAAAAATAAAAGCCTCCCTCACCTACTCCCAAGCCCCACTAGGAGGACTTTCCCCCAAAAAAACTGCAAAATGTTTATGAATATACAAGCATACTATAGTATATCTTAAAAATTTTTTTGAATCCAATAAATTGGAGGATAATATACCTTACACTGAAACTGCAGAGTACTTCATTAGATGGATGGTGCAATGATTTGCCAGGGCTGCCCAATAAAATACAACAGACTGGGTGGCTTAAAACAACAGAAATTTACTTTCTCACAGTTCTGGTGGCTAGAAGTCCAAGATCAAGGTGCCAATCGGTTTGTTTTCTCCTGAGGCCTCTCTCCTTGCCTTGCAGACAGCTACCTTCTCATTGTGTCTTCACATGGCCTTTCCTCTCTGTGTGTGCCCCCTGGTCTCTTTCTCTTCTTATAAGGACACCAGGCATATTGAATTAAGGCCCCACTCTTATGACCTCATTTCAACTTAATCACCTCTTTAAAGGCCCTATTTCCAAATATAGTCACATTCTAAGATACTGGGGGTTAGGACGTCAACATATGAATTTGGGGGTAACACAATTCAGTCCATAACAAATGCATTATAAATTCTGTTGTTTTTAGCTTTCTACCATTATAACAGTGCTGCAATGAATATCGTTGTACATGTATCTTTGAACATGTATGAGTATATCTGTAGAATAAACTCCTAGAAGCAGAACTACTGAGTCAGAGGAATATATTTTCGTACCTATTGCCAAACTGCCCTCCAAAAAGGTTTGTCAAATTTAAACTTCCACTAACAGTGTATGTGAGTCGTCATTTCCCCTCATACCCAACACATGGCATATTATCAAACTTTGCCAATCTGTAAGTAAAAAGTGATATCTTATTTTGGTCTGCTTCTTTTAATTATCAGTGAGGTTTTATACAGTATGAATTTTTCATAAGATGACTACTGTCCTTTTTTCATACATACTATTATATTTACAGTGATTAAATGCTTATATATATTATGTTTAAAAATCAAAATTACTAAAATGTCTTTATTCAAATCTATAGTCAAGTAATTAGAACATTGGTTCCACTATATCTAATTTAAAGAAGTATGGCCACACAAGCTTTGTACTGAATCTGCACTAAATAAGTACTTGCTGAACCAAACTGATCACTGGTGGCCTTTGCTGTCAGCAAAGGTAATAAAACCATCTCCTTTAAAAGGAAAAAAAAAAGCCCCTAATTATCAGTGCATTGCTGAGTGGTTGTGTATCTCTTCAGTAACTTTGAATTAATTTGAACACATTTTCCTCTACCAATTCTTTTCCAGTTGACATGTAGGCATGACTGAGCCTGGTGTTTTCAAATTGAGTTGAAAGAAAAAAGGTTGTTTTTAATTTTAAAGTTACCTGAAAAGTTTGGTAAATAAACCAAATCTAATTTTTAACCTAGTACCAGTACAGACTTAACTTTTCTTGTCCTGCTATGCTTTTGGAGCCTCTGGAAGACACAGCACTAGGGCAACCTCAAGACAGGAGTTCCTTTTACAATGAGCAGGCAGCGTAAGCAAGGCCAGGTACAAGTGAATAGGCAAGATAATGAGAAAAGATGAGTATGCCTGCTATGGAACATAAAATTTAAAAAAGAAAACTCACCTGCAGGGTTTTGATATGAGTGTATTTACTGGAAGGGGGCTCCACAGTGAGGGAAGAAATCATTTTCATATTGAGTAGAACTATCCAGGTTTCCCAAATGCCTCCTAATAGCTAATAGCAGCAGGAATACTTACGAACAGATACACTACTCAATTCTGTTTGCCACATGTAAACCTAAAAGTGCACATTAAGTTTGCCGTGTTTCAGGATTTCATCATGTATTTGGCAAGAGTATGTACACATAAGGAGACCTTTTGTTAAACCACATAAGTCTGATCTTGTTTATGAGCTCTAAAATTAAATTATCTCACATAAATACTCAGAAGGTAATTGTCATATTAGTCTCAATGGTCCACAGTACCACCACAAAAGATTCAGTCACAATTCATTCTGTGACATGGGCGGCCTGTCAGCTTGGTATAATATGCTGCTTCGTGGGAGTTTCATGACCTACAGACTCCCACGCATTTGGAGAGGGAAAGAGTGGCTGGAAGCACTTTTGCTGGATCTGTGGCAAAAGCATTTACTATTGAATAAAGGAAATACACTAACATAAAAGAATGAAGACCATAGTTCAGAGCCTGCAAATTTTCACTGTGAAGGGCCAAATAGTAAATATTTTAGATTTTGCAGGCCATTAGGTCTCTGTGACAACTACTAAACTCTGCTGTTGTATCACGAAAACAGCCATAGACAAAACATAAATGAATAGGTGTAGCAGTGTTCCAATAAAACTTTATTTACAAAAAAAGAGAGAGGCAAGCCAGATTTGGCCTATGGGTGATAGTTTACCACCTCCTGCTCTAGACTATATTGATCTTCCCCTTCTCTGGTAGTTTCTTTTCTAAACATGCACAGTGACTATGTCCCAGGCCCTATTCGGCTTTTTAAAAATTTATTCAATCCTCGAAACAACTCTGCTGTTATCATCTTCCCATTTTACAGATGAGAAAACTAAGGCACAGAGAGGTTGAATAACTTTCCCAGGGTTGTACAACCAGTAAATGGCAGAACTAGAACTTGAAACCAGACAATCTGACCACAGAGACCACAGCTTGCCACCCACTCCTGTGAGCTTTTAACTGTGCTAAGAGCTCTCAAAAATTCATCCGCCCTTTCAGAGATTCCCGAAGCTCTCCAAGTCTGGCTGGTACCCAGAGCAGATTATTTTTGCCACTAATCATCCAAGTGGATCCCAGGTTCATTATAGTTCTATGTGAGACTTCTAACAAGGGAAACACAGGGAGACACTGAGGGTCCCAAATCTATCCTGGCATTTGGATGTTCTCAGACACCTTATTAAGGTTTCTAGATCTTTATACAGCATCTTTTCCCAATTTGCTATAAGCCTAGAAGTTACTGTGTCCCCTAAGGGAGAATTTGGGACAATACTGTGCTACCAAAATATGCTGTTTAAAAAACAAAACACTAGAAAATTATCGTATTTCATGTAAAATTAATGACTATAGAAATAAAATTTAGCCCAAAGTTCTCTTATAACACAAAATTATGGGTCATCTGGATGAAAAGTAATGATGTTTGTCACTATAAGCAACAGGATACTACTACGAGGTTTGGAATTTATCCCTTTAAATCTGAATAAAGTAGACAAATCCTGGCTATTGATGTTCCCATAGTACCAAGGACGGCAGGTCAATTTTAACTTGCTGCTTGCTGAACAGTCTTCATGATTTGATTGTCCCTCACCATCCCATCATAGTATCTAGATATCCTTTCAGTCAAAATGTATTGCTTCTGATAGGTTTAAAAACTCATAATTAAAGAAGAAAGTAAACTGAACATCACTTTCGGAACATGGAAACTTCCTGTGATTGCCAAAAAGAACTTGAAATGCCTTAAGACTGAGATTATACATTCAGTCAAATCAGCAAATATAAATTGATAGTTTTGTGTAAGGATTTAGAACGTAAGTAGAATGAGAAAAGAGGTTTTCTCTGAAACAGCCTCTGGGAAAGGGAAGTGGGTGTTTTCACATCCCATTCATAAAAGCCAAGGACAAGTCCATAAACTTTTCTATGGCCTTTACTGCAGAGAAAAAAAAAAAAAAAATCCCGTTTCTATTTGTGAAAAGTCTTCAGATTTCATATTCTGGGAGAACAGAGAATGTTTAGCTCTGAAACGGCATGAAAATCTTATGCAGGATATATTTTGTAAGTTTTAAAAAAGATATTTTATCACATAAATGTGCCTTGTCATTCATTAGAAAACACCACTGTAGTATTGTGACCAGGTTCCCTACTGAGTTCTTAAGTTTTCATTGAAAAGGAAAGATATGAAAGGGCAGGGGAGAAAAAAACATGTGAAGCCTACTATGTACCAAGCTCCATGTTAGGAAATTTAATATAAATTATTACATTAAGGAAATAGCTAATTTAAAATGTTAGTTTCCATCTTCAAGTTTTGAAGATTGCTGATGGTCATTAAAAATATTTTCTCTTATTTCAATTTCTGTTGGGAAATTTTTAATTTTATTGTGAAAGTGCTTTTCTTTTATATTGTACTCACACCTTCTTTTAAAAGCAGGCTGAGGAAAGCTGACCTGTGAAGGAGTCTCTCTCCTGCTTGAGGTGAAGGATTGTGCCTGCCCATCTTCTGACTGTTGTTAAGGGCAATGGGCCCTCTGGAGCATTTTTAGTTATCAAGGCCTTCCTTTCCATCTCCCACACCTACCCCCAATTACAAACTAATATATTTTTCCATATGAGGACTTGTGTGTGTTCACAACTATAATAAATGAGGCATGGCTTTGCAAGCAGCTGGACTATCCCCTTAAGAAGTCATTTACATAATTAAACACTGAAGCTCTGAACATGGTACCTATGGTGTGTGACCCACTCTTGCATCTGAGGTAACTTCAAAGCAGCATCACATTCTTCCAGCAACTGCTCAGTCGGATCACTCCTAAATCCTCAGGCCTCCGCCCAGCCTTCCCACGGTAACCTGGATATTTGCTTCATCTACAACAAACTCTCTGCCTTCTCTACACTTCCTGCCTCAATTTTGCTGAAAAGTCACTTTCCTTGACTTAAACTAATTTACTCTTTTTGTTATGTTTCCTGTGTCCTGGACATTGGCTAGATTCACTTAGCTGTTTTAAGTTTTGAAATAAAGGCTATGGGACTCTGACCATAATCATTTACTGAATACCTATGAACCCTTATCATACTGTTTGCTCTATTTGGATAATTTATATTTTTCTTTGCTCAGATAATTCAATTCCCCTCATATAATCCCCATAACAACCCACTGAAGTATATATTACTATTCCCATTTTACAGATGTGGCAGTTGAGCCTCAGAAGTTAAGTTGGAAATGGCTAGGACAGTGATAATGATTCAAACCCACTCACTGACTTCCAAAACTTACTGCTCTTAAACATTAGGTAAGGGCTTCCCTGGTGGCACAGTGGTTGAGAGTCCGCCTGCCGATGCAAGGGACGCGGGTTTGTGCCCCGGTCGGCGAAGATCCCACATGCCGCACAGCGGGTAGACCCGTGAGCCATGGCTGCTGAGCCTGCGCGTCCAGAGCCTGTGCTCCACAACGGGAGAGGCCACAACAGTGAGAGGCCCGCATACCAAAAAAAAAAAAAAAAAAATTAGGTAATATTGCCCATAAAGTTCTCTTTATCTGGAGTGGTTAACATAAAACCATACGTAATTACATCCTCAGAAAGTATCTTCAACTATATCTTTACAACTTTTTAAAAATCACTTTTGTAAGGCTAAATTTAGATAAGCTAATTCTTAACTATTTTCATTATGAGTACCATAGAGAATTTGACAATGCTGTTGGACCCTCTGCCCAGAAAAAAAAAACACATATCACACATAAAACAGTCTAGATGGCTGCCAACTTTAAAGGTGTCTCCACTGACAGATTAGAATCCTTCTCAGTCACAGGTTAATGTTGCCAGGTCATCTCTCTGCAGATATTACCAGCAAGCCCTCCCATTCTTTGATTTTGTTTTCTACTGAGTGTGAAATGTACCATTTCCATTACTACATTCTGGCCATGACATAGGGAAATGACTCACAATGGACTTTCCACACTGTTGAACCCCCACATCTTCAACAGTGATGCTAAGTTTGGTGTGACCTTTCTACCCCATCAGCCTCACAGATGTGGTGTTGTTTTGCTACTTGCCAGTACATTTTCCCTCCTGCTGAAATAGTCTTGACTTGTATATCCAAACACATAATAATAAGGCACACTCCATTTTCCTAGCACAGAATCATTCAGAGAAAGGGGTTTGACCACAAGGCATAAGAAAAAGACTAAGGAGAAGCTAGTTATAAGAGAAGTCTAGAATTCCACGGAGATTAAGAGCCCAAGCTTTGGAGTAAGATGGCTAAGTAAGACAGCTATAGGCTCAAGTCTGTGTTCTGTCACTCACTTCCTGTATGACCTTGAACAATTTATTTAACCTCTCTGACTTCCTTAATCTGTGAAATTGGCATAATACTACACATCCCTCGTGGTCCAAGTTAATGTTAAGATTAGACGTTGAGATCAGATGAGAAACGTACAAGAGTTTGGCACATCGGAAGCACTGGGTAATGGGTGGTATTATTATGTTATTCTTAGTACTTTTCAATGGACTGGTTATCTGGTATGATTATGAAAAACTATATTCTAGTCAGCAGATAGTTTTCATATATATATTTATCATTGTTAAAAGTAATATGTAGTATTAAACCATGGACTTTTTACCTGTACCTAAAAGGAATCCCAATCAATTGGATTACTGACTTTTAAGGAATTAGAACATAATAAAAATGCTTAAAGAGGAAATCATATGAATTTCCTATTTTTAATCATTTGGGAGGATCCTCTGGGCTCAGGGTTACACTAATAAACATTAATCATCATTATTATATAATAGATATGCAGAAATACTGAATAAGAGAGGTTTCCAGATAATAAAATATCAATTATTCTTTTACTATAGCACAATATTCTGTGATATATCCTTTTACTTCGAAGTCATCAAGGGGAGTTCCCTGGCGGTCCAGTGGTTCAGACTCCGAGCTTCCACTGCAGGGGGCATGGGTTTGAGCCCTAGTTGGGGAAATAAGATTCCGCATGCCGCGTCGAGCAGTTAAGAAAAAAAAGTCATCAAGAAGACTTATTTTTAAGAGATATTGAGAATGTAGTATGTATTTATTGAATTGAAGGCCAAACTGAAAATCATATATGCCAGTTTTATATATTCTCTTATTATGTCTCACAACTTCCTAGCATGACAAAGATTATATGCCTACTTTATATTTGAAGCAATTGTGTGTTAGAAAACTTAATTTGCCAATGTACACATCTAGTAACTTGTGTGAAAGTAACTAGTAATTAGTACATTAGCATTCCAACCATAGCCTAACTTCAAACCCATGTTGTTTTTAACATACTCTGCTGCCTGCCAAATTTTACAAGGGAAAAGACATAATTTTCAAACCAGTCAGGAATTCTGCTTATAAAATGTCTTACTCTCTCCATTATCAATCTGATAACCTCCTAGAGGAAAAAATGGCAAAGTTTACAGAATAAATATACAGAATGTGCTGTCTCTTGAATAGAGAGATTTTAAATTCAAAAAATAGAAGGTAAAAAATGCAATAGAATTCTGATCTGAGACAACAATTCCATTCAAAAATATAACACCCTTTTCCCAGCTTATTATGTGGGTTCAAATGAATGAGCTGCCATCCCAAACTAATTAGAACACCGGTTGTAAGCATAACTTGGCAATCTCATTACTTACTAATTTGAATGAAGCATCAGCAAAGGGCACATGAAAACTGTATGCATAAATCAAGAGAATTTCTCCAATTTTAATGAATCATATCTTTTAGGAGATAAGCTACAGTTAAAGGTTAGTTTATGTGCCAATTAAGGAAGCTATAATCATAAACAATTTACCTGTGCCTGGAATAAAATTTAACCAATCTAGGATCATTTTCTTTTCATCTGTGCAAAAAAAAGAGTAATTTATTTATGTAATTATTACCAAGAATTTAGAAAAAAATTAAAAGTACTGGAATGCAAGAACTTGGGTAGAAATTTAGCACCAACTGGAAATCTAACATGGACTAATAAGTCAGATACTTCCATAGGTGCTGCTAATAAGAAATAAGTACCAGCTTAGCCCTTGAAATGTCACCTATATAGCCAAGCAGGCCAATGATAGATATTTATGAGTTTGCTAAGTCTTGCAGAACACAGAGAATGAAGAAACTCAGAAGATTTAATTGATTTTATCACCACAATACCCCAGGCTTTTCAAAATAGTACCAGATCCTTTTGTTGTAGAAGTTATCTGCCTTAATTTTTCTATTAGGACCAAATAAGTTATCAAGAGTCAGAAGGGTAGGTATGAAAGGAAGTACAATATCTAAAGGTAAAATGATGCAAACTAAGGCTCAATTAGAAAAGCCAAAAAAAGCATCCAGGCGCCTTATTTTATTCATAAGAAATGTGCCAGAAATCATTAACAGAAATGAACCATTTGGTAAATCTTAGCCAAAGCCAGAGATTTCTCTAGAATTCAGCCTTCTCTCTTGAGTGTAGCTATATCGTGCAACCCAATAATGAGGTTCAGAAACCATATTTTTCATCCTATTATAATGTACAGACATACTCAATGTTTAAATGACTGTATTAATAGAAGCTAAATCATAACACTCTGCCTCTGAACACAACAGGGACAATGAAGACTTGTGATATGAACAAGTCTGCTGAAATTTAAGTGGTGCCAGAATTCAACAGCATAAGAAGAGGTGATTAAAGTTTATGAAACCTCCCTCTCATGGTTGCTTAGGCATTCATTTTTCCTTAATCTTCCTTTTTAAGTTACAAAAGCACTAAAGAATGTTTAGAAAATGAAGAAAAATCACCATGCACATTTGCCACCTTAAAACTATTATCATTTGCCTTATCCCTGTCTAGTCTTGTTTTTTCATGTATATAAAATCCTTTATTTTACACCAAAAGGAATGTATTATATGCACCTTGCTTTTTTTTTTTTTCACCTAAAATGTTTCTTGGAGATGCATTCGTATTGGTATTTAAAGCTGCCTCACTCTTTTTAATGGCTGCATGTTATTTCAGTGTACCATGTAGCATAATTTATTTACTCAGTCCCTATAAAATACCAAAGCACTTGTTTGTAATTTTTTGTGATTACAAACAACACCACAACAAACATTCTGGTACTCATATCTTTATGCAGATATGAGAGTATATTGGTGGGATAAATTCCTAGAAGTGGAACTTCTTTAGTTGATGTTTTATGTATTATAGTTTAAGTCATAGTGTCCATTCAATTTTACAGTCTGGACATTTCACATTGGATTTTATACACAATAAACATTTTCCATGTTGCTATATAGCCTCCAAGATTAAAGTTTTCGGTGGTTTATGGCTTCTTATTAAGGGGATACACTCAACCTTCCCTCTATTGTTAGGCAGTTCAACATTTCTAATAACTTGTTTCAATAAATAACATAATGCTGTTCCTCATGCACTGTATGAGGACCCTGAGCCCCCACTCTGGTCCTCCTCTCCACTCCTCTTAGCACAAAGCATCCCCATTCTAGAATATTCTTCAGGTCCCCATGACCCTGAAATTCCTTGCCTAAATGGCATGATATATGCTACAACATGGATGGACCTTGAAAACACTATGCTTAGTGAAATAAACATTCAACTGTTTGGGAATCATAAACAATTTCCCAAACTGGTTATCATCTTCAGAAAGTTCAACTTTTAATGTAGTTCAGATCTGACTTTAAGCTTCCGGTTTTCCATCTTGCCTACAAAGCTCCCCTCCTTCACTCCAATATTCTACCCCACCACATTATAGAAATATTCCCCTATAGCTTTATTTGCTACATTTAAATACTGAGTTCATCTTGTATTCGTATAAACATAGCAAAAGGATGCATACCAAACTGTTATTACCAGTTATCTAAACTTTGCCTTTATACAATATAACTAGATCCTTTGTGATATATATGTATTACTTAATAAACTTAATAAACAACAAAGAATACTGTCTAGCTCTAAAAAACAGTAAATGTAAACATTACTATTTTCACTGCCAAGATGAGAAAAGGAATAAAATAAAACAATTCATTTGGGAGTATTCAAAGGTACTCAGCAAAAGTAAAATATCAACCCAGATTCTAAATAACCAGTTTTTGTAAACTTTAGAGTAACAACAATTTTTTAAAATTTTCCCTCAAATGCTTTAACCAAATGGAAGAATAAATAAAGCCATATTCCATTCAGGATAAAATGAAAACTGTGGTTCACCTAAAGATCAAGCTTTGGCTAATTAGTAAAAGGGGCCAGACCAGAAGATGACAACCAGCCCAAGGAAAGAAAGAGGCACATGATTAAGAGAGCAGATGGTCACTTGCAATTTATTGTTTGATTTGGATTGATGGCCCAGTGAGGGAAGGCCTTTAGCTTAAGCTCTTCCCTTGAGAGCCCTGGATGGCTAGACTCCAGTGATTTGTTCAAGTTGGAGCCCTTCTCCTCCCAGAAGTGCTTCCATAATTCATAAAAAGTCTAATGTGTATATCAAACAAGCACAGACCAGGGGTCCATACTCCTTCAAGATGGCATGCTAACTAACTCCTGGCCTCAGGCAGGCAGAGTAGAAGAGGAAAAGCACCTTTTTATCTTCCAAAGATCCTGTTTAAAAAGCAAATAACATTGGGAGGAAACTTACCTTACTTAAATTATTTTGTATATATACCTTAAGCTAATGGTAGCAAAGATCTGCCCACAGCCCTCTGAAAGTACAGTCAGGCCTCAGGATAGATAGAAATGGATGACCTCAGGAAAGAGAAACAGGGTACTGATTTAAGGAGCCAAAAGCATGCTTCCATGTATTTCTCAACTTTGTTTAGAATGAACACATCCTGTACCAGCATGATCAGCTCTAAAAGGCCTTCCCTAATGTGAACTGTCCAACCAATTAAAAAGTATCTGTTTATTAAGCTGCAAGTGGCTATTGCATAAACAGAAAGAGATCCCAAACCAAACCACAGATAGTTCTAACAAGGTATTAGTAGAACATATGCATCTTTAAGTATTTTCTTTTTCATGTAAACATCTATTTTTAAAAAGGTGAAGAAACAGATTTGGATGGGGGAGGGGGAATTATGGCTAAGTCCAGCTTTGAGTTTTTCAGCTCAAAAAGTATTTAAATAAATAAAAACTGGTAGTTCTTAAAGTCAGTCTGAGGTTACTGCCATTATCTCTTGGGTTTTGTTCTTATGTTATCTTTTTCTAACTAAAGAGAGAGAGAGAGAGAAATAAATCTGTATTAATCCCTTTATAAGCCAGCCAGCTTTCCAATTACTTTTTCTCACAGATTCAGTATCCTTTTCATTACCAGAAAGTTACCTTGCATTAAATTGAAGATTTACAAATTAAAATTCAAATCTTTTTTTTCCTAAATAACTCCACAAACATGTTAAACAGGAAAAGGAAGTTGGAGTTAGGAATTGGGAGGCTATAAGAGTTTTTCGTTTCTAAAGGATTGGATGTGACTGCCAACAATTCCGTGGTTTTAGATGCTTTCAAAAGGAAGAATGTGATAATAGCTCCTGGGTGGAATAATTTTGGCTGGACTTGATTAAATCTAAGCTTAAAACTTATAGAGAACAGCTTGGACTGCATTTATTTTTTTTTAAGAAACAGCTATGCATTTCATCTTACTGTGGCCTTGCCAAATTCAGGGCCTTTTGGGAGTCTGGCACCAGATTAGACACTAACAAAGCGAGCTAAATGCCCTAGGTGATATGAGTTACTTAACTCCAATCAACACTAATGAGTGTGTGTCTCACTAAAACCCTGCACGTGTAATTTCGGAAAGGAGTCCTTTCCCTTTCCTTTCTCAAAGAGCTATTCCATTAAGCTCCCAGAAAGTAATCAATCTAAAACAGACTGAGTGACAAACACTGGACATATTCAGCTGGCTTTTTTATTTGTACTCTAATGTCTTTTTCTGTTGGTAAATAAATTATTTTACACATCTTAGAAATGCATCTAGAGTTTGCATCCAATATCTTAAGCTTTGTTCTTGACATCATTTTCTGGTGGCTTCAGGACATATGATTTTTAAAAAAATTTTTATTGGAGTATGGTTGCTTTACAATATTGTGTTAGTTTCTACTGTACAGCAAAGTGAATCAGCTATATGCATACATATATCCCCTCTTTTTTGGATTTCCTTCCCATTTAGGTCACCACAGAGCACTGAGTAGAGTTCCCTGAGCTATACAGTAGGTTCTCATTAGTTATCTATTTTATACATAGTATCAATAGTGTATATATGTCAACCCCAATCTCCCAATTCATCCCACCACCACCACCCCTCCCGCTTTCCCCCCTTGGTATCTATACATTTGTTCTCTATGTCTGTGTCTCTATTTCTGCTTTGTAAATAAGATCATCTAAACCAATTTTTTCAGATTCCACATGTATGTGTTAATATACGATATTTGTTTTTCTCTTTCTGACTTACTTCACTCTGTATGACAGTCTCTAGATCCATCTACGTCTCTACAAATGACCCAATTTCGTTCCTTTTTATGGCTGAGTAATATTCCATTATATATACAGGACATATGACTTTAGTACCACTGATAATAATTCTAGAATATTTGAAAAAATCAACTATATGTTGGATAACTCCTGGAGTCTCCATCTTCCAAATCTGAATACAAATAACACTAAATATTAAAAACTGCCCAATGGGTTTCTGGTTCCAAGACAAGATGGCATAAATGTACCTCTCCCTAATCCTCCTGTTAAGCACTGCTAAAATCCTGGGACATCATATATAAAACAGACATAAGAAGACTCTGAATATTCTTGCAGCAGTGAAAGAAAAAAACTCTATATCCATGAAAATATACTTCAAGAATGAAGGGAAAATCAGACATTCTCAGAGAAAGAAAAGTAAGAGAATTTGTTGCCAGCAGGCTGCCCTAAAGAATGGCTAAAAGAAGTTCTTAAATCAGAAAGGAATGATAAAAGAAGGAAACTTGGAACATCAGGAAGGAAGACAGAACAAAAAGAATAAAAATTTAGGTAAATACAATAGACATTCCTTCACCTCTTGAGTTTTCTAAATTGTGTTTAATGGTTGAAGCAAAAAAATTATAGCATTATTTGATGTGGTTCTAAATGTAAGTAGAGGAAATATCAATATTTAAGACAATTACATTATAAATGGTGGAGGTAAGGTTTCTATACTTTATTTGAAATGGCAAAGGCCAACACCAGTAGACTGTGATAAGTTATGTATACGTAATACAATGCCTAGAGCAACCTCTCAGAAAGCTATACAAATACATACACTCAAAACACTATAGATGAATTAAGATGGAATTCCAAAGAATGTTTTAGCAACCCACAGGAAGGCAAAATGGAGAAACAGAGAACAAACAGAAAATGAAAAATAAAATGGAATACTTAAGCTATAAGATATCAATAATTACATTAAATGAAAATAGTCTAAGTTCCCCACTTAAACAGAGATTGGCAGAGTGGATAAAAACCATGACCCAGATATATGCTGTCTACAGCAAACTGCATACAACAACTTGGATGGCACTCAAGGTCATGATGCTGGGTGAAAAAAGTCCTCAGAAGGTCACATACTATATTTTTCCACTTATATAACATTCTCAAAATGACAAAATTAAGTATATGGAGAACAGATTAGCAGTTACCAGGGTTAGGGTTGGGGTGGGCATGACTACAAAGGGATAACATGAGGGAAATCTTTGCAATATAGGAATAGTTCTGTATCTTAATTGAAGTGGCAGTTACACAAATCTACACATGTTATAGAATGGCATAGAACTATACACACACATTGTACCAATGTCAGTTTTCTAGTATTAATATTGTATCATGGTTACATAAGATGCAACTCTTTTATAGGCATACTGCAGAGATATTGCAGGTTCAGTTCCAGATCACCACGATAAAGCAAATATTGCAACAAAGAGAGTCAAGAATTATTTAGTTTCCCAGTGCATATAAAAGTTATGTTTGGGGTGGGAGAGATAAATTGGGAGATTGGGATTGACATATACACACTACTATATATAAAATAGATAATAAGAACCTACTGTATAGCACAGGGAACTCTACTCAATACTCTGTAATGACTTAAATGGGAACAGATTCTAAAAAGAGTGGATATATGATTATGTATAACTGATTCACTTTGCTGTACAGCAGAAACTAACACAACATTGTAAATCAACCATACTCCAATACAAATTTTTTTAAAAGTTATGTTTACACCATACTGTTGTCTCTCAAGTGTGCAACAGCATTATTTTTTTAAAAGGTACACCTTAATTTAAAAATACTTTATTGTTTACAGAAACAGAAATATGGATCAATGGAACAGAATACAGAGCCCAGAAATAAACTCTCATACCTACAGTCAATTAATCTTCAATAAAGGAGGCAAGAATATACAATGAAGAAAAGAGAGTCTCTTCAGCAAGTGGTATTGAGAAAGCTGGACAGCCACATGTAAATCAATGAAGTTAGAACACACCCTCATACCATACACAAAAATAAACTCAAAATGGCTTAAAGACTTAAATATAAGACATGACACCATAAAACTCCTGAAGAGAACATAGGCTAAACATTCTCTGACGTAAATCGTACCAATGTTTTTTTAGGTCAGTCTCCCAAGGCAATAGAAATAAAAGCAAAAATAAACAAATGGGACCTAATCAAACTTATAAGCTTTTGCACAGCAAAGGAAACCATAAACAAAACAAAAAGACAGTCTACAGACTGGGAGAAAATATTTGCAAACAATGCTACTGACAAGCGCTTAATTTCCAAAATATACAAACAGCTCATACAACTCAATAACAAAAAAACAAACAACCCAATCAAAAAAAAAGTGCAGAGAACCTAAACAGACATTTCTCCAAAGAAGACAGATGGCCAAAAAGCACATGAAAAGATGCTCAACATCGCTAATTATTAGAGAAATGCAAATCAAAACTACAGTGAGGGACCACCTCACACCAGTCAGAATGGCCATCATTAAAAAGTCTACAAATAACAAATGCTGGAGAGGGTGTGGAGAAAAGGAAACTCTCCTACCCTGTTGGTAGGAATGTAAATTGGTGCAGCCCCTATGGAGAGCAGTATGGAGTTTCCTTAAAAACTAATAATAGAGTCTCCATATGAGCCAGCAATCCCACTCCTGGGCATATATCCAGAGAAAACTAAAATTTGAAAAGATACATGCACCCCAAAGTTCACTGCAGCACTGTTTACAATAGCCAAGACATGGAAGCAACCTAAATGGCTATCAACAGATAAATGGATAAAGAAGATGTGGTATATATATCACAGTGGAATACTACTCATCCATAAAAAAGAATGAAATAATGCCATTTGCAGCAACATGGATGCAACTAGAGATTATCATACTAAGTGAAGTAAGTTTGACAAAGACAAATACCATATGATATCACTTATATGTGGAATCTAAAATGTGGCACAAAAGAACTTATTTAGAAAACAGAAACAGACTCACAGACACAGAAAACAAACTTATGGTTACCAAAGGGGAAAGGGGTTGGGATAGGGATAAATTAAGAGTTTGGGATTAGCAGATACAAACTACTATATATAAAATAGATAAACAACAAGCTCCTATTGTATAGCACAGGGAACTGTATTCAACATCCTGTAATAAACTGTAATAGAAAAGAATATGAAAAAGAATATGTGTGTGCATATATATATATATACATATGTGTGTATGACTGAATCACTTTTCTGTACACCAGAAACTAACAAAACATTGTAAATCAACTATACTTCAATTTAAAAAATACTTTATTGCTTAAAAATGCTAACCATCATCTGAGCTTTCAACGAGTTGTAATTTTTTTGCCATAGTAACATCAAAGATCACTGATCACAGATCACCATAACAAATATAATAATAATGGAAAAGTTTGAAGTATTGCAAGAATTACCAAAATGTGACACAGAGACACCAAGTGAACAAATGCTGTTGGGAGAATGGCACTGATAGACTTGCTCAATGCAGTGTTGCCACAAACCTTCAATTTGTAAAAAACGTATCTGCAAAACATAATAAACTGAAGTATGCCTGTATCTAGTTTCCCCAGTGGTTATGTTACATCTTATGTAATCACTGGGGAAAACTGAGTAGAGGGTACACAGGACCTCTCTGTACTATTCTGCAGCTTCCTGTGAATCTGTAGTTATCTCAAAAACAAAACAAAACAAAGAAAAAACTCTGCCTAAGTTCAAATCCAGGCTCCACCACCCCCTGTGTGAACTTGAGCTCATTTAACCAATCTGTGCCTTGGTTTTGTCATCCTTAAACAAAATAACATTATCTACCACATCATGGCAAGAAATAACTGAAATAATACATTATAAGAAGAACTGTTCTATGAGTACTAAGTGATTATTCACATATTTCTGACTTTCCTTTGTTGTAGAGCTGGGCAAGATCAAGTCCTCTTTTCATCTTTGATTATTTACACAATCTACTTCATGTCCAAATCATACATCAGGGAGCCTATATGACTAATACAATGTTTTAAGCATCTCTCCGACACATCTAAGAAAACGTTGGCTTGGCAGGATGAAAACAAGAGGATTAGACACTGAGCATATCAAGGATAGGCATGGGCAGTTCTACTCTCTGACTTTATTCAGACCCTACCTTGAGAATCAAAATATGCCTCCCAAAGCACAGGATGTTTACGATCCATATAATTTATTGAACAAAAGCAAACAAAAATCGTATTGTTTAATTAGTCAAAAGCCAAT